>NC_057863.1:161260888-161572042 GCF_019393635.1 Dromiciops gliroides
ATAATTTCTTATAAACAAACAATAAATATCACTGGCATGAAGTCAGCCTCTGTGTACCAAGTTTCTTGTTTTCTCCTTTCTAGGACATTTTTATGAACATTGTCCACGAATGCATCAAGTATTCTAAGGGAAAATTTGAGAAAGGAATAAAGTCTTTTTTCTGGTAATTCTCTAAGTAGACCATATATTCATGGTTACATAATTATCTGGATTGTAGAAAATGTAAAATTATTCTATTTTTCTTGTTTACTGATTTTAAGAAGTAATTTGACCAAAAAAGGTGATATGCCACCTTGAAGGATTTCCTCATACAAGTATTTGAAAATCATATATGACTCCCTGGTAGATATTACTAAACCTATAAACTTAAATAATTCACTCACATTAAAGGAGATCTTCTGTCAGAGATATGTTTACAATGGTTTTTGTAAGCATAATAGAAGATATCATATGATCCTATCAGGTCTTCCTTGCAATAGCAATATCGTCCATGTATTTCTCTGTGCAAATGAAAACCTTGAGGATCCAACAGCAAACTAAATGAGCTCTCTGACACTGTAAAAGAAATGTATCTAATAGTTTATGGCAGAAAAAATAATGTGGATGAAAACAGATGCTGTTCAGAATATGACAACCTTTTTATATAGTAATAGTTACCCCTAAAGGCTCCATCAATATTTTCACCTTAAGTCTTTCAGATGAATAATTAAATGGATCTTAAATGGAATGGAAAGAGTAGGTGGGCTGAATGGCATTTGGAAAATTGTGCAATACTTTTGATAATCCTAAACTATGCTACTTCCATAACCAATCTATAAGGTAGAGGGAAGAATGAGAAAAGCGTCAAAAGTCGCACTGGAGAGAAAAACCTTGGCAAGGAAGAAAGACATTGCTTTTACCAAGACAAAAGTGAGACGGGAGAGAAATTCTAATGAGACAGAGGGCTTTTAAAATGGCTAGGAAGGAAGTTGAAATTGTATGTAGATGTCTGTCATGGCACAAAGGACTAATTATAGACTAGCAAAAGTTGAGTCAACTAGTGATTAATTTTACTGCAACATATTACCTGGATTTGATGTTGTCTTATTTTCTATAACCCATCTTGCTAACAATTTCAGGAGGAAAAGAGTGTGACTTTTGCTTAGTTAGCAGAGTTAAGGTTTTATATAAAGTGGATGGTCCAAATACTATAGTTGGCAAGATGTTTGCAATTTGGGAACATTGCCCCTTTGTGAATTGCTATAATTATTGTAATTGCTATTACCAAATCAAAGAATGGACTGACATTAATTTGTCTCAGACTTCTCTTCCATTTATTATTTTTTTTTTCCTAAATAGTCTTGGAGTAGATTCACATCTGTTTTGGTAAACACCTTCAGAATCCAGAAGAAAGTAAGCCATTGATAAATGATTAATATACTTAAGATTGATTTATTTGAGAGTTGCAGTTGGCTTTCCTTATCAGCCCAGGAAATCTGGCTGAAAGCTATACAAGACTATGGAGTAGAAAAAGTGCATCTTTTTTTTTTTTTTAGTGAGGCAATTGGGGTTAAGTGACTTGCCCAGGGTCACACAGCTAGTAAGTGTTAAGTGTCTGAGGCCGGATTTGACCTCAGGTACTCCTGAATCCAGGGCCGGTGCTCTATCCACTGCGCCACCTAGCCGCTCCGAAGAAGTGCATCTTAAGGTTCTTTTCCCCTCCCCATTTTATCCTCCTCTCTCTCTGTTCTTGTTACTTTCAAGACCCTATGTCTGCCATACTATATCTACCCCTATTTCACCCACTGCATGTGGGAACATATTCTTTTCATTGTGTGAAAGCACAAACTGGTATTTTGCCTTTCTTTATATTCCCAGCCAGTGCCTGTCACATAGTAAACACTAATAAATGCTAGTTGATTTGATTTGAATTCTCTGGATATAATAATAGCTATGATTCATATGGTGCTTTAAGGTTTGCAAAGGACTCATTTCATTCTCACAGCAACTCTAGGATGTTAATGTTTTTATTATTACTGCCATTTTACAGATGAAGAAACTTTCCCAAGGTCACAGAGCTAGAAAATATCTAAGGACAAATTTGAGTTCAAATCTTCCTACTTAAATAGGAAGGCTCAAAAGTGCACTATAGCTTTCCCCACCATGCCACCTAGCTCCATAGTGTTTGCACTTAACCCCTTTTCAAATTTAGTTATTCTGATCTCCATTCTCCAAAAACACTCCTATTTGTTTTCCAGTCTGATAAACTAATGTTGTCTCTGATAAACTAATACCTCCTAAGCTTAACTATAGTTAGTAACAGGGTCACCTATTATTCATTCAGAGGGTGTTTGAATTTTAATAGAGAACTCCTGGTATTAAAAGAAATTATTCCATCAGGTCATGTGAGCAACAAGATAGCAAAGTGGACATTTTCTCTGATCCCTTCAACCTCTCAAACCTCCCCAAAACAGAAATTATACAAAGATAAAGCAATGTCAGCTGTTTACATGGTCTAAGAAACCAAGAATCTGAAAGAAGATTGAGAAAAAAAAACAAAAAACATAAACCCAGGAACTCATACTCATTTATCCTGAGCTCACTCAGCACTCTTTCTTCATATCCCATGTTATCCCATGCAAGACTGTACTAGCAGACCCAGAGACATGACACAAATTCAAATACAAATATTTTTAATGATATTTTTCTTTTTTGTAGTGTTTGGTTGTCCATAAATTAAGTGAAGTCATGTTAAATATCACTTTAAAATATGCAAGTCATTTCATACCTCTGAACACCCACTCCCTCATTTATAAAATTGGCATGATAGCACCTGCACTACCTTCCCACCTTGGTGCTGTTGTCAAATGAGGTAATGCTTGTTTAAAAAAAGAAGAAAAAAGCAGTGAGCACAGTAACTAGCACATAGTAGGTAGTATATAAATGCTTATTCCCCTCTCTTCCCTTATGCTCAATGCTTTCTTTTTATTTTTAAACATGAGAGAAATGGACGTTCAGAGCTATCAAGTGACTTGCTAAGGGCCACACATCCAGTAAATTCAATAAGCAGATTGTGTATTCTGTCCTCTCCTGGTTTCCAATTATAAAATCTTTCCAATACCAGTTTGTAATCTCTTAGACCTTAACTAAGGGCCAACATTGCATACATATGACCATTCATATCCAAATGCCACAGGAATATATTGGTACCCTAAAACATTTGTTTTTAAAGTTAGTTGCCTGCCTCTCTTTGATTTTGGATTTTACTTTATATCATGTATTTCAGTAGGTGTAGTATGAGACAAGTATGTAGTATGAGACAAGGAGTTAGATTAGACTCATCGATGATTCTCATTAGGACCCTCCGAAGCATAGGAAATTTAATGGGATAATATTTCATAGAAAACTTCCATGATAATTATTTCCCTTAAAAGAGAGCTGCTCTTCAATAATGTTTCAGGGCTCAATTTCTGTTGGAGGAAGCTATTTTGATCAAGAAATGCTTGTAGCATCAGATAGCTCATAAGAGTGCAATAAGGCATTCCAAAAATACCGAAAGAACAAGAACCAAAGGGAATTTCATTTGTATGCTAATTGAGTTTCTATTTGAACTGCTGCAAGGAGACCCATCTCACTAGGTATAAAAACATTTTTTTAAAAATACAAGGAACATTGGTACCTAATTGGGACAATGCAAAGCTGTCATATCTTTAAATACAGCTTCATCCAGGCCAAAATCATGTTTCCAATCAGAATTATGGGATATTTTGGTTACTTGTTGCATGTATTATATACCTATATACCATTATAATTTAGACATTAACAGGTTAGTGTTCATATAAATTCATTCTCTGGCTAGTCCCCAACATGTGTTTGGCAAGTACAGCATTCAATGTTTAACCAGCTGGTGTTGACATCTGCCACATGAGTTATGTTAACATTATGAGGTTAATGTTTGAGATGGATCATAGGATGATAGGATTTAGATCTGGAAGGAGCTTTAGAGACCTAATCCAAAATGTTCATTTTGTAGATGAGTTACTAGAGAACTTTAATGACTTGTGCAAGATCATACCAATAACTGAAAGCAAAAATGAGATGCAAATCCAAGTCTTACAATGCAAACTCAGTCATCTTTTTGCTATACTACGTCTACCATATGCCTTTTCTTTTCTCCATATTCTGAATTTTAATGGATAGTTTTCATTAATTTCCAGATGCAACTGCAAATTGGCAGATTTGTATATAGGACCTGTATTTTATACTGACACAAAGACTAAAGACCAAGTTGGCCCAGAAGCTAAATTCATGAATTCAACAATTCTTATCAAACACTAATTTACCATAGTTGTGATTCAATTTTGTACTAAAATAATTTGTTTAAACAAAAATTTCACTATTTTACTTAATTTTATTTCCTGTCAATGAAAAAAAGAGTTTATTTCACAAGTGTATTATATTAACTTTTAATTTCTTGATCAAGATCACCCTCAATCAATAGTCTTTTCTTTCTTTCTTTGCTTTTCTCTCTCTTTTTTTTTGGGGGGGGTGAGGCATTTGGGGTTAAGTGACTTGCCCAGGGTCACACAGTTAGTAAGCATCAAGTGTCTGAAACCAGATTTGAATTCAGGTCCTCCTGACTCCAGGGCCAGTGCTCTACCCACTGTACCACCTAGCTGCCCCTAATAGTCTTTTCAAAATAACTTCTTCAGAAGACCCAAGTGGTGCAGTGGATTCAGACAGAACTCTTTCAAGACCAAGCTCGAATCAGTCCCTATGGAGCTCTCAGAATGAATTGTGTGCAAATAAATGCCTTTTATACCCACTTTGACACCTTTTTGAAATACTAAGGACAGCCATTTATAGCTATCAGTTTAGAATTCACACCTATTAAATTCTAAGGCAAAGATAAGCATTTTGTTTTAAAGAAGTGAAAACAAATTGAGGTAAGGTGACTAAACATATTTTCCCTTTATTTCTGGATGAAATTTCTTCTTGAAGTATAATCCTGAGGAACAATAACCCCATGGGAAAAAAAGTATGTTTTCATTCAAAATTCACTTTTTGCATTAAAAAAAAAATCCATCATAGTGCTCCTGTGGTTGCAAAAATACATTTAAAAAATTTGTATAGCTCCTGAGATAAACCAGTCACTGATTTACAAATGTTTTCGCTTTTCAAAAATGTAAAATTCTTGAAATAGTAGGAAGTGGGTTCATAATTGTATAGATTTTCAAAAGAATTAACTAAACTTGAAAGTATAAGCAGGCCTCCTCTGTCACTTTTCACAAGGAAAAGAGAAAAGTAATTTAACTCACTTATTTCTCTGAGAAGTGAGGAGTGTTACATTTTGTTTTTCTGAGGAGGAGAAAACCATTAGAGATAAAACCTTTAAGAATAGATGGTTTAGGGGGCAGCTAGGTGGCACAGTGGATAGAGCACTGGCCCTGGAGTCAGGAGTACCTGAGTTCAAATCCGGCCTCAGACACTTAACACTTACTAGCTGTATGACCCTGGGCAAGTCACTTAACCCCAATTGCCTCACTGGAAAAAAAAAAAAAAGAAAGAAAGAAAGAAGAAGAATAGATGGTTTAGGCAATCCCATTTTTTGTTAATTAATGGAATACATAAGTTTGTCACCCTGAAAATTAATGAAACAATCAATTTAGGAGAAATAAGGTCTTCAATCAGGGCAGAGGAGCTACAACTCAGAGTATTGCAAAGCAAGAATGCTAGGAATACCCAAAGATGGGGACTGAGGACAGGGTTTATATGGAGTAATAGAACAAAAAGGAAATATGAGACTGTCCTTGAGTGAAGTATAGAAACTACTTAATGTAAATGGACCATTTTACATAATAACCTAAAGGCCAAGGAGTAAGGTTGGGGAATCTTTGGGAGGGAAAAGTTTGTTTTAGGGGAGTTCCATAAGACAATGAAGGGTCTGGAATTGACAAAGATTGGTTAGCCCCAGGCAATTCATTAGCCTGGGAATGGGGAATAGCTGGGGACCAGGCAGTTCTCAGTAAATAGTCTTTATCAGGTTTAAGTTCATAGTTGTCTCAAAGTTTTTTCCATAAATGCTTTCTTTAATATTTTATTCATTAATTCACTTGAAAAATATTTATTGAGCTCAATTGATTCAATTTCTAAATCATCAGCTTATTCAACTCAATAAACATTTATGAATCATTTATTATATTCATAGCAGTCAGCTAGGCAATGGAGACAACATTTAACTAAATTAGTTATAGTTTCTTCTCTCAGGGAATTTATAATCCAGTATAGAAATTATAATACAAAATATAATATAATAATTAAGAAAATAAAATAATAATCAAGTGATATTGACACAGGGGGCTGGTTCTTAGATATTCCTCAGTAAAATATTACCTCACACATGTTTCAATAAGAATTAAATTGGTTTTTATTTGGCACAAGAGAAATGTAGCCAGGAGTCTAGAACTTTAACCTCCTGGGGAATCAAAAAGGTAAAAAAAAAAAAAAAAGCCTCCAAGAGCCAGAGGGAGGGAAGGCAAAGCTTTTATAGAGGATAGATGGGGGTGGGGGTGGGGGTGGGGGTGGATCTCAAACCAGAAATTTATAGCCTTTGGGGGGCAGTGGGGAAGAGAGTTGGTATCACGTTTCCTGAGCTCTCAGGTTACAACCTTTGGGGGCAAAGGGTGCTTGTCACATTCCTGAGCACTGGGATCTAGAGGGACTTTTGATATGATAATCCTGACGTCTAGGATTATCACTGCCTGGCTCCTGGCTCCAGTCAGGTAGTAAGCACACCAGATTACTATTTTATATTCCTTTACTTCTATTATCTGGTAGACTAATCATTTTTCACAGGAAGAGCTTCGCAGGCTCTGTTGCATCTTTTTAATTTTACTTCTCAGAGGGAAAACACCTTCTGGTTGATTTTTGGCCCATGTCACTATGAAAGTTCATAAAAAGGAGAAATCAGAAAGAACTTTGTGGAGGAAATGGACAAAACCTTTTAGGTGGTTAAAGATGAGGGTTGTTGTGTAACCAATAGTAGAATCTCATCCTGTCATTACCTAGTATTGCTATGTGTGAGGAAAAGAAATGATCCTCTCCCCAATAATTTTCAGGAACTCAGCAGCAATGTGACAAAAGCTCATTTTTATTTCCTTCTCTGGAGAAAGGGACACCCTAGTGTGCATTAGTCAGTGGGTGCCAACAAAATTGAGGCTCTTGGGTTTTTTATCCTAGTCCCTAATGTGAATAGCGCTCCCCTTTTTCATCATTATCTTTGATTACTCAAGAATGCAAGAACTGGCTAATTAATCAAAGGATGTATCCCATCCCAGTACCCCAATCCCTCAGCATGGATTTTACATGGGAAGATTTCTATTTGAAATAACCCCCATTTGTGGATATTAGCATTTGAATCCCATCTAATCCACTTTCCCTGACAAGATCTCTCAATCTGCATACACAGTCCCCTGTGGGTGTATTCTCAGTCTAACCATCACCTTGATGTGGGCTGGAATTTTGTGTCAAACTGATAGTGAGTCATCCCAAAAGAATTACAAGACTCAGTGACTCAGTTTCCCAAGTTTTATTGCAATACTATGGGTGACCACAGGGAGAGAACCAGAATATTGGAAAGGTATCTCTCAAATAAGGAAAGGAAAGACAGTTATATTTATAGTATGGATAAATTGATTATCAGTCTCATTACCTTGGGGAGGTACAGGGGAGGGCCTGTCCTTCTCATTGTAATATTCTCCACCTAGGGGTATTACAAGGGAGGGCTTATCCTAATTTGGAGTGCAGGGGATTATTAATCTATCATTTTAAAAACTTTTATAACCTAAAGGAATGTACAAGATTGCAGTAGTTAAAGAAATTTATTTCTCTGTCTCTCTGATGTAATTTTCTTCATAAAATTTTTCAGAAATGCCAATCAGGGTTCAAGATTATTTTTGGACCACCTGAGCCTGTGCTTAAGCCTAGCAAAACCTAGTGTGTTTTTTTTAATCTCTCTAATTTCTGTGTTGTAGTAGAATTATTTTCACAGCAGTTAGCACTTGAACTAAAACACAAGATATCTCTCCCATAAGATTGTTTAGATTGAGAAGTACCACACGCAAGATTTTGCCCAAAGTGGATAGCTGTGACATAACATGAAAACTGCTGCCAGTAATTTTAAAAGAGTTATAACAAATTATAACCACACACAAACTCTAAAAACAGAACGGATTTTCTTTCTACCCATCATTTGGACATCTGGATAACTGAGTTAACAAATTTTCTGTAATTGTGTTATTTTTAAATAAATCTTATTATTTTTTTGTTTTTAATGTTAACCAAGTTTATCATTATTTTCCTCTACTTCCTTTTCTCTGAGAACCATTTCAAATGACTAAGACTTTTTCAAAGAAAAGAAGTCATCGAAAACAATCAAAATGATGAAAAAAATCTGAAAATATGTGTACTCTACTACGTTTCTGAACCTACTTACCTTAGCAAAGCAATGGAAAGGGATCTCTTGTTGATATTGCTTCTCTGAGGCTGTGTTTGTAATTTTGCAATATTCATTTTTGATTGTTTTGTGGTAGTTATGTGTTCTTCAACATAACTGATTCTCAGTGGTCTATCTACCTTTTTGATTTTTCAGTGATGTTATAGTTTGGGCAGTACAACCTCACACCATGACACACAACCATATTTACAAATATACATAACTACGTGTACACAAACTCTAATATAGACATGTCATGGGGTGCAGAGCACCCCAGAAGCTCTCTGGGGCACACCAAGGAATCTTCTCCTTGAGAAACTAAACCAGAGGACAGATAACACCTAGAGAGATAAGCTGAACCAAACCGGGACTGAGCTAGCTTCGGATTCCTACCCTTCATTCTGGTCTCCCTTACCCTGGGGAGATAAATTTGGGTGTGGCTTCAGCCTTTGTGTTCTGAAGAGGGATCTGTAGCCATCCCTCACCCAATTCCTTTAGTCACTACCAGTGGGGGATGGTCCTCCACTCCTCACCCAATTCCCCCAGGTACCCCCAGTGGGGGATGGTCCTCTCTCACTAAAGGAACTTTTCACGGGCAGATGGGCCACCCCCATCAGTCCCCTATAATAGTACCTTCCAGTCTCCTGTTCGAGGAGATTTGGTACCTCTGAGCCATGTGCTTTATGCCAAATCTCCCCATGAAAAGTCCAAGGATTTCTTTCATGGTTTCCCTCCCCCCACCTTTCCCTTCCCTTTGCCCTAAATAAACTATCACCTTATTCTAACTACCTTTTGTGTGCAAGAGGGTATAATTCTTTAAAGAGGAATTCCCAAGAACCCCAACCCCAACCTGTACCCCATTTCCCACCATATCAGACACATCTGAATAATGTGTGCATATATGTACATATACACAACTATGTATATGTATATAGCTTTAGATATACACACATGTGTGTTTTTCTTCTTGGAGGTCGATAAAAGATTCATATGGTAAGACATTGTCACAAAAATAAATTGTATGTTTCTCAGTGATAATTATTTACCTTAAGATAGACTTCAAGATGTATTATCTTTTCTAGAATCTCCAATCTCATCTGGTAACCTTTTTTGTTGATTTTGTAAAAATCAGGCTCTTTAAATCTTCATAGTCTCTACTCCAATATAATCCCACCCATGCTCTCTTATCCCTTCAAAAGGAAGATTTGTGGTCATAAAAATTCAGAGACAGAACTTGCCTGGTTTTTTTTTCCACTTAAAAAGGGATAAGAAAATTGATCCACCCTTAGACTAATCATAAGCTCCGGATCAGATCTGTATATTCATTTAGACGGATTCCTATACTTTTGGGTCTTTACAGTAGCTTTGGGAAATATTCCTGGCTATCTCTTTACAGGATATGCTAGACAGAAGAATTTCAGTCTTAATGCATTGATAGGAAGATAATAGAAAAAGGAAGGATTTTCCATTTTGGAGGTGCCTTTGGGGAATGATGGGCTTTTATCTTACTCAAAGGGGAGCAGGACTGTTGGCAGAAAAATTAAAGCTTTGAAGGGAAGCAGGGGGAAATAAAAAGTCTAGCAGATTATACTGAAAACTCAAGTCAGACAGTGAAATCCCCCAGAAGCACCACAGGTATGTGAGAGTCTGTGTAATATATAGTTAGGCTCTAGCAAAAGAGATATAATACTGGGATAGGGGGTGGGGGGGAGAATGTATCAATCACAAGGCAAAATGAATGATGGCCTTGACTTTGGATACATTAAAAAAGATCATTTTCATTAAAAATTATATTATATTTTCAGTTATTAGCCTTGACACTGTGCTGGACTATTATTAAGTCTTCTACCATATGTCACTTTTTCTCTGTTATCGTAGATACCAGCCTTGTTCAGGCCCTTATCACTTCTCACTTGGACTACTATTTGTGTTTCCTAGTTGCCTTCTTGATTCCATTGGCTCCTCTCTTAACTCTGTTCTCCATACAGCTACCAAATTGATATCCCTCAAGCATAAGTTTGACCATACATGTCAAGAAATTTCAGTGGCTCCCTATTTTGCCTAGGATAAAATACAAACTCTTCTGTATGTCATTTCTAGCCTCATTCCTGACCTGTTTCACATTACTATCCCTCATTCCCATTGTGTCCCAATCAATTTAACCTACTTGTTGCCTCCCATAAGTGATATTCAATATCCCAAATTTGTGCCTTTGTATAACATGCTTTATCTATTCTTAGAATCCTCCCCTTCCTCATGACTACCTCTTGGAATCTGTGATTCCATTCAAGATTCCATTCAAGATATCCCCTACTAGGAAAAAAAAATGCTAGATGCCTTTACCAATTTCCTTGGTTGTTGGTGCTTTCCTCTTCCTGAAATTACTTTATATTTACTTAATTTTTTTTCTTTTGGGTGGGGCAGTGAGGGTTAAGTGACTTGCCCAGGGTCACATAGCTAGTAAGTGTCAAGTATCTGAGGTCAGATTTGAACTCAGGTCCTCCTGAATCCAGGACCAGTGCTTTATCCACTGTGCCACCTAGCTGCCCCCACTATTTCAATATTAATAATTATACCACTACCCCAGAGTAGGTGCACCTTGAACTGAATGTATCTTGTAAATGTGTCTTGAACTGAAAGGAATTATTGTTTTATCATTTCAGTTGTGTCAGACTGTGTCCCCATTTGAGATTTTCTCAGCACCTGGAGTGGTTTGCCATTTCCTTCTGCTCATTGTATAGATAAGGAATTGAAACAAACAGGGGTAAATGACTTGCCCAGGTTCACAAAGCTAATAAGTGCCTGGTGTCAGATTTTAACTCAGGAAGATGTCTTCCTGACTCCAGGCCCTATATTCTTTTTTTTTTTTTTTTTTTAGTGAGGCAATTGGGGTTAAGTGACTTGCCCAGGGTCACATAGCTAGTAAGTGTTAACTGTCTGAGGCCGGATTTGAACTCAGGTACTCCTGACTCCAGGGCTGGTACCCTATCCACTGAGCCATCTAGCTGCCCCCAGGCCCTATATTCTATTCACTACACCACCTAGTCCTTATAAAAACCCTTCAGCATTGGATTCATATGGTGGTCTACAGTTTTCTTTTTTTTTTTTTTTTTTGGTGAGGCAGTTGGGGTTAAGTGACTTGCCTAAGGTCATACAGCTAGTTAAGTGTTATGTGTCTGAGGTCGGATTTGAACTCAGGTCCTTCTGAATCCAGGGCCGGTGCTCTATCCACTTCATTACCTAGCTGCCCTCTACAGTTTTCTAATTTTGCTATGCATGAGCTATAAATTTCTTTTAGTCAAACATGCAACATGTCTTTCAGTCATTTGCAGGACACTATGCCATTACCAATGGGAAATTATTTTTTTATTAAGCTTAATTCTCCTTGGTACTTAGAGCTTTCCCAGGTAGTAAATTGAACACTTGGGGAGATAAATTAATATTTTCAGGGTACTAAACTAAAAGACTGTTTTGTCGTTCTCTGTATCTCACAACCTAATTTATTTTTATTTCTTCAGTCTTTTGAAACCAAATTAATCTGTTCGTTATCCCCTCCCTACAGTTTGCTTATTGTGTCTCCTAGAATATGTCCCTGAACATGTCACTATATAAAGTATGTGTCATTTCCTCTACTTAGAATATATTTGTCTTTTTCTCTATGCCTAGGTTATCTTTGATCTGATTCAAAGGACACCTCTAAGAAGACTCTCTTGATTGTTGACAAAGCATTTATTTGTTCAATGTTTTCCAACAATTATGTACACAATCTCATAGCCTTTAGCCCTTGCATTTAAATTTTTTTTCAAGTCACTTCATGAGTACATGATTTGCTTCCTCTACTAAGAATTCAACTGACATATTGAATTGAATTCACCAACATTGTGTAGCTAAGAAATCCTTAGGCACACACACATACACACACATACTCACACTCACATACACACACAACTATCCTATCTTTCTTTCTACACATATATATTCACACAAACTGCCACACCCCTCAAAAAAAAGTATTCCATGAAGGAATTTTTCTTCTATTGTGATTGTGATTCACAACATTTTAATGCTAGAGGAGACTTTTTAGAAAGTCTAGTTCAATCTAATCATTTTCAAGATAATGGAACTAAGACTCAGATATTTGAAGTAAGGTATTTGTAAATAAGATCAGAAGGGTTCTAAGTAGCAGAATAAGGATTGAATCCAAATCTCTTGAATTCCAATCTAGTGCTTTTCCCACTGTGCCATATTGTTACTCCAGTTGTGATCTGTTCAGGATAAACTATAGAAAGTGAATTGCTGGGGGCAACTGGTAGCACAATGGATAAAGCACAGGCCCTGGATTCAGGAGGACCTGAGTTCAAATCTGGCCTCAGATACTTGACACTTGCTGGCTGTGTAACCCTGGGCAAGTCACTTAACCCCCACTGGCCTGAGGGGGTAAAAAAAAAAAAGTGAATTGCTTGCCTCATTGTGCATATTACATTTCTCTTAATATATCGAAAGATCACATTAGCTTTTTTTTTGAGGGGGAAGGGAGAGGGCTACCATATCAAACTGTGGCAATTTTGCTTTTGCAGTCTAGGGATAAAAACCTCAGGAGTTCTTTTTTTTTCCTTTTCTTTTTCCCTTCATGAATTATTTTTTTCATCATACCAAACCCTTATCTTAGTTGTGTGGCTAATATTTTGAATTCCAGTGTAAGACCTTAATTTTCAAATTTTATCATTCCAGCCAGGGGACATGTTTGTAGATTTCAATCTTATCTCCTTTTTATAGCTTCATGACAGCTATAGATTTGACAATCATAATACTGTTAACCTGGAAATTAAGGAAACAATCAATATAGGAGAAAATAAGGTCTTTAATTAGGGGCAGAGGAACTATACTCATGGTATCACAAAGCTTGGAAGCTAGAATACCCCAAGATGGGAACAGAGGACAGGGTTTTAATGGGTAACAGAACAAAAGGGAACCAAAAAGATTGCTCCAGAGTACAGATAGCTAATTAATGTAAACGAACCGTTGACAAAAAGATATATAGAACAGCTCCTAATTTACTACTTAATGTAGGTGGACCCTTTTAACATATCATAAAGTCCAGGGAGTAAGGGTGGGGAACATTGGTGGGGATAAGTTTGCTTGGGGGGAAGGTCCATAAGTCCATCATGAGTCTGGAAATGACAAAGACAGTCAGCCCCAAGCAATTCACCTGCATGGGGAAAGAGGGGACTGGGTGGGGAATCAGTTCTCATAAATTTGTAGTTCCTCAAAACCTATATCTCTCAAAAATGCTGAACACCATAGTACCCATTGCAGAGTCTTATAACATTCTACTAAATACCCTTTTCCAGTTTACCACTGATTCCATTAAATAACATTCTTTGTATCTTAGTCACTTAACTTCTGTTTGCCTCAGTTTTTACATCTGCAAAATAAGGTAGTAATTGTATGACATCCCAGGTTTATTTTGAGGATAAAATAAAATAATATTTTTAAGCATTTTTCCGACCTTAAAGAACTATATAGATGCTAGTTTTTCTCTTCCTCCTCCTCTTATCCTTTTAAGTCTTCCTCCTTTTCCACCTCTTCCTTCTCTTCCTACTCCTCTTTACTCTCCTCCCCCTCTCCTTCTCTTCTCTTCCCTTCTCTTTCCCTCCCTTTCTTCCCTTCCCCTCCCACCTCCATTTCCTCCTCCTCTTCCTCCTCCTCCCTCGCCCCCCTCCCTTTCCCTCCTCCTTTTCCTTCCTCTGTTCCTTAACCTTAGAACATGACCTTTACTAGCTGTGTGTAGATATTTCCTTTCCATTCCATTCTATTTTGTCACTGCTCTCCACTCTGCTCTTACAGACAACTTTTCCTGCATGACCCAGAAGAAAGAGATCATAGACAAAATAACAGGACCATGATTCTAGCCTCCTACCAAACAGTAGTGGCAATTGACTTAGACAGGCTTATCCCCCTTGGGAATTTATTAATGTCAATAGATCGGTATCATATTCCTCATAATGCTTTTGAGCCTCTATCCGTGTAAGCGAAATCTTCCCATGATTCACTTTTCTCCTATATGCCTAGACCAGTCTATGTTCCTCTCTTTTGCCACTCTCTATTCACAAATAGGAAAATGCATGAGTAATGATTCTTTGTCTACTACAGTGCTTCTCAAAGTGGAAGTGATGCCAAAAGGTCAGCCGTGTTTTAGAAGTGGTACCAAAAGAAAGTGATATGGGGGGAAGTGGGGTACGGGTTGGGTTAGGGGATGGGGTTGGGGTTCTTGGGAATTCCTCTTTAAAGAATTACACCCTCTTGCACACAAAAGTAGTTAGAATAAGGTGGTAGTTTATTTAGGAGCAAAGAAGGGAAGGGTGGGGGGAGGAAACCATGAAGAAATCCTTAGACTTCTCATGGGGAGACAGCACAAAGCACAAGGCTCAGAGTACTAAATCTCCTCGAACAGGAGACTGGAAGGTACTTTTAGAGATGACTGATGGGGGTGGACCATCTGCCCGTGAAAAGTTTCCTTAGTGAGAGAGGACCATCCCCACTGGGGGGTAGCTGGGGGAATTGGGTGAGGAGTGGAGGACCATCCCCCACTGGTAGTGACTAAAGGAATTGGGTGAGGGATGGCTACAGACCTCTCTTCAGGACACAAAGGCTGCAGCCACACCCAGATTTATCTTCCCAGGTTAAGGGAGACCAGAATGAAGGGTAGGAACCCGAAACTAGCTCAGTCTGATTTGGTTCAGCTTATCTCTCTAGGTGTTATCTGTCCTCTGGTTTAGTTTCTCAAGGAGAAGTTTCCTTGATGTGCCCCAGAGAACTTCTGGGGTGCTCTGCACTCCATGACAAAAGGAACCAAGAAGACATCTACTGTTGCCAACTCTATACCTATTTTCTAATCTCTAGAAAATCTTTGACAAAGGTTTATACACAGATTCTTGATGAAAATATGAGGAAGTATATAGCAAAGTGTATCTTCAAACTCACAGTACCAACTGAAGATTATAGAAATTACAAAATCTCTTTGAGTCTATTGCTTGCTGATTCTTTGAATAAAACAAAGACTTAAAGACACTTCACCAAAAGATTTTCTTCCATGCATGTGTAATTCATATAAGGTATGCCTGGCAATGCCTTCCCTAATGTAATTCCCCCCTTGGGGCAAGGACTTTCTACTCTGGTCTGAATCACTTATCTTCATACTGTTAGGCCTGAATTCTCAGAGAAGGATCATTACCACCATATTATGTTGAAATTCTTTCAGGGTCCTATGGGTAATCTTGATATGGAGAAATATGCTGTGTGGAGAAATATGTTAATAGGGAGAAATAATTAATGTTACACTGAAGTATTAGCTAGTAGTTCCCTTCATTAAGCCAGGGGACTGCAAAGTTCATTCATTAGGCTTAGACTGGCTCTGGGCAAGGACCTACTTGAATTTACCACTATATTTCTTGGATTTGTTTTGTTTTGTATTTTTTTTTTTGCAGGGCAATGAGGATTAAGTGACTTGCCCAGGGCCACACAGCTAGTTAAGTGTCAAGTGTCTGAGGCTGGATTTGAACTCAGGTCCTCCTGAATCCAAGGCCAGTGCTTTATGCACTGCGCCACCTAGTTGCCCCTACCACACTATATTTCTTGAGCCCTTGACTGGGCTCACTTTCACTTGCAGCCACTAAAAATAATTGCACCATTAGGTGCTAAATATAACCATTTACCTAACACCAAGAAAAAAGTAATAATTAACATATCATAGGTACTTAGTATAAATAAATTGAGAAAACGAATCAATACATCACATTCTACATGTAAACCTTGGCCCCACTGTCCCTCTAGTGTCCTTCCCAGTATTTGTGAAGAAAAATAGGCACATATTTATAGAATTGTGTCATGGAGATACACAAGTGAGGAAAAACTATGTGCTTGGAGTAACTCATCTCTAGATTGCAGCCTTTAATTTCAATGGCCAGTTTGCTAACATCAGCACCACACAAAGACACGTTTCTATTGAATGGTCTGCATTTAGTCCATACAGCTCTCCTGCTGGACAGATCATCTTCTCTTGTTCTCATAAACTTAGGAAGCATTGACAGACTCTTTAAAATCACAATCACCCTTAACAGAGCTTGGGAAAATGTTATACTATTGTATTAGCTAGTATGGTTATCCCTTCCACATCACTGAGTTAGGGGGCTGCAAGGAGGAGGTCCCCCATCCCCATAATCTGAAAAATCCACGTAAAAATTTTTGGCTCTCCCTTCCTACCAGAGAAGAAGTCTGATTTTCTTTTTCTTTTATGAGGTACTTACAACCCTACTGTAAAATACTGTATTTGGTCATAGACTCTATGTCATCTGATGGCCTTCATGTGTCATCTGCAGCTTCTGCAAAGCTCCCTAAAATTTCCCATTTAATTTTTTTATACCAGTCTGCAATATATAGAAACCATGATGGGGAAATTTGTTATTTGGAAGGGATAACTGTAATTCCCTTTAAGCCAAGGGTCTACATGTATCATTTCTCTATACAATAATGTAAGCCATTGGATTTACATAATTGGACACGTCCCTTGTCATTTTTCTCCACTTGAAAAAACAAACAAAAACAACCTACCTTTTTTATGCTTTTCTTGAGTCATGTACTTTTGTATCAAATTTCCTATTCAGCACTGTTCTTTTCTTAAAATCATATTTCATGCAATTTATAATTGCTAAATCTTGTGCAATCCTTACTGTGGTTCCATAGTACTTGAATTCTTTCTTTGTTCCTACTTGCAGTATTTTCTCCTTGACCTGAGAGTTCTGGATTTCACTTAAAATATCTTTGAGAATTTTCATTTTGTGGGTTTCTGTCAAGAGGTGACCAATGGACTTTTCATTTTCTACTTTGCATTCTGGTTCTACAAAATCTGGCCAATTTTCTTTTATAATTTCTTGAGCTATGATGACTAGGCTGTTATTTTTATGTTGCTTAATTTTTCTTGATATCTCATTGAGTCATTGGCTTTAATTAGGAAAATTCTAATTTTTAGAGTTGTTAAGAAATATTTTATGCTTTTAAATAATGCTACTAATATCTTTTCATAATTTTCTTGCAAAGCTCCTATTTCCTTTTTTCTATTTTCTATTTTCCTTTACTGCTTTTTGTTTTATTTTTTAATTCTATTTTGCTCTTCCCTCCACGCCCCCCCCTTCTTTCTTTAACTATTCTAAGGGTTCTTGTTAGTCTTGTGTCCAGTCTGCATTTTTCTCTGAAGCATTGCTTGTAGATGTTTTTAGTCATTATCTTCTGTGTAACTCTCCTGTCAACATAGTAGCTCTTTGGGGTTGAGTTCTTTTTTGTTTCCTCAACATTCTAACCTACTTCTTGGATTTTATTTTATTTTAGCACTGGGCTCTGCTCACTTTTGGAGGACATGTCTAATCTGCAGTTCTGTTTTTATGTATCCTCCTGCTATTTTGACAACAAAGTATGGGAGCCTGCAAGTTTTCAATGCTTCCAAGATGATGTGGTCTGGGCAGAGGTTTATTCTTACCCTTCCTGGTGTGAGCTCTGCAAGTTCCTGACCTGGTTTTGGATCTGTTGGCTTCTGTGTGGTTGAGTCTCAGTAGACTACTGCTTGACTCATTCACAGTTAGCCCACTGAAAATTTCTTCAGGTTCCTACTGACTAAATTGTCTGACTCCCTTTTGATCTGGGTTTTCTGCCCTTGTTATTTCACTAAAAACTGTGAGAGGGTAAATATTAAAATGGAATCCCCCTTCTGCTTGTGTCATCAGAGCCATATAGCTAAGCTTTGGTGATATCTGCCTTGCTCTCTTCACAGCTAGGGCCTCTCATGCTATCTCTTTCTTTCTTTTTTTTTTTTAGTGAGGCAATTAGGGTTAAGTGACTTGCCCAAGGTCACACAGCTAGTAAGTGTTAAGTGTCTGAGGCTGGATTTGAACTCAGGTACTCCTGACTCCAAGGCCAGTGCTCTATCCACTGCGCCACCTAGCTGCCCCCTCTCATGCTATCTCAATAACTCCTCTGCCCTGGAAGTCTGATCTGAAATTGGGTTACAGTTGACAGTTGGAATCCATTCCTGTTCCCAGAACTGGTTTGCCATCTATTGGGATCTCTTTCTGTTCCCATGCTTCCAGTCCTGGTGTTCATTCTCAGTCCCCTTACTATCCTTCAGTGCTAGAATGTCCTCTACCACTGCCACTGCCATTCTGGCTAGCCCCTACCCTCATATCCATAGACTTCCCTGTCTGCTTAAGTTGCCTTGGGCTTGAAAAAATGACTCACAGTGACTCATTGTGACTTTTTCTTGGCTTTCTGGATCAGAATTCAGTCTGGTATATTTTTTAGGTTGTTGTGGAGTATGTTGGGCTAGCTAGGCAAAAATCATATGAAGATAGATGCTCTCTGCATCCAGAGAAAGTACTGATAGATACATATATATGTTCATTATTCTATACATAGTTTTATCTATACACACATATAGCTATTTATGTCTAAGGATAGCCATCTCTAGGGTGGGTGAGTAGGGAAGGAAAAAAGGGAAAAAATTTGCATGATAATTATGTTGTTTATTTGAAAGGATTAGCAAGTTGTGATAGATTTGTAGTTTCATGTGCAATCATATATTTTAATTCCATAAATGAAAAATAAAATAAATTTCTGTTTAAGTGCAAAAAAAAATGATGATTCGATCTGCCATCTTGACTCCCCAGATCTTTGATTTCATTGTAGGGAACTCCTTACGGGGAAACTCCTACTAATAGAGTTTGGTAGATTTTTGTTTGTTTGTTTATAGTCTTTGGAGAGTTATCTGGGGGTTTCGAGGTTAAATGACTTGCCAAGGGTCACATAGACAGTTCTACCTGATATTTTTGCAGTTAAATTATATTTTTAAAAAAATCTTATCCTAAATTTTGAATTGCTTAGCACATCAGAGTCTTTTTTTGTTTAAAGAGACCCTATCCCTATAGGTGGAGACTAAATAATGGAATTAGATTTCCAGGAAAAGTCAGGGAGTAACCAGCCAGGGGAAGGAGGAGTTACTAAAAATTAAGGTTCTTTTATAAGGTCAGAAATATCTATGGATATTAATGGATAGGAACTGAAAGGAAAGCAGATATGACATAAAGTAGAGATACCAGGAAATTCTGCCTGCTTTTTCTCCTAGTCCCTCCCCACTGTCAGCTTTTCACCAGTTCATACTTAGGAAGCCGGGAACTTTATTGAGTGTCAGGCATGAAAGCCAAACCTCAAGGATTTTCCTCTCAATTCTCATTCTGGTGATTAGAGCCAGATTTGCTGAAGCAGCCAGCTGGAACCACCCACAGATTCCCTTTGTTGATAAGTGGTTCAGAAAGGTGAGGGAAGCCCTAGTTCTGCAGCAGACTGCAAAAGAACTAAAATATAGAACAGTTCACCATGTAGCTAACATTTGACCCTCATTTCCAAGGGAGAGAAAAGGTATTTTTGCGGTACGACAATGCAGTATGTGAATCCTGTCATATCCCCAATTAAAAGAGATTCTACTGGTAAGCTGTATACAGTGGGAAGAGGCAGGTAATTATTCAGAGATAATGCTCCTGGAACAGAATGTTGTCACAGGATAATGGTCCCCTGCTGAGAGATAAATGCAGAGGCAAAGTCAGTATGTTTATTCTTCAAATCGGGAAACATTTTTTTCCCTGTGACACAATTCCAGCTCTTGCAATTACTTTTCCTGTTTTACCAAATGAATGCTATAGATTTAATCATTGTGTCTGATGGATGGCTAATGCAGTGAAGTGACAAGAGCTTTCCCAGTGATTATGAGCCTACTGTTCTCAGATTGGCTTAGAAAATAGGCATCCTTGAGTGTTAACCAATGAGGGAATAATCATCTATAGATGGACAGATTGTTGGTCGAATATTCTCGACTTTTTTGAATATTGCACTCCAGATGGTTAAGGCTTAATTAGTTTTTGCCTTGTCAATTAAAGTTGGCTGGCTAAAAATCCATGGGATGGTGATTTTAGGGCATGGTTACAACTGATTTGTAGTTTTTGTTTTGTTTTTTTTTACTATTTTAAAGCCTAGGTAGGTAATCAAAACTGGCTTTTGGTGGATTCTTTGTGGTATTGCTCACCTCTGGCATCAACTGCTGCAACCAATAGCTGCTCAGATGCTTGCTGGCCTGCAGCAGAAGATGAACAAAGCATATTATTTTTCACTAACTTCTTTTTCCGGGGGTAGCTAGGTGGAGCAGTGGATAGAGCACTGGCCCTGGATTCAGGAGGACCTGAGTTAAAATCCGACCTCAGACACTTGACACTTACTAGCTGTGTGACCCTGGGCAAGTCACTTAACCCCCATTGCCCCACCCCAAAACAAAACAAAACAATAAAAAAAAACCCCACTAACCTCTTTTTTTCCTGTGATGCCCTTTGTTATTGCTCTTACATTATTTTGTCTCTCCTGGCCCATAGCTTTTCCTTAAAACCCAGACTCATCCCCCAACATACTTCTTGTGGTGCAAGCCCAAATATTTTTTCATTGGAGATGATTTCCCCTCTATCAGTGACTGGCACAGGAGTGAATCTTGCCTCTCAGTCCTTACCTATCTTCATGATCTCCCATAATTCTTTCATTTCCAATCTTTCGTGGGTAGCTTAGCAACCCTCCCTCTTCTTATGAATATGCTTTGCAAGAGTTGGCATATTAGATGCTTTCTCCAACTTGGACACCACTAGGATGACCATATTTCATGTAATTTTAGGTTATGGCATTTTAAAATGTACAAGTTGGTTACTAATTATGAAGTACGATATTACCTCAATAAATCATTAGCTAATTCTAATGCTTCTAAACAGATCAACATTAAAACCAATGATAGAGAATCTCTTCTTTGCTAAAGGGTTGTGACACATGGTAAAATCAATTCAGCTTCACATAAATATAATGTACACTTTAATTCAGTTATAGGTTTCTGGGTTTAGTTTTAGTGAAAAAGAAATATAAAATATTTCCCTTGCCTAGTTTTCAAAATAAGAAAAAGAAATGCTAAAATCTACTAAATAAATGAAACAAATTGTAATAAAACTGCTTTAGTTGCATGTTTTGCTGTATTAAGAGAATAAAATGGTAGAAGGAATGGGAAGAGAAAAGATAAGACCCAGGTATAGCCAAAGGAAGGAAGATGTAGTATCAGCTTAGTTTAGCCCTTTAAAAATTAGAAATAACGTGTTATTCACAAACAACCCTGTGAACAAAACCCTATTGTTTAGCTACCCTGTGAGGTAGGCAGCAAATTGTAATAATGCCGTAATTTTGCAGTTGAGGAAACCGAACCTTCAAGAAGTGGAATGACTTGCCAGAGATCTTATAGCTAGGGAAGTTGTAGAGCCTAGATTCACATACAGATTGTAAGATCCTAATATCATAGATTTTAGAACTGGGAGGTACATTATGCTTATCTAATAGTGGGTAGTTAGGTAGCTAAGTAGATAAAGTGCCAGTTGGAGTCAGGAAAACCTTAGTTCAATTTTAGCCTCATGCCTAATAGCTATGTGACCATGGGCAAATCACTTAAACTCCATTTGCTTCAGTGTCCTCAACTGCACAATTGTAGTATTAATACTTGTACTAACTACCTCACAGGTAGGTACACAATAAACTTTTGCTCCCAGGTTTGTTGTGTAATTAAAATAACACCTACCTCCCAGGGTTGTTGTGAACATCAAATGAGATCATAATTATGAAACACTTATCTAGCTACTAATAGAAATACCTGGGGCAGCTAGGTGGTGCAGTGGATAGAGCACTGGCCCTGGACTCAGGAGTACCTGAGTTCAAATCCAGCCTCAGACACTTAACACTTACTAGCTGTGTGACACTAGGCAAGTCACTTAACCCCAATTGCCTCACCAAAAAAAAAAAAAAAAAAGAAATACCTGTAGTAGCAGTAATCTTTCTTATTGTCATTATCATAGGGGTTGTCCACCTACTTAACTTTACATATGAATAAATAGAGTCATGGAGAGTTTAGGATTTGTCCAAAATCACACAAGCCTAAGCCTAGGATTCAAAATATTTAGCCTTTGATTCCAAAACAATGTTCTTTGTACTATATCTTGTCTTCCCACCTCCAACTCCCTAAAAATAAAAAAAGACATTTGGAGACTTACAGAGGTACAGATATGTATGCACAGAAGACAGAAATAAAGGCATATACACTTATCATAGGAAAAAAGACACGCGCACACACACACACACACACACACACACACACACAGATAGGCAAGGATTTAACCTATTTCCAAATGTATGTGAGTATAATATGTATTTAAAATCAGTCTAGATTTTTTTTTACAAAATCAAAGAATAGGGTGGCGCAGTGGATAAAGCACCAGCCCTGGATTCAGGAGGACCTGAGTTCAAATCAGACCTCAGACACTTGACACTTACTAGCTGATGAACCCTAGGAAAGTCACTTATCCCTTATTACCCCACAAAAAAACAAATAAACAAAATCAAAGAACATTAGACAAGTAAGTTATAAAGAAAGTTTTCATTCCTTACCTAAACGTAAGCATTCTTGATAAGAAAATCCCCTACATTCTTGTTCTGGAAAATGTAAGGTAATGCAATATTCTTCACAGGAAAATAAAATAAAAAGTTTTCCTCTTAACAAAAATAATTGCCCTTGTTTTGATAACCTGTTTGACTCTTGCTCCTAAATATTTCCAAAGCAAGTTTACACTGACATAAATAATCTTTTCATTTGGGATTCAGGTTGGAGAGACTATATTGTTTAACAGAATCTATGCAAAATAGATGATTTTGGATTCTACCATTTTATTTTATTTTATTTATTCTTTGCAGGGCAGTGAGGGTTAAGTGACTTGCTCAGGGTTCAACAGCTAGTAAGTGTCAAGTGTCTGAGGCCAGATTTGAACTCAGGTCCTCCTGAATCCAGGGCCAGTGCTTTATCCATTGTACCATCTAGCTGTTCCCCTACCATTTTATTTTAATGAAATTAGACTCCATCATCGCCCTGGCACCCATTCTCCCACCTTTAATGTCTTTTGCTAATGAGAAATCTGAAACCTTACTGTAAACATAAAATCAAAGAATGCTAATGCCAAAAGAGAATGTAACAGTATGTTCTTTTTGTTTGGGGAATTTGGCAATAATCAGTCAGCAGACATGTATCAGGTATTATACACCAGACATTGACTAAGGATGGAAAGAAAAAAGCAGCACAGTTCCTGCTCACAGAGAACTTACATACTAATAGAGAATACAACAGGTAAATAAATTGACACATACAAGATGAATACAAACTAGATAGAATGTAAATGGAGGTAAGAAAGATTTAATAATTCATCTAAGGTCACATGTTGTTTTATTGAAAAAGTGCTATACATAGAAGCCATAAAACATTCCTTTTTCCCCCTTCAGCTCTGCATACCATTTCTTTATTTTTTTATTTTATTTTTTATTATTTTTTTTGGGGGGGGGTGAAGCAATTGGGGTTAAGTGACTTGCCCAGGGTCACACAGCTGGTAAGTGTTAAGTGTCTGAGGTCGAATTTGAACTCAGGTCCTCCTGAATCCAGGGCCAGTGTTCTCTCTACTGTGCCACCTAGCTGCCCTCATTTCTTTAAATGATAGCACTAACATACAATATGTTAATGTCATCTTCATGGCAATGGTTGGGTTCAGGAAAGATATTAGTTTACATAGCTCTAGGAGCCTAAAGAATTTGTCTGTTTGGTCTTTCGTCCATGGGTTGCAGATCATGAAATATCATTCATATCTTGGACCCATGATTCTATTTTGTATGTCCTGTACTCACAATCAGATGTGCTTAACCTTGTGACTCAGAAGCCTCATCAAATAATGATCAGATGATTGGGCAATCCCTAGACATCACAGTTAGCCATAATCATCTATGTATTTTAGAGCTTAATTTGTTCTACATTTTTAAAACAATGACATCTCTGCCAGCTGTAACTAAGTAAAGTGATGCAAAGTTCCCAATTTCCTTTCGTTGTATAAAATTAACTTGCATGAATTTTAAGCAAAGTTGCCTGACATCATTTAAGTAAATGATGTAACATTAAATAAAATCTTTTGTAAACAGTTCTTTTTTAACGATTCCTCTACAAGAAACCTAAGTAAATAAAATTAACTGGATATTCCTCAGTCTTCTAGATCTACTTGAGATGATGTAAAATGATGCCAAAAGATATAAACGTAGCCAATCTGCAGATTTTTAAAAATGCTTTTAAACAAAAAAGTGGTAATTTATTCTCTTTAATTTGAGGATACTGGTGCCCTTTAGATACCTTTGAAGATTGAATACTATATGTTTAGTACCTAATCAATAAATCAGCATTCAGCACTTATTTATCTACAGCTCCCTTAGTAGTTCATTATTTACCCAACTACTTTTATTTCAATTCCTAATTATTTAAAGCAGAGGATCTTAACCTGGGACCCATGAACATTAAAATAATAATAATAATAATAATAATAATAATAATAATTACTACTGTTCAATATAATTAGTTTCTTTTGCAATATCATGCATTTTATCTTGAACATTTTGATAAGGGGTCCATAGGCTTCATCTGACCAGCATTCAGATGACCAGGACCTATGGGTGGGAGCTATGACACACATGAAAATTTTAAGAACAGTTGATTTAAAGTACCATTTGCTTATAGAGAGGCTGAGGTTTAAAGGGTCAATCAGAATGAAAATTTCTAAATTCCTTTTTGTCCTCAGATACAGAGCTAATCAATTGTTGAATCCACTTGCTTCTACAAATCAATAAACAATTTGAAATGCTTGCTAGGCCTTCCTCTTTAATCTGCCTTAATTACCTTAGCACAGTTGCTTGACTTTTCCTGCCAAGAGCATTATATCCTTCTGATCAGTCTCCTAGCCTCTAGAATAACAGAATCTTAGTGAGATGGACCCAGAGGTCATTGTCATATTTATATCTTAACAAAAAATTTCCTTTGTATTATTCTTGGCAAGTGGCCCTTAAGCCTCTATTTGAACAACCTTGGTTAGAGAGAAAACACACTACCTCTAAGGTAGCCCATTCTACTTTTAGATAGCTCCAATTATTAGAAACATGTTCCCCTTTTGCTGTCCCCTCTCCATGTCCCCCATTCCTCCCCAGCCCCATATTGAATGTAATGTGCTTCTCTTCCACTTTCACCCATAGTGACTAGTTCTGCCAGTAGAACATTTGACAACCTATCAAGTACTTGTGAATACTGCTAACATATAACTCACCTGGTTTCCTTATCTCCAAAGGACACCTTCCTAGTTTCTCTATCACTGGTCTTTTATGAGATGGTTATCTGATAGCTCAACTCTGGATGTGATCTAATTTAGAAATTGTGACATTTAAAATTGGATATAAGAGCATTAAATTCCCCTTTCACCTTTCCCTTATACATCTCCCAGACCAGTAAGAGAAAGAAGCCTCTGAGCTTTAGTTAGAGATGGATTACTTAGCTTTTTTTGTTTGGGAATTAATTAGCCAACAAACAGGGTGATGCCAATTAGAGAAATAGGAAAGTAGAAATACAAATAAATAGTCTTAGATCTAAGCTTAGTCTATATTCCTCATAAAACTCACCAAATCCCAAGGCCACCTCTGAGGCTGAGAACCGAGTCAAGCACGTGCTGTTACCGAGGACCAGGCCAATCACCAGACCATGCCGTCAAACCTGAGTCAGAGCGTGTGTATGTGTGTGTGTGTGTGTGTGTGTGTGTGTGTGTGTGTGTGTGTATGTAGAGAGAGAGAGAGAGAGAGAGAGAGAGAGAGAGAGAGAGAGCAAGACCACTTCCATTCTCTCCTTCCTTTTAAGCTCGCACCCTGGAAGTGGAGTGCTTGGTCACACTCTCCCGAGTATTAGCATGTACACGGCTGTTTGTCACGATCTCCTCCCCGAAAGGGCAGTCCTTCAAAAACTGGCATCCTTCAGTTATTGTTTAGCCAACTCTTAAATGTTAGTTAAAAGCTTTCATTTTTTACCACAAAATAAAATGTGAATGGCATGGGTGAGGATGAGAGAGGAGAGAGTGATATCAAGGAAATCCAGGCATCCTATACATCCAGGGATTCTGAATCACGGAGTTAGGCGAAGATGAGGGGGAAATTTGGTAGCCACCCCGGATTTTGATTTCAATTGTTTTACTTTAGGAGACACAATTTGTTGTCATAAAAGAACACTGGACTAAAAAACAGTATAATTCTATTAGGGATTCTTTCACTAGCTACCTACCCTCTCACTTTGCTCACCTCTTTTGACTCTCATTTCTCATTTCTAAAATAAAAAGGCATATTTTACTTGTGAATACTAATGACATATCATTTACATAGTTTCCTCATCTCTAAGCAAAACTTTCCCAGTTTCTATATCACTGGTGTCTTATGGAATGATCTCTGGTTGCTCAATCATGGACATGGTCTAATTTGATTTAATGTAGAAATTTCCCTGGGTCAGTTAGGTGGGGCAGTGGATAGAGCACCAGTCGGGGAGAGTCAGGAGCACCTGGGTTCAAATCCAGCCTTAGACACTTACTACTGGGTGAATGGGCCAGTTGCTTAAGACTGATTGCCTCAAAAAACAAACAGAAATATCTTTTCTAAAATGTGTAGCCAAAAGTTCTCTAAATGTGGTATGAGAAGAGCAGTCTTGAGCAGGATTATCACTCCCTCCAGCAGCTTAGATTCTGAGGCAGCCATTACCTCCTCATGCTCTAACACTTTTGTTCATGTTACTCATGAATACTCCATAAGGAAACTCCCCAACTTGTAGAACCTTTATTTCTATCCCTTTGTAAGGAGTAAATTGTATGGGGAGAGTTAATTGGGTGGCTCACCGTAATACTGGGGTAAGAAAAGAGATTATCAGCCTCTTTTCAAAAAAAAACAACCCCAGGGTTTATTAATGGGAACAAATTTAAAACACTAGTAAGGTTAATAGAACTAGGGACAATGAAAAAGGGAATAGGGGAAGGAAAAAATACAACCCGCACACTCACCACCCCCCGGAAAAGCAATTTCAAAGAGAACCCGCTGCACAGTGTCCTTCTCCCTCTTGCGTGTGTGCCAAAGTGAACTCTCCTCCCTTCTCTCTCCCAGAAGCCCCATTTCCTATGGGAAACAGGGCTGACCACGCACACAGCCCCAAGCTAATTGGCTGGCAGCCCCGATTGACAGAACTAACAAGCTTCTCTACAGAGATGAGTTCCGGATGCTGAAGACCACCTGACTTGAACTCACCAGGCTTCTCATCATGGTGGGGCTTCCCTCATTATAATTTGGCCAGGCCCATGTCCAAGCATGGGTGTCTAGCACGAGGCCAGCGCACACTGGTGCACACCGAGGCCTCCAATCCCAGCCAAAAATGGGGTCACAGAAACCCCAAATTACAAACAGTTCCTTACACCTTGATATTGTTTGAATGTCCATGGAAGACACTGCATTGCTGGCACTAATCCCTATCTCTGGTTTTGTGACTTTCCCATCAACTTTTCTGATACTATATTATCTCATGATATTATTTTTTTTTCATGATATTCTTTACAGAAATTCTGCATAGTTCTTCATTAGTATTCTGTCTCAGCCTGCTGAAACCTGTCGTGGGCTTTTTCTCTTATGCTTTCGGTGACCTCCAACTTTTAATCTTCATACATGATGACATTCCATGACTCACAGCTATACAATATCCTTTAAAGAATATTCATTTCGAAAAGCTTCACCTTTGTTTCAAGGAGAAAGTTGGAGTCATTAAAAGCAAGCACTACAATTTCACAAAGACGACAACCCAGGCCACTCTTCTTCTTATAATAAGTTCCAGCTCCAATTTATTTTCCTTTTGCAGGATCTGCCCAAGATATCGATACTGATTGATAGAAGAGCTCTTTGTGGTGTCCATCAAACTGAACACCATTGCCAGGTCAACAGGACCTTTTCATTCACTTGTTTTATCTATATGGATAGTTAGGCTGAACTATTTAAAAATATATATATCTTGGGGGCAGCTAGGTGGCGCAGTGGATAGAGCACCGACCCTGGATTCAGGAGTACCTGAGTTCAAATCCGGCCTCGGACACTAGACACTTACTAGCTGTGTGACCCTGGGCAAGTCACTTAACCCCCATTGCCCAGCCAAAAAAAAAAAAAAATATATATATATATATATATGTACATATATATATATATACATATCTATATCTATATCTATATATATATCTTGAGGGATTATTTATCTCATAGGGAGACTCTATAATGTTCTAGGACTTGATGCAGTGAACACAATGCTGCCGCAAACAGAAGTATCTGAAAGACCTCACCATCTATAGGGATCTGTCTTCCTCTTTAGTCTCTGGGCTGGTGTGTGGTAAGCATGCTTTGCTTCATTTGATATTAATAGTCCCAATCACCAAATGAGGCTATTGCCAATAACTCAATAAATAAAATAATGAGAGAATATATTATCAGAAAAAGTGTTGGGAAGGTCACAAAACCTAGGGATTACTGCTGGGGCTGCCGTGTCATCCATGGGCATTCACACAGTATCAAGGGATAGAAATGAAGTCTATCTTTCAAGATTTCTTCAATAGTTTTGCTTTAAATATGGGAGACATTTTGTTGGAAGAGACATTTTAAAACCAGAGAGGTTTTCCCCTTACTGAATAAAAGGTGGTGGTTGCTGTTTTTTTTAAAATAGTCAATGATTTACACCATATGTTTTTGGATTTCAGTCAATTGTGTAACTGGAAAGATGTAGCCTGCTACTGGATTGTTTGTGAAAACCTGCCAATTCCCTTCCCAAATCTTCATCAAGGATGCCCTTGATTTTTGTACTTGCTCTTGCCCCCACACCATTTAATTTGCAAGTTCCTTTAGAGGAGAATTTGTCCCATAGCTTTAAATTCAGTACTAGTGCAGTACCATCTAAATAGCTTAATGCTTAATAAATATTTGTGGAATTGAATTATAGTTTTATATCAATACACAATCTGTACTTATCCTAATATTTTCATTTCAAAGACATTATGAAAGGCCTGTGGTTTGTTCTTTGGATGTCACAGAGAAGACCCACTGTGGATTAATTACCATGCAGAATTTGAACAGATGGCTGAGTCAGAGCCTACAAAAAAAAATGAAAGGGCAAATTGGATGAGGAATCAGGGGACTGGATTGATCTCAGACAATGGAGTTGCCAATCACTCAATCAACAAGTATTTATTTAACAACTGCCATTTGCAAAGGATTGTGTGAGATGCTAGAGGGGTGCAAAGCACATGGTACTTAACATAAGCTTTCTTGACTGAAATGTTTTGGTTTACTTGTTTTTCTGGTAATTTTATATACTTCCACCTAAGTTAACTTTTATAAATAATGCACATTTGAAAGACAAACTAAAAAAGAAATCTGTCTTATTTCTCTGAAGAAAGAAGATTGAGATTTAGAGCTAGAAATGCAGCATTTTCATTTTAGAAATGAAAAATGAGAGTCCAGGAAGGTGAGCAATGAGAGAGAGTAGGTAGTTGCTGAAAAGATCAGGCTAGAATCATACTATTTCTTAGTCCAGTACTTTTTCTTTGACAATAGATTGTATCCCCTAAAGTTAAAAAAAAATCAGAAGTGACTGGAAAATTTCCACTTCATCTTGCACTAATCCCAGGATGCAGAATCCCTAGATAACTAAGATTCTTGGATGCTGTTGGTATCATTCTTTCCTCTCCCATTCTCAGTCCTACCAGCTACGTCCTTTCCAAGTACTTCGCCATTTACTTATCCATATCTTCCACATCCTTCCATTTTATTAGGAACTCAGGACTTTCATTTATCAATTCTCCCTCTTTTTCTCCCTCTAGTTCCTTTTATCTTTCTGCACTGATGGGAATTTTTTCCTCTCCTTTTCCTCTTTTCAGCCAGAAGATAACTACATACCTGGCTACCCTTTTTTAGTACTAGATGTGACTTTTTCATTTCTCCATTTGCTTCCTAGCATGGACTGGATCAGTAGTCAGTCAATCAAGCAACAAACATTCATCAGACATTTACTTCCTACCTGCTGAACACTGTTTTCAGTTTTGGTGATACAAAGAAAAAACAGAAACAGTACTTGAAATTAAGATGTTTAATTCTAATGGGGATGACAACACATATACATATATGAGTGTGTATCACACATATACATACTCATGTACATAAATAAACATAAATGTGTCTATATATACACACACATATATAAACACTTGTGTATCTATTCAAAAATATATGTATATTTTCTACCTATGCATGCGTGAATATACGTCTTTCTATATGGACATATGGAGTAAATGAAAGGTAATTTTAGAACAGATGATACTAGCAAATTGGGGAAGGACACTGTCCTATGAAAGAATGACCTTATCTTAGGGAACCCTTTGGAATAATTCATCTCATACCTTGGGAAGAAGTATGCAGGCACATACCTCTAGGGAGAAGATCACCTACCTTCCTCCTTCAAGAAAGCACTTAAGGAAAAGTAGCCTCAGGAGAAGGCTCAGTTGAAATTACCTAGAAAGAATTTTCATGGATCAAGACCATACAGCTCTGTGACCTCATAGTCATCTGGGGACGCAGAGCAGGAGCTGATATTTCTTTTCCTCCATTTTCCACAGCAAATCTGTTACTAAGTCATATGGATTCTAATTCCCATCTATTGCCTTCTTTTGACTCCCTCTGAAACTGTCTGAGTTCAGACCTTCATTACCTTTACCTGAACTACTGAAATAGCCTTCTAATTGGCATCCTTGACTCTAGTCTCTTCCTCTTCAACCACTAGTTCTCTGCTTAGGGAAGTCTTTCTAATGCATAGACCAAATGTCAATCCTGTATTAAAAGACTTTTTGATTGCCTTCATCTGAAAACGAGTGCTCTCTCCTCATATTTCTCAGAACAGGTTTGAATTTTCCTTAGGTAAAGTTGAGTCACACCAGTTGCATTAACATGCTGGTCTACAACAAAGGGAGAAGACTAAAGTATATCTCCCCAATAGATGCTTCAGGTAGATTAGAAAGTAGATAGATTTCATGGGAGTTGAGAAAGAACTGTCCACAGAGTTAAAAATATTACAAAATCCAAAGACAGCCCAGTCTTATAAACAAGAGAAAACTTCCCCCTCTGGGTTTACCTTCTCTCTACTATGTATGTATCTTTGATGTACATATTTATTTAAATGTCTTTCTTATTAGATTGTAGGCTCCTGAATTCAGGGACAGGTTTTGTCTTTATATCCTCAATGCTTAGCATGGTGATCAGACATAATAAACTCTAAATAAATGCATATTACCTTACTGAATGACTATAAATGGCTCTCTGTATAGCATGATATAAGGGTAGAATGCCAGTTCCCAATGTATTTATCCTATTATTTGAAATAGGATAGAAGCCTACTACTAGAGATTAATTTTCTTTGGTTTGTTCATTCATAAATTCATTTCATTAGTAAATATTTATTGTGCTCCTACTGTGGAAAGGGCTCCATTCTAAGTGTTTTGGAGTATTAAAAGAATAATAGAAAAAAGAGACATAGAACTAGGAAGGTGATTATCCTGTGAGTATGATGTTCTGTTCTGAGTGCCATATTTTAGAGAGAACTTTTTGTTTTTTATAGAAAGTATAGAGGAAGCCAAACCAGAATAGATATATACCTTAAAATACTGAGATTCATTTGAAGGCAATGAAGATGTTTAGAATTGAGAAGAGAATACCTAAGAAGGGATAAGATAACTGTCTTCAAGTATTTAAAAGACTAATAGGCTTTGGGCTTAATTCTGTTTTAGTTCTGGGGGATTGAGGAGGAAGACAGAAATAGGAACAAAATTTGGAAGATAGAGATAGAAGTAGAGAAGGAGAAAGGAGAGAGACAGATACACAGAGAGACAGAGTGAGTGTTAGGCTTAATGCAATAATAATAATAATATTAATATTAATAATAATATTAGAGCCATACAAAAGTAGAATGGATTTTCTTGAGAGGTAGCAGGATCTTTATCACTAGACCTTTTTCCTGATTTTTCCCCACCCCTAATTCTACTGTTAGTGTTCTCTATCTCTTCAGATAGTCTTACATTTGCGTATTTATTTATATATTATAACCCCAGTTGAATGCAAGTTCTTTAAGGATGGACTCTTAATTTTTATTTTTGTCTTTGTATCCCCATAACTTAGCATAGTACCATGAACATAACATCTACTTAGTAAATGCTTGATGAATTTGATTCAAACAGTCTGGTTGACTACTTGTTGGGAATGTTCAAATGGGGATTCTTGTTCAGGTGTAAGTTGGACTAGATGGTTTACCAGGATTACCTTAGAGCTTAGAGCTTCTTTGATTCTGTTGAAAGATGAAACTTATGTACAGGAAGCTTCTTAACTATTTCATGAAACTTTGCAGTCTTCAAACTGCCCCTTCTAAAACATAAATATACTTAGGGGAATAGTAACAACTCAAAGGTTGTCAGTTACTTTGCTATCTTAGGAGCAAGCTTAAGAGTCCTACAGGCCTTCAGGTCTGACCCTGGAGAGTCACTCTGGGTATAGGGTGGAGGTACCTTCTTATAGGAAGTAGAGTTGGCAATCAAGTTTGTCTTCATGTTTCGGCACTGGCAAGGATGCTGTGAGATCAGTTATTTGGAAAGTAGTGAATTTCTTAAGAGAACCAAAGTCTTCTTTAAGTCTCCATCATATTACCCCATCTATGTGGGTACCTCTCCAATTGAGCTATGCCTCCACTAAGCCTTGTAAGGCAGTCTCATAAAATGCTTTTACTTCAAATTGTTTATGATATGTAAGCATGAGCTGAAAAGCAACTGCTAATGAGATAACAAACTGCACTATAAGCCTCTTGGTAAAAGTATATTTTATAGATTTTCATATACCTTCCATCACATAACTAACTCTCCTACTCACAGGATGCTTATATTTATTGTAGTTGAGAAAAGAGTGAGGGTAAAAATGTCTGAGAAGGTTTAAAATGTTGAGTTGTTGGCAAAGAACATGCTAAAAGGAGGAGACCAGTTCTGCTTATTTTCTCTTGATTCTACATATGGAGGTTTTTGTTTTCACAACAAAGCAAGTTTCAGGCCTGCTGTCTTAATTATTGTGCAGGCAGCCAGACTGTAGCTACAGCAAAAACAGAACTGTTCACCATTTCCATCATCTGAGCAGGGTATTCCTTTCAGGACCAATTGTGATTCTTTTTAAACAATTACCACACCAAGGTTTTACATCTAGTTAAATCATGAAGATAACTGCATTCAGCTAAACTGCTTTTCTCATCTAGTCGATGATTCTCCCAAGAGCTCTTGAAAGGACTGGAATCAGCTATCTGATAATGAAGGGCATTTCTGTCACCTAGCTCTTCTCCTAGGTGTCTTGGAGTAGCTTGTTTGTTTTCCATCTCAGCAAAGATCTGAGCCCATTTATGTAATATCATGAGGAGAGGAAATAGGTTACCTCTTGGAACTTGGAACTCCTTGAGGTATATGCTGTGTCTTGGAGGACAACCAATCAGTTGCCTCAGAGTGGTAATTAATCTTCAGTGGGCAAGTGCTTTAATGAATATAAATTACTGCTTCTGAAGAGGCATAGGGCCCAGTTTGGCAAAGTTCATTTATACATTGATTTAATGTAAATTTATTGCTGCATAAATAGGGCACAGAAGGCTCTATGTGCAGGATCTTACAACCCAATACAGGGACCAAAAATCTTTTGAAGATGAGGCACCATGTTTCTGACCTTTATTCTGTATATGTGTGTGAAAGAGAGTCTAAAGAAGACCCTTCTGTTACAAGGGATTCTTCCATGCATTCTACCAATTAGAGATTCACTGGGATTAAGGAAATTAAATCATTCATACTTGATGTGACTTTGTTTGGATCTCTTAGATTTTCTTTTATCCCAAAACTCTGGAAGAGAAATTATGATTGATAAAAGAGTAAGGGAAATAGAACGATTGGTATTTTTTGCAGTTTGTGGCCAAACTGGTTTCAGAATCCAATAATCTTTTTTCATTTCTCATTTATAAAATCTGAAATTTTGACAACTTTCTCTTCTTCCCCCTTATGGATATTCACCCTTCCCTTGTCTTTTGTTACATTCCTCTCTTACACTTGTGTAGCCAGCCATTCCTTCTTAGCCTCTTTCACTGCATAATCATCATCACCATCTCATCATCACCACCACCACCATCATTTTTTTTAATTGTTCTTTTTTTTTCTTTTTATTAGTGAGGCAATTGGGGTTAAGTGACTTGCCCAGGGTCACACAGCTAGTAAGTGTTAAGCGTCTGAGGCCCAATTTGAACTCAGGTACTCCTGACTCCAGGGCCGGTGCTCTATCCACTGTGCCACCTAGCTGCCCCCACCATCATCTTTTTATCTCCTTAAGTGTGGTGGACATCCCCTATAGTTCTATCTTTGGCTCCCCTATCTTTCCTATATAAACCATCTCTCTTAATGATCCTATAGACTTCCATAAGTTCAATTACCATCCCTAAGCAGAGGAATGCTAGATCTGTATATATAGATCCAATCTTTCCCCTAAACTCCAGTCATATATTGTCAGATGCCTGCTGAACAGCTCTACCTAGATATCTTATGGGAATTTGAAACTCACCATGTCCAAGATAGAATTCATAGCTTTTCTTCCTAAACTAAGCCTTCCTAACTAGATTATTCCTATCTAAGCATCTACTATTTACTAAGTACTTTTCCAAGTGTTGGGAAAAGCAAGACAAAAGCAAAGTAGTGCTTGCCCTCAAAAAGCTTATATTCTATTAAGAGATTATCTGTGTCTGTCTATCTGTCTATCTACCAATATACTTATCTATCATCTCTCTATCCATTTATCTATCTAATACTCAAAACAGAAAAAAGTCAATACAGGTGAATGGGATTTTTAGTAGCTGAAGAGACTCAGGAAATGATTCATGTAGAATTTAACATTTGAACTGAGTTTGGAAGGAGAGATTTTGTTCTTTTTTTTTTTTTTTGCAGGGCAATGGGGGTTAAGTGACTTGCCCAGGGTCCCACAGCTAGTTAAGTGTCAAGTGTCTGAAGCCAGATTTGAACTCAGGTACTCCTGAATCCAGGGCCGGTGCTTTATCCACTGGGCCACCTAGCTGCCCCCTGGAAGGAGAGATTTTAAGAGGAATTCTATCATTCTGGTAGTAGAATGAAATAATAACCTTAACTGGAACGATGCTCTGGGAACTTCTTTGGTTTTTCAAGTGGTGTGTGTGTGTGTGTGTGTGTGTGTGTGTGTGTGTGTGTGTGTGTATACATACACACACACACATACATGTATATATATGTATATATTTATATCACATGTACACAGACACACATACACATATACGTAAGACCATACTAAATATATTTCTACATATCAGTTCTTTCTCTGGAGATGGATAGCATTTTCCTTCATAGGTCCAAGTCTTTCTAACTTTTTCTAAAATCAACCACCTAATCATTTCTTATATCACAGTTTGGTTCCATCACAGTCATATACCACAATTCATTTAGCCATTCCCTGATTGAAGGGCATGAGTTTAACAGGTATATGCTTTATGTTATTTTCATTTCACTTTGTATCAATTCACATAGATCTGTCAGGTTGTTTTTTTTTTCTCCTGAAAGTACCTCCTTCATCATTTCTCGTAGCATAATAGTACTCCATCATAACCATATGCCACCTCTTGTTCAGCTATTACTCAATAGAGGGGAATCCCCTCAGTTCCTTTTTTTTTTTTGCGGGGCAATTGGGGTTAAGTGACTTGCCCAGGGTCACACAGCTAGTAAGTGTTAAGTGTCTGAGGCCAGATTTGAACTCATGTACTCCTGAATCCAGGGCCGGTGCTCTAGCCACTGTGCCATCTAGCTGCCCCATCCCCTCAGTTTCTAATTCTTTGTCATCACACACAAAAAAAAGAGCTGCTATAATTTTTTTTTCTTTTTATATGTGCATCCTTTAACTTTTCCTCTGATCTTTTTATGATACAGATCTAGTAGTGAATTTGCCCTTTGGGCATAGTTCCAAATTGTTCTACTGAATGGTTGGATCAGTTCACAAATCCACCAACAGTTGATTAGTGTCCCTGTTTTCCCACATACCTCCATAATTTGTCATTTCTTATAGGTGTGAGGCGGTACCTCAGAACTGTTTTAATTTGCATTTCTCTAATCAATAGAGATTTAGAGTATTTTTAAATGACTATAAATAGCTTTAATTTCTTCTTTTGAAAAGATTCCTGTTCATATATTTTACAATTGGGAGAGGACTCTTGATTTTGAATTTAATTTGAATTTAATTTGGTTCTCTATTTGAGAAAAGAGGCCTTTATCAAAGAAATGTCATAAAATTGTTTAATATGAATTCACTGTCTATGGCATCCTTTAGCAAAATATAGTTTCTTTGATTATCTCTTTTACTTAGTTATATTTTTACTTTTTCTATATCTGAGAACCTTTTTAAAAAAATTTCAGCTAAAGCAGAATAGATTCTGTCCCAGCACTTTATTTTAACTCTATGTGTGTCTTTCAGTAAACAACATATTGTTGAATTCTTGTTTCTAATCCTTTCTCCTGTCTACTTCTCTTTTATGTGTGTGTTTGTGTCAGGGGTGGGGGGTGGGGGTGGGCAATGAGGGTTAAGTGACTTGCCCAGGGTCACACAGCTATTAAGTGTAAAGTGTCTGAGGCTGTATTTGAACTTAGGTCCTCCTGAATCCAGGGTCAGTGCTTTATCTACTTCACCACCTAGCTGTCTATTCTATTTCTATTTTTATGGATGAGCTCATGCCTTATACATTCACAGTTATAAGTGATGTGTATTTCCCTCCATTCAATTTTCTTCTGTTTACCATTTTCTTTCTCTTTTTATTCTCTTCCATCTCAGAAGTCTATTTTAATTCTGACCACTGCTCCCCTTCATCTGCCCTCCCTTTTATCATCCCCCCGCCCATGTCTTATTGCTTTCATTTCCTGTTTCCCTATTGGATAAGATAAATTTCTATACCCAACTGAGTTTGTGTGTGTATACCTGTGTCTGTGCCTATGCCTATACATATACCTAAACCCATGCCTACACCTACATGTGGTCATTGTGTTTTTGGTCAGCACTCTGGTCTTTACTGAGGAAGGGCCCCTGCTCACCTGGAGCCACAAGCATTAGCATTCTTGTAAACAGGTCAGCCTTCCATTGTCAGCATTCACAAGCACTCTTTTCTGACCTGAAACTGTGAATTGGAACTGCATATAGTTCAGTTGCCAATTAATGCCAACTATTCCCAGTGCCAGCAAACAGTCTCCTATAATCTCTTTCTGACTAGTAGTCTTTGCCACTTTACCATATCTGGGCTGATAATTTCTGAAGTTGCTCTCACTATTACAGCTGCTACCAAAGCCCACCACTGGTGCTACTTTTGAACTCCAGGATGGTCCCTAGCCCTGGGTCACAGACCTCTCCTGCTGACCTTTTAAATTGTCTTAGGCTGGAAAAAAAAAGTCACACTCTGATTTTTGTTGGCTCTTCAATTTTTTTTTTTTTACTTGAGTTAATTTAAAGTTGTTTGTAGAGGTATGTTGGGAGAATTCAACTAGGTTGCTGCCTATTATCTGCCATCTTGTCTCTGTCTCCTACAGGTGATTTAATAGCATAGGTATGGAGATAGACATCAAGACTTTGTAGACATATAATGTTGACCTCAAAAGCTGTCCATTCTCAGTAAGAACCAAAGAGTGTAGACTTCTCAGCAGGTCACACTATATAATGGTCTAGTACTTTACCCCTACTAACTTAATGGACCACATCTTCCTCTGGTTACAGCATAGCCACACTTCAAGGAACCAAGGGAAATATATTTTTCACTTATTAGTAAACATAGCCATGTGTTTCAGCCTTTTTTCCTCATCATAGTTTGCATTTTGAAGAATCCCTATTGAAATGTAGAAAAATGGAAACTATTGAAATTTGAACATGAAAAAAAATGTACCATTTACTCTAAGTCTTTTGTTTTGATGGGGGTGGGGGGGAGAAAGAAATGTAAACTTCTATTGAAAAGCAAGGCTGGGGCAGCTAGGTGGAACAGTGGATAGAGCACCGGCCCTGGAGTCAGGAGTACCTGAGTTCAAATCCGGCCTCAGACACTTGACACTTACTAGCTGTGTGACACTGGGCAAGTCACTTAACCCCCATTGCGTCACTAAACAAAAAAAAAAAGAAAAAAGAAAGAAAAGCAAGGCTCATATTCTTTTTGCAAAGGGTTCCTCTTTTTTATTACATTACATTTTCCAGCCAAGATTCCTACTATCAGTTAAGAAGGACATCAGCATTGAAACCTAGACATTTCTTTGGTAGTATCAGTGAATTTTGTTCTTTAATGGCAATGCTGGACTAGGGATGAGGGTAGGAGGAAACAGTATTTAATTTCCTTAAAAGATTGGCAAATATGTTAACTTTCCAAGCCAAATCAATGGCTTGATCTACAATTTTTGGGGAGGGGATTGAAAATTCATCCTTATTTGTTCCTTTTTTTTTTTTTTTTGCTTGAAATTCACTGTCAAACTGAATGGGTCAGATGAAAATTTGATATTTCATTTTAATTAAATGAATATATTGGATTAGAGAATGAATCACTATGGAGTTTGCAGGCAGTAAATTTCCAAGTAACATTTCCCCCTTTTTTCTCTTCAGATTATTTTTTTAAAATAAAAGAATGTTTTCCAAAATTAATTGGACCTTCTTTAGTGACTTTCTTTGAAAACACTGAATCCTAAGATAGCTAGAAATTTATGTAAGTCTAGTGAACAATTTAAAAATATCTTCAGCTTATGATTTTTTGAGGCAGGGAGGGGGAGTATCAGATAACTATTCTTTAATGTATAATAAAGTGGAGATGATGATTTTTATTGGCAGTTCTTCCTGGCATCATATTTATATGTCTTGATAGTGTTTTTTCTTGAAGTAAAAATATCACAAATTAGTATGTTCTAATACTTTTAATGGATATGTGATCACATCAGATATGGTTACTCCTTACCCATATCTTTCTTTCTTTTCTTTTCTTCTTGTTTTTTCTTTTTCTTTTCTTCTTTTTCTTCTTTTTTTGGTGGGGCAGTGAGAGTTAAGTGACTTGCCTAGGATCATACAACTAGTAAGTGTCAATTGTCTGCATCCAGATTTGAACTCAGGTCCTACTGAATCCAGGACTGGTGCTTTATCCACTTCACTACCTCCATGAATGCTAGAGGGCTTCCTCTGCATTATTTTGTTTGTGTATTTTATCAGTACCACTGCAATATCAGTCCTCTCCATCTACAATAACTCATTCCTTGTTGTATAACATTTCCCATTCCTGTTTTGGTCATACATATTCTTTATGATACCATTTATGCCTATTTTTATGTGCAAGTCATTGGTAATATATGGTTCCATACTTGTACTCATCAATTTTTTCTCCACTATTATATAAGGCAGCTGTAGTTTTGATTCTTCAGAGATCATGCTGCTCCATGATTTATAGCTACATAACACCACCAGGATTATATTAAGGTTAGAAATATATACTTTGAAAAGTGCATTTAAAATATATACATATAAATATAAACAAATATATATACATATAAAAATAAGAAAGACATGACTAGTATGAAGCATTGTTTTGGTTGACTAGGTATATTAGTTATAGCAGTTTGAAAATTTGTTCTTATATATTTCTTATTTTTTTCTGGTGGGCAGATAAGGTAGGGAGAAACAAAATGCTTGTGAATTGAAGAAAATGAAATTTCAATAAAACTATATATAGTGCCCCCCCACCAAATAAATCCCACTACAGTAATAGCTACTTGAAAGAAATAAGCCTAAACATACATATTGGAAAAACAGGATAAGAAAAAAAACATGTATTATCAAAGCTATGAAACAATTCAATGAGTAGCTATAATTAAGCCACCTAGGAAAGAGAGATGCTTTGGAGCATATATTTCTTGACTCTTTTTTCACTTTTATGAAGTCTGCTTATTCCCTACATATTTGGAAGCCAATTGTCCCTGCATCTTCTAGGCAATGGACATTGAAATGTCTGAAAACTGAATCCCACAGGACTTTCAAAATGTTGCTCAAGACAAAGAGATATTTAATGGAAAACATTTAGAACATAGGAAATGGTGGAAATTAATAGTTTTACAAGAGTTGCAACTCTTGGCTTAATCCATCTCAACTCCTGATAATCTAGTTATATTAAGTTCATTATAATAATCCTTGCTTATAAGTTATAACTCTTAGCTTAGTGTAAATATTAAAACCTACCAAATGTAACTCTTCAGGTTGAAAAGAGAATTCTTAGCAAGGATTCTTAAACTATGTAACGATTGGAATGACGCCACCTGCTGGATACTTACTGTAGAAGAGTTCTGCCCATGAAGCGAAGGTCTTTGAGGGCAAGACCAGGAGTCTTTTCTTTGGCGGGAGGAAGTGACGCGGACTAGTGGGAGGAGGAAGGAAGAGACTGGCGCTGACTTTGGGGCTCTTTCCTTTGGACTCTGGTGGAGAGCGGAGCTAGAAATGTGCTCTCCCTTTAATAGATAGGAATCTAGGCCTTTCTCTCTCTCTTTACCAAATTCTTATTCTCCTTAATAAATGCTTAAAAGTCTAACTCTTGCTAAAGCTTGTAATTGATTGGCGACCACTCATTAGATATTTTAGACAGTTTAGCTAGAATTTTAGCCCTTAACAACTATAAGATCCACAATTATGTCTGAAAAGAGAATGGCAACAAATTTAAAAATTGATCATTGTCCCAGGCCAAGAGGCCCTATATGAACTCGAGTTCGTGAATAATTCTGAACTCTAAGTACAAGAAGAGAGTGAATGAGAGAAAAAGGAATAATAAGATTTCTGGTCACTGAGAGAGGCAGAGACAGAGAGAGACAGAGACAGAGACAGAGACACAGAGACAGGCAGAGAGAAAATGGGATAAAGGGTATGGGGGAGGCGGGAAGAGGGAGAAGAATGAACCTCATTTTCTTCAATCTATGGTACCATGGGAAGTACTTCTTTATGGCCTAAAGCCAAAGAACTGTCAACACATGAGTCCATAGACATATATGAATAAAAGCCTTGTGTTATTTCTGATACTATCAAGGATGGCAGAGCTAAGAAGGCCTTCAAACATAGCCTAATGTACATCTAGAACAGTTGCTTCAGGTGGCATTGAACAATATCTTGGCCAGAGGAGATACCAATTAGAAAATTATGCCATGCTTTCAATGGTCACAAATTCATGGTGATGTGATATTAACTTAGACATAATTATGAAAATCTAGTGTTTTTATTAATCTCCCCCTATGGCATGAAGTATATTTTTATATTGTCTGATGATATTTATTGAAAAAAATGTTATCTAATTTCTGCAATAGTAACCAGTTAATGAAAAAAATGATAGTCTTATAGATATATTGGTCCCTTGTATATTTAATTTTCTTTCTGTTTTCACTGCCACCATGTTATTATTGGACCTGGTGACCACCCATGTAGACCACTGTAATGGTCTCCTGACAGACCTCACTCCCAATTGCTTCCTCTTACCAATCTGTCTTACACATAACTACAGGCATGTTGTTTGTTTGTTTGTTTTTTTAGTAAGGCAATTGGGGTTAAGTGACTTGCCCAGGGTCACACAGCTAGGAAGTGTTAAGTGTCTGAGGCCGGATTTGAACTCAGGTACTCCTGAATCCAGGGCTGGTGCTCTATCCACTGCGCCATCTAACTGCCCCTGTTGTTTGTTTTTTACATAGATTTTTGTCATATCATTCCTGGTATCAAAACCCTGTAATGGGGGCAGCTAGGTGGCACAGTAGATAGAACACCAGCCCTGGAGTCAGGAGTACCCAAGTTCAAATCTGGCCTCAGACACTTAACACTTACTAGCTGTGTGACCCTGGGCAAGTCACTTAACCCCAATTGCCTCACTAAAAACAAACAAACTCTGTAATGTTTGGATTGTTAACCATTATTTTTGGTCACAGAACTGTTTAGTAGGCTGGTAAAATCTATGGACCCCTTCTCTGAATGTTGTTAAATACATAAATTGAAATATCGGATTATATAGAAAACTAAGTATAAAATAATTATTTTTAAGTCATTTCAGTAATGTACAACATGACCCCATTTTGGGAAAGATTCTTGGCAAAGATCCTTGAGAGGTTTACCATTTCATTCTCCTGCTCATTTTACAGTTGAGGAACTGAGGCAAACAGGTTTAAGTGACTTGCCCAGGGTTACACACCTAGTAAGTGTCTGAGGCCAGATTTGAACCCAGGTCCTCTGGACTCCAGGATTCATGCTGTATCCACTGTGCCACATATGAAAAAGAAACAAACAAAAAAGTTCATGGCTTCCAATTTAGAAACCCTGCTTTGAAAGCTCCCTATCCAGTAGTGAGTAACAACATTTAAACTGATATTTAAAATCCTCTACAATTTGCCACAACCCTAATTGAACAATCTTATCTACTCCATAGGAACTGGACTGTCTTTTGTCTCTGGCACATACTGTAGACTTTCTTACTTTTGCATCCTTCCTCGTGTTTTTCTCTGTATTTTGATTGCTGCTGCCACCATATTCTCCACACTCAGCTTGCACATTGCTTTCTCCAGAAAATCTTCTTCATTGTTCCTCAGTTGATAGAAAATCTTCTGAAATTACTTTCATGTTCTTTGCAATTTTTCTATATACTTATCATGCATCTTTTTATATAATGGTTATCTGAGTATATAATTGTTGAAAGAACACTGGATTAGATCAAGATATTTAATCTTTTTAGTATCATATACCTTTGGTAGATTGGTGAAGCTAAGGATGTTTTTAGGTGCGTAAAATAAAATACAAAGGATTACAAGGATTAATTACATTCAAATATAGTTATCAGAATTACATTGTAAAATGTCATGGGTTCCCAGTCGAAGAGCTCCTGATTTAGACTCAGAAGAGTTTGGCATAAATCTTAGCTCTCCTCTCATCACTTTGTTGTTTTACTTTGGACAGCTCCCTTATCTTTTTCAGCCCTCAATTTCCTTAAGATTAGAAAATAAAAGGCTGAACAAAGTGCTTTTTTTTCTTTTTCCTTTTATGTTTTATGTTTTTGTTTTTGTTCTTTTGTGGGGCAATGAGGGTTAAGTGACTTGCCCAGGGTCACACAGCTAGTAAGTGTCAAGGGTCTGAGGGAGGATTTGAACTCATGTCCTCCTGAATCCAGGGCTAGTGCTTTATCCACTGCGCCACCTAGCTGCCCCATGGACAAAGTGCTTTTAAGTTTTAGATAATGATTCTTCTTTTAAAGAAAAAAAAATTGTGCCCCAAATCAAATAATTATCTTAGTTGATCACATTCAATCAAATTAATAAATTATTATGTATTTTATAACAAAGCACAATAAAGTAATATGCAGATATTAATGTGTCAAATTCAATGAAAAAAATTCACCTTTATAGCTTATGAGAATAATTACCTTAGAGGGGCAACATGGCAGAGAGAGTACCTAGAGACCCAGCTTCAGAATAAGGAAAGCTTGGGTCAGATCACTGCTTTTGGGAGGCAGCTAGTTGGTGCAGTGGATAAAGCACCGGCCCTGGATTCAGGAGGACCTAAATTCAAATCTGACCTCAGACACTTGACAGTAGCTGTGTGATCCTGGGCAAGTCACTTAACCCTCATTACCTCACCAAAAAAAAAAGAAAAAGAAAAAGAAGAAGAAAGAAAGAAAGAAAAAGAAGAGAAAAATCACTGCTTTTGATTCACACTGATGAGTCTGATATTCCCTTCCCCTCACCTTATTCCATGTGACCTTGTCAAGTCACTTATTTTCTCATGGCCTTACATCTCTAAGATCATATGTTGCAGAGCAGTTGTCAACCTGCTTTTATAGAGTAAGTTTCCTCTTATTGAATTCTCTATACCAATGCAATCACAGGTCTAACTAAAAATAGTATTATTAATGTAATATGTGGGGATATTCTTTTTTGGGGGGAAGCGTGCAAAGTTTCTTAAAAGATAAATGTCTTTACTTCTTTTTTCAATAACTAATGAAGATAGTTATTGAATCTTTATAATTACTATGGAAGAAACACTATTTTACACAAATAAGTTATTCTGTATGATAGTAAACTGTAACACTGCTTTCTTTGATCAACAAAAAGTTCTTAATTTTTACATAGTCAAACATAGTTATTTTTAGGTTCAAACTTTCATTTCAATATACTGTCACAGATCTGTCAACTATTCTTACTCAGCTAAAGTAAGACTAAATGTACATATTTATCCCATATTTGTTCTAATTAAATCTCTTGTACTCACTTTCAAATATGTACATATATATACTTTCACATATTAAGTAGCAAAAATAATCTCTTGTACTCACTTTTATATATGTACACATGTACATATATAAAAGTGAGTACAAGATATTTAATTAGAAATAAACACTCATGTATGTTTGTATGTACAGGGTAGCTAGGTGACACAGTGGATAGTGGGCTGGGCCTGGAGTCAGGAAGACTCCTGTTCCTCAGTTCAAATCTGGCCTCAGACACTTACTAGCTGTGTGACCCTGGGCATGTCCCTTAACCCTATTTACTTCAGTTTCCTCATTTGTAAAATAAACTGGAGAAGGAAATGACAAATCACTCTAGTATCTTTGCCAAGAAACTCCCAGTGGGTCACGAAGAGTCAGATACAAATGAAATGACTAAACAAAAATGTATATTTATCATACACTCTGTTATGTATACATTTACAAATTCATATATGCATATACATGTGTATATTTAAATCTAATACAACCATGCTGTTTCTTGTTACCACATTTAATGAATTACCAAAGTAGAGGTAGGGATTAAACTTTTCATTTAAATAGGATTGTTTTTTTCAGCGTGGATAACTTTTTAAAGAAAAACACCCCAGAATTTCACAAGATGATTAATAAGATCTTAACATAAATAAAACTAAGAATGTGAGAGAATTAGGTGAAAAATATGTTAGGCGAACTTTTGCTAGTCATATGAAAACTCAAGGTGTTATATGAAACCTTGATTGAAATTGGCATGTTAATCATTTCTTTACCCCACCCCTTCATAGGATTATCTGCATATAAGACAGTAGAATAGTCTGACTAAGGGGTAGAGGAAAGGTTTTGGATTGTATCATGGGGAGGATTACCTATGCTTATGAATTTATAGCTCCTTAGAATATTGCAACGTAGTATAGATAAGCTATTTTCTGAAAGATACAACTGAATTCATATGCCTAGTATTTTGAAAAGGGGGACCACATTATTTTTGCAGTCATCAGACATTTATCTAAAAACCAACCAACCAAACAAACAAACAAAAACAAAACTTACTATGTGCCGGGGGCTGTACTAAATGATACAAATACAAAGAAAGCAAATTCAAGGAGCTTGCATTCAAGGATCTTATATTCCAAAGGGAGACAAAATGCAAATAACTATGTACATGTAAGATATATACAGTGCAAATAAGGGGTAATCTCAGAGGAAAGCAGTGGAAGAGGGGGTGGTGGTGCTAGAAAAGGCCTCTTGCAGAAAGTAGGCTTTTAGCTAAATCTTAAAGCTAGGGAAGCAAGGATGTGGGAAAGAACATTCAAGGCATGGAGGATAGCCAGTGAAAATGCATAGTTTTTTTAAAAAATGTTTTAAATATAATATTTTATTTTTCCTCAATTACATGTTCAGATTAAAAAAATATTTCTTGTAAGTTTTGAGTTCCAAAATCTATCTTTCCTTCCCTCACTCCTCCTCCCTGCTCAGACCATAAGCAATCCAACATAAATTATGCATGTGCAATCATATAAAACAGTTCCATGGTAGTCATTTTGTACAAGAAGATGCAAAAAAGGAATGAAAAAAGAAAGAAGCTGAAAAATAGCATGTTTTTGTGTGTATTCAGACAGTGTCAGACAGCATATTTCATCACGACTCCCTTGGGATCACCTTACATCATTGTATTGCTGAGCATAGCTAAGTCACTTAGTTCTTCATCGAACCATATTGCTTTTACTATGCTCTTGGTTCTGTTCACCTCACTTTTCGTTAGTTCACGTAAGTCTTTCCAGGTTTTTATGAAGTAATCCTGCTTGTCTTTTCTTATAGAACAATAATATTCTATCACAATCATGTACCCCAGTTTGTTTATGCATTCCCCAATTGATGAGCATCTCCTTGATTTCCAATTCTTAGCCAGCAAAATAAATAGAAAATGCCTAGAGTTAGGAGATGGGATGTCATGTGAGAGGAAGAGCAAGAAGACAAGTCGCTGGATTGTAGAGTATGTACTAGGAATTAAAATGTAAGAATACTAGAAAAGTAGCAAAGGGTCAATTTGAGAAAAGCTTTAAAAGCCAAACACAGAATTTTATATTTGATCCTGGAGATAATAGAGCCTTTAGAGATTATTGAGTAGGGGAGATTATATATTCAGCCTTCCCTTTGTTGTTATTTTTGGTAAAATATTATAATTCAGCTATCTGATGATATTGGGTACTGAATCAATCTAGACAACTGAAATTTATTTATTTATCCTTTTTTTTTTTTGGTGGGGCAATGAGAGTTAAGTGACTTGCCCAGGGTCACACAGCTAGTAAGTGTCAAGTGTCTGAGGTTGGATTTGAACTCAGACCCTCCTGAATCCAGGGTCAGTGTTTTATCCACTGTGCCACCTAGCTGTCCCAACAACTGAAATTTAAACTAAAAATTCAATGCTGCATATTGGAAGCAGCACTGGGCTTAGATTTGAAAGCCTTGGTTTTGAGATACAGCGTATTAGCTGGATGTCTATCAACCAGTTACTTATACATTTTAAGTCTCGGTTTCCTTATGTATAAAATGGAGAGATTTGGGGGGAGATACTATCTTCACATATAATACTGATATAATATTATACATATATAATACCTATACTACTATATAATATTTGTGCTACCTGTCCCACAGGAATGTCATGACGAAGGTATTCTGTAAATGTGAAGATGCTATAGAAATATGAGCTGATATTTTTATTTCATTTCTTTATACTGATGCATCACAAATGAGAACAAGCTCCACATTTTAGCTAAACAATGTATCTTAGCATCTAGCACAGCACTTTGTATGCAGCAATTATGTTATAAATAGTTGTTGAATGGAATGACAATCTAGCATCATTTCATCAGAAATTTTAATGCTCATAGAGGCCACGAGGTTTGATTCTATATAAATGCAAATGTTCTTCAAATACCTAATTTTGTTGTTTCATGTTACACAGCAGTACAAGTTACAGTCTATTGTATAATTTCATGTTACCACCTTTAATGGCTATTGTATTCAATGTAAAACAAAAAAAATGAAAATGAGACAGTTGGCAGATTGAGCTATTTCATGCCATACAAGTGACATGGACATGAATGGCAGGTTGTTGAAGTTGTGTTTTACACACTGAGAGAAAGTGATTGTTCTACCCTAAAAATAGATGCATCTACAGATGTTTGATATCACACTAATTTCCTTGCATTTAAATAGCATATTTTGGAAAAGACATGGAGATAAAAGCATATTGACTATTTGGTAAAACTTTGGTGGATGGTAGGAGAGGAAAAAACCTTTTTTCCTTTTCCTTTTTTTCTTTTCAAATTCAAAAAATATTCTCTAACTTCCTGGTATGGGAGATTATCTGTGGTAGACATTTGATGGTAGGCTTTCTCCCAAAATACAAACCCTCTTTTTCCCAGGATGCCATTGGATTAATGAGAACTGGAACATAATCGTGACTTAGAATTAAAATATGCAAGCTGTTGGGAAGAGCTGATGAATGGTTTATGTAAGGTCAGAATACAAATATTTTTTATTTTGCTATGGAAGGCAAAGGAATCTAAGTAGTTCTCCCTTATGAAATATGGCCAATCTACAGTTTAAATGGTTATCTTTTTTTCCCTTAAAAGTGCTCATCTTTCAAAAAAATGTTTTAAGTGCAAGCTAATTATGCATACATCCCCATATATATATATATATATATATATATATATATATATATATATATATAATAAAAAAGTTCTCTTAATTATTTATCCAAATGTAAAATTTTGAAAGTGGATCTTGTAAGCTTAAGGAAGGCCTTATTCATTTTATATTATTTTTTGTCTTCATTTAATTCAAATGTGTTTTTATAATTCTAAATTTCAAACATTCCTGTTGTACATTTGTAATTAGATGGCAAGCATTGATTGACTTCCCTTGGCCCATTCTAGCATTTTGTTTGCTTTATCTCTAAAATGCATTAGTGCAATTTTATTTTTCTTTCAGATCATCCAATTATCAGAATATCACTATGTACATAACATTGAAGGAATGAGTCATTCACCCATTTCCCATCTTTTGTTTCCTTTGCTGATTGAAGGGTTCAATAAATTACTGTGGCTCAAAATGACTATCAAAGTTAAACACTATTTTTATCCATTCAGCTGTGCTTTGAATACAGCTTTCGTATCTATCATTCTGCCATGGACAGAAACTCTAGAAACACTTGACAACTTATAATCTCTCCTGTCCATATTTATGTGAGAAAGATTACTTTATATGCAGTCACATCACAATTTTTAAAAGTTAAATAACATAAAAGACAACTTTTTAAATATTACCTTACATCAGTGCTTGCTGAAAATAAAAACGTTATACTTTCTAAGGAAACACAGCCTTGATTTTAATTGAATTATATATTTTATTTTTAAAATGAAGTATGTGTGATGTGTTTATACAAGATTCTCTTGTTCAGTTATACCCAATTTTTGATACGTTAAAGTGGAATGAGGATAATAATACTCAGAAAATACTAACCATGTAACAATTTGTGTTTTAATTTTAAGAGAAAATGCAAGCCATGATTTAGACACACATTCTTTTCTATTAGAGTACATGCTTTCTTCAGTATTTTTACAAATGGAATGTAACTAAACATTTTGAAGGATGGGTTCAACCTTTTATGTCTCTCAGTCTTTTATTAGCCCATCAAGATCTTTTCACCAAACACCATATTATATTGCATTTGTTCATTTGTCACTTTTTCATTCTTCCTTGATTGTTTGGTGTGCTCCCCCAATTAGATAGTAATCACTCTGTTTATTTATATCTCCCAATGTGACCACTTTGAATGACTTCAAAGTATAGGCTCATTTATTACTTGTCTGAATGGCTGAGAGAAATATAAAATTTCTGAACAAAATGATCTTCCATCCTGGCAAGGAAATTTTTTTGTGACTTCCTGAAGTATTGAGGGAAAAAAGTACCGTGCAAGTATTTCCATGAAACTTACTCCTTTTTTTTTTTTTTTTACAAGGGGAGCATCTGATGGTCTAGGCAATGTGGAAAGCAGCATGCATTACATAGAAAGAGAGTTGTGAAGGGGGACGTTAGTTCATATGAGCCAATAATAAAGAAGTAGAAAGGATATGATACTCCTAACATCATGAGATTTAGAGCTAGAAGGGATGTTAAAGACATTTTATCCAACTCCACTCATTTTAGAGATATGGAAGCGAAGTTCAGAGGAGTTAAGTTACTTTCTCATGATTCCATAGGGAATGAACCAAATTATTTACTCAAATAAAATATTCTTTCCACTATGCCATGCTTCCTAGAGATCTTTTTAAAAAATTTTTTTGAATAGAATTTTATTTTCCAAGATATATGTAAAAACAAATTTTAACATCAATTAAAAAAAATTGTGTTCCAACTTCTCTCCCTCCTCTATTCTCACCCCCCACCCACTAGAACTCAAGCATTTCAAAATAAGTTATACATGAGTAGTCATGGAAAACATCCCCACATTAGCTAGGTTGTGAGAGAAAACAGTAAAAAAAAACTCCCCAAACTTCAGACTGAGGAATTGTCAAAGAGAAAAAAAAAAGATTTTTAAAAATGTGTTTCCAGGGGCAGCTAGGTGGCACAGTGGAGCACCGGCCCTGGAACCAGGAGCACCCGAGCCCAAATCCAGCCCTAGACACCCAACACCCACCAGCCACCTGACCCTGTCAAGCCACCCAACCCCAATCACCTCACCAAAAAAAAAGAAAAAAAATGTGTTTCCATCTATTTTCAGATATTATCGCTTCTTTCTCTATAGATGGGTTGCCATTTTCATAAGTCCTTCAGGGTTATATTGGATCATTGCCTTGCTGAAAATAAAATCTTAATTGAAGAAGAAAAGAAATATGGTTTTGTAGCCATTTGTCACTGAGGCTTAGTAAGATAAGTCATGACTAGAGTATAAGAGGTTTCTCACTTTTCAAAAGGAATTAAATAGATAGTAGGAATAGCATAGTAGTATACTCTATGAATATAACATGCAGTTGTAAAGAAGTCCAAGAATCTAATGGGGAGCATGGTGGAGAACATTTAAGCATGGATAAAAGGAGGAAGAAATAAAAATAATAATGGTTAGAATGCTTTCAACTGCCTGCCGAGTTTAAAGAAACAAATGAGTTCTTAATGTAGCTCCTATCAGATGGGGTCTCAGAGAATGTATTTCATTGAGCCTCTGAGAACACAGACTAACCTCTATATTATAATGAGGCATTAGAGCTGGATGAATTTATATTTATCACAAACATTTAAAACTCTTCTTTTTGAAGTGTTAAAGCTATTCACATTCTTCTGCCTCACAATGGGTGAACTTTGCTTAAAGTGCTGAGGATATCATACTTAAATTGCCCACTGTAGCATAATGTGCTTTATTATACATAATCATTTCCTGCAAGGTATAAGGTACAGAGAATATTAATACTTAATCACCTCAGCCTTCCTCTTCACTGAAAAGAAAATAACTTCTAGATGAAACTAAAGGAGTTGTGTTAAGATTAGACAAAGCTTCAGTTCCTGAAACTCTATTTCCCATTTATCTATCACTTTTCTTTGGACCCATCTGGCCTGTTTTGACTGTTAGGTGCATCTTGGATTAATAACACCTCAGAGAATGTTCTGGTTGTTGTTAGATTTCACTCTGTTCTTCCAACCAAACTTCTTTCCTGCATGACTTCAGTCACTTATTTTGCAGAAAGAGCAGTAGAACTTTATTCCTCCCTTGAGCTCATGAGTAAACACTGATTAATGCTAACTGGAGATAGAGTACGTGTTCAGAGTAAAGAATATGCCTACTGGTTCTTCTGGACATTAGATTAATGTGTTTCTTCTGGCTCTAAACCACATTTGCTACCCTGTATCCATAATAGTGCTTACATTAAAACATTCTATCAATCTGAAAGGCAGTGTGATATGGTGGCTGGAGCACTGTCTATGGAGTCAGAGTACTTGGGTTCTGGTATTATTTCTGACTCTAACTGTAGGAGTTTAAGTCACCTAAACTCACTGTGTCTCAGTTTCCTCATTTCTAAAATAGTGAGGATTTGGGAATAGATTGGATCAAATTGCCTATTTCAGAATCTATGATCCTATGAATATCATATCAAATAAGACATGAGATGTCTTGTAGTGACCCAGTTCTCAACCTATTTCACCCATTCCACCGAGCTTCGTGATGAAGGCAACTTGAATATTATAACTGGTGACACCTTGAGAGGAGAATTGGGTAGAGATAAAGAGGAACAACTGATAACTTTCTTTATCATGCTGCCATATTAGTCAATAATAAATGCCTTATATTTATCTACCACTTATGTATCTACCACAATGTATTTTCAGACATATTCCTATTTTTTCCTTACAACAATCCTTTGATAAGTGGAGAAATATCACCAGCATCCTTTTAAAAGGGAAGAAACTAAGTGCCAGAGAGCTCTGTTGATTTGCCAGTAGTCAAATACTTAGTAACTGGCAGAAATGAAACTGGAACCTGGGTCTTCTGACCCAGTCATTTCTCTTTACACCAGGTCATGATCATATTCTTTGAATCAGAGATCCCATAAACAGGTGTTAGGCTCTGGGGATATAGTGTCAAAAATGGAAAAAAAATTAATCTCCTCCCCTTAAGGAGTTTTCATTCCACTAGAATAGAACATTTACACAGGCAAATAAATACAATATAATTTGATGATGGAGAGAATCATAACATGCTGGGGTAAGGAAACAAGTTTGCCTGGAATACCAAATGAGTGAGGAAGAAAATGGAGGAAGAGGAGATAAATTTGTAATGGTATACTGGAACTATACTGTGAAGGGCTATAAATAACAATCAGAAGAATTTACCTCCATTTAAAGTTTTTTTTTCTTTTGTTTTGTTTTTTGGGGCAGGGCAATGAGGGTTAAGTGATTTGCCCAGGGTCACACAGCTAATAAGTGTCAAGTGTCTGAGGTCAGATTTGAACTCAGGTCCTCCTGAATCCAGGGCCAGTGCTTTATCCACTGTGCCACCTAGCTGCCCCTCCATTTAAAGTTTAAAAAGAACACTCACTGTTGCAATTAGGACCAAATTATTCCCCTTAATGAGAATTTTTTATATGAAGTAGAGGAGTTAGCCTTGGCAAAGAGAAGGATATCATCTTCCTTCAATATTGGATCAAAGGAGGGGAGAATGCATAATAATGATGAGGTGGTTTGAAGTATAGGAGTAGATAGAAGAGGGAACTGCTTGATGCATGGCTTTCTTTTTCTTGGCAAAAATGTGAATTAAGATCTAAACAGAGGAAGTAAGGAGGAGGTAGGAGAGGTGACTTGAGATAAAAAAGTGATTTTTAAAAGCCATTTGGGAACATATTATGGAGCCAATAAGTCAATAATAAAAAAACTGATTTGTAATAATGATAATCTAGTTAAGGTAGAGGCAAATTTATACTTATTTCAAAATAGAAATAAAGATCTGACATTAGGAAATTTTAACAATTGATTTGTTAATATGTAGAGTTTAAAATCAGGATATAGCTGGATATGATTTTATTTTATTGACTTTTCTTGTTTAAATGTTTTCCTTGGGAGAGAACTCAGTATGCCTGTTTTTGTTTTTTGTTCTACTCTGATATTTCATCATTGTGTGGAAAAAGATATTTTAGTTTCTGAGGGTACACTGAAAGTCCTAGTAGATACTGCCAGCCTTCTCCTATGGGCCTGGTCACAGACTGTGCATTTCCTCTCTTGAATGAGGCCAAATCATTTATTCTCAAAGTGCATTCTCATTGAAACCATGAAAAGAAAACAGACTTTGTGAAATTTTGACAACAACAGAACACATCTTTATAGTCAAGCAAGTAATTCAGAGGTTTAGATGATATATACTCTCATTTCATTTATGGTTTATTCATATTAAAAGAAACATTTGGCTCAGTAGAGCAAAATACAGACATAAAATGTTCTTTTCAGTAAAATTTGTCTCATGAATAGTTCGGAAATATGCAAGACTTGATGATGGATGTGACTACTGAGATTAATTATTTGGTTCAGTGCTCTGCTGTTTTAAGAGATATTTAACAGAAAGGTGCATGTTCATCAAGGTTTTGGTCCTTGTCATGGAAGATTTCCAGCACATGAAGTCCAAAAACAAGGAGTTCCTACTGATGGCATGGTTCTCCAAATGTTCTTATTGACTAATAACATTTCAATATTTTCATTGAGTCCTAAAATGATACAATTTCCTCAGATAAAATCAGAATAATATTTTATTTTCCCCAATTACATTTCAAAATAATTTTTAAACTTGTTTATAAAGTTTTGAGTGCCAAATTCTATTCCTCCCTCTCCGTCTTTCCTCCCCGCCTCCCTGAGTCAGTAAATATAAAATCAGAAAAATTTAAAGGAAACTTTTAAACTATCTCTCTTATAAAGACAAAGTTGAAAAACTGCCTCTTCACTATACCACAATACTTTGTAGTCCAATGAGCCACCCAACAACATAGTCTGTTCATGACTGCATCCTTGACAAATGGTATATAGACTTGAGACAGGACTGAATTAAATTTGGTGCTTTCAGTGAGCTATAACTTCATGTCATAGAAAATACTGTATCTCAATTACTAATAATATCAAAATAATGTTATAAAGGCCACAGTCTGAATCATGGCACCCAATGATCATAGAAGAATTTGAATAGCAAATAGAAATAACATTGTGAAAATGTAAGGTTCATAAAAGAAGACTCTAACGGAACCCAGGGGCAGCTAGATGGCATAGTCGATAAAGTTCCAGGCATGGAATAAGGAAAAACTGAGTTTGTATTCTACATTGAACACTTCTTATTGAGTTCTTTTATTAACTGAGTGGCTCTCATAAATTACTTAATCTTTCTGTTCCTCAGTTTCCACATCTGTAAAATGGAGATGATAATAACATTTATCTCACCTATCTCATCTACCTCATCTATCCCATCAGTATCTCAAGGTTGTTGCAAGAACCAAATGAGATAATATTTAAGTGCTTTGCAACCTCAAAATTATATATGTGTTAGGGGTTATTATGATGAAATTATTTTTATATTGATGGGCACTTGAATGCAAATAGTAATGTCAAAGATGAGAAAAACAAAAGTTAGGACTATGTTGCAGCCTATTGAATTACTGTATATGTTTCTAATCTAGAATTGCAATTAAGTCTGGTAAGACTAGTCATTGAAAAAATGAAAGAAACATATGTAGACACAACTATGCATTTCAGGAAAACCCTGGCAATACAAAAAGAATAAGAGACAAACATACAAACCCACTGCAGCAAAGGCATTTTGTTATCTCATTTGTATTTTCAACCAATATCAACTATTACATTCATTTTGATCTACGTTCAGTTCATAGAAATCTTTCATTCCATAACATTGGTGTTTGTGTTTTCCTGTTTGAGTTGGGAAAAAAATAGTAACTCACTTGGGAAAATAGTGGAAAGAGCCCTGACTTGAATTCATAAGAACTAGGTTTACATTATGCCAATAATTCTTACTTATGTGGCGTTGAGAATGTTACTTCTCTGTGGTCTCAGGTTCCTCATGTGTCACTTGAAGGTGTTGGACTATATGACCTTTGAGTTCCCTCTTGCTCCAGATTTATGATTCTATGAAGTAGTGTAGACATGCCATCATGATACAAAAGGATCAAGAGGATGGTCTCCAAAATCTTCGATGGATCCTTTATAAAAGATATATGATAACACACAGGCATCAAACAGAATGAAGTCACAGAGGATCTGTGATCTGAGCTGGAGGAAGGACTATCATCTTAATAAAATAATAAATGACTCAAGGTATCAGACTATAATAATTGTTTTTGTAGTCCAGGACTTCTCTATGTCTCAGATTCCTTTTTCATAACTTTCTAAAACCAAAGTAAGTTGGATATGTGTGACTCCTGTGGTTTTCATTTCTGTAGATACATCCTGAAGCTAAAGGCAATATACCTACTTTTGCTTTTCTTAAAAATAGGCAAAAAACCAGTTTGGCTTTTTAACTGAGAAAAATTAATATAAAAACTTCTGCAAATAAAATGCTTTTGCATGTAATTGATGACAGCTGTGTGTGTGGTCTCTTACAGAATTCATTTTCCCACATATTATCTCCTTTGATTTCATGGTAATTTTTGACATCTTGAACCTTTGCCCTATCTTTACCTAGAAGTATGCCAAATTTATGCTAATTGATTACATTAATCACTCAACTTCGGCATCTGCTCTGAAATATTGCAGCTGTAGCAGTATACATTAATATTCTCACTAAAGTAAACAATATTAAGCACCAGATTTCATGGTATTCTCTCTCCCCATTTAGATTGCAAGGCCATTAATTAGTTTGTCCCTTAGCAGAAAAGAGAGAATTTTTATTAAAAGAGAGAGTATTTATTTCTGCTATCTCCCTCATCACTCCTATGACTTTCAGCTCTCTCATTATGTATGTCACCTGGCACAGCTGTGCTTCCTGCTTTGTGCATTAGCCAGTCCAGCCATGCATATAAGAAGTTTACATACCTTACTTACCTATTTGAAAATAAAAAGAAAATCAGAAACACCAGTGCAACCTGAATAGTTGTGTAACTTCCAAATAATCGTCCATCTTTTTCTTTAGTGAACAAAGCCTTTTAATGGCAACTTCACAGTACCCACATTTAGGAAAACCAAATGAAACTGGCCAATAGACAGTGGCACAGATTTGGTCAAAGAAAGAAAGATTAGGGTTGAAAATAATTATTTCCAATAATCTGGAGGTGGTAATTGATCTCAGTTGAGTATATGGCCTTTTTAGAGGAAGAAGAGCAGAGAGATGCAAAATGGTGTTTTGCAAAATGGGGACACATACATGAATGTGCAAAAGGAAACAGAACTTTCCAAACCTCAGAGTTATTTTTGACTTTTTCCTCTCCATCTTCCCCTACATCTAGGTAGTTGCCAAGTTCTATTGTCTCCACTTTGACAACATCTTTTGCATATATCCCTAGCTCAGGTCCTCATAGCCTTTTAGATGGACTATTGTCATAGGATCCTAATTGATTTAATTACCTGCATTCTCCTCCTAGCCACCTCATTCACTAGAAAACTAACAGAATGATAGTCTTGATATAGAGATATGAATATTATACCTTTCTCTTCAAAAACTTCAGTAGTTTCTTATTTCTGGGAGGATAAAATGCATATTTCATGGTCTGGCAATTAAGTTCCTCTGCAATGTGTCTCTCTTTTCATTTTTCCAGAATTATTTAATATTAATCCTCCTCATGAACTCTTTGTCCTTCTAAAATCAGGATAGTAGTTATTTCTTAAACCAGCCTGCTCTCCCTCATCACTGTGTCTGCAGATATACTTTTCCCTCATCTTAGGTTTTCAATATCTGTGTCTTCCTTCAAGGTTCAGCTGAAGTTGCCTCTTCCATAAAGTCTTCCCTGATTTCTTGCAAAAGTGTTCTCTCCTTTTTCAAGTTTTCCTGAAACAACTTCCTGTTAAGGGCTAAAATTCTAGCTAAACTGTCTAAAATATCTAATGAGTGGTCGCCAATAAATTATAAGCTTTAGCAAGAGTTAGACTTTTAAGCATTTATTAAGGAGAATAAGAATTTGGTAAAGAGAGAGAAAAAGGCCTAGATTCCTATCTATTAAAGGGAGAGCACATTTCTAGCTCCCTTCTCCGCCAGAGTCCAGAGGAAAGAGCGTGAGACCGAGCGCCAGTCTCTTCCTTCCTCCTCCCACTAGTCCGCGTCACTTCCTGAAGCCTGGTCTTGCCCTCAAAGACCTTTGCTTCATAGGCAGAACTCTTCTACAGTAAGTATCCAGCAGGTGGCGTCATTCCCATCGTTACATTCCTGAATCCTTCTTTTGCTGCTATCACCCTCTATATAAGGGGTTCTTAAGTCTTTTTTTGATGTAGTGGATCTCTTTGGCAGTCAAGTGAAACCTACTTCTCAGAATTTTTAATCCTCAGAATTTTCAAATGCATGAAATTTAATATGTGGGCTTACAAAGGAAGTCAATCATACTGAAATAAGTCACCAAATATACGAAAAAAAAAAAAAAGCTCAGACAATCCACAATAAGAACCTTCGCTCTATATTATACAGCAAATCTTCAACTTTTATTGGTGTGAAAGTTTAAAAAAAAATGAATGTTGATACATTGAACCTATGAAAAATAAAGGGTGAGGTTCCCAAGACTACCAAAACTGTAATCTTTCTCTGCAGGGTGCTGAATACTTTTCTACTTATAATTCTTTATAAAACACTAATTCAGATCATATGTTCTTTTCCTAACACAGTAACTATCAAATAGTCCCTAAAATGCAGTGCACAAAATGAAATTGGTAACATGCAAAACACGTTTCTCACTAGTAATTCCTTAGAATTCTATGACCTTTTATTTTAGTATCTCAATAAAAAACATATTTATTTCAGATAATATTTACTTTTCATTAATCTATAGTACCATAAATATATAAAATCCTTAAAATTAAAAAAAATTAACCCAAAGTTTACATTTCACTGTGTCAGATGGAAATATGAGGGTACTGTACTATATATTATACTGCTGTAAATCTCCCTAGCTTGGCAACCCTCTAAAATTCAAGGGAGAGACTGCTGGACATTAGGAATTCCTGCCTGCATGTACATTTCTTTCTAACGGGGAAGGCAACACATAAATAAATAGGTATATATAAGATAAATGTAGATTAGATGGAAGATAGTCTTAGTGGGGAAGACCACAGGTACGGGATAGGTGAATATAGACAACAAAGCATACACAAAAGTATAAGAGAATATGATGGAATTTTGCATCCAAGAAGTCATGATTAAAAATAATATGATGGGGGCAGCTAGGTGGTGCAGTGGATAAAGCACCAGCCCTGGGTTCAGGAGTACCTGAGTTCAAATCCGGTCTCAGACACATGACACTTACTAGTTGTGTGACCCTGGGCAAGTCACTTAACCCCCATTGCCCCACAGAAACAAAAAGAAAAACAAACAAACAATAATATGATGGTCAAAGTGGTACAAGTCCAAGAATGAAGGCGAAATCATGGACAGTAACTTGATAAATATTATTTACTTTAACAAATTACTTTTTACATTAAAAAAAGGCAGAATTCCATAATCAAAGTTGGGAGAAATTTGATAGAAAAGAAATGGGGAAATATAGACAAATAACTAATATGCGCATAGTGTGCGATAACACACAAATTGATTTTTTTTTTTAAAGGTATGGGCTCAGCACATCTGTTTTCCTTTTCCTTACTTAGTATAGTCACACATGGGGAAATATAGTTGCTAGACATGCATATTTAAAGGAGGTGAGAAGAGAATTGGTAGACAACATAATTTAATAGTAATAATTTATTTTCAGAATTTGCATATCTCCCTTAGCAGTTTTTCTACTCTCGAAAATGTAATTGAAACACTTATTTAGCCAGTACATAGCAACCCTTTAAGGGGATGTTAGACAAGGTGGCTACCTGTTATATCAAGTTACAAAGTGGAAAAAACAAAACAAAACTTGGGCTCTTTATTTTTTCACTCTAATCAATCTTTCCAAATTAAACATGTTTCTTAACACACATGTATACAGGTATGTATCACCTCTCTATATACCCACAAGCAAATAACATGTGTACATATACACATGTATACATATGTGTTTAAGCCTATGCATACATAAATAAATATGAAAATTATTCATCAAGTATTGAGTAAGTACCAACTATGTGCCAGGTACCACTGTGCTGAGGATTCACAAACAAGAATGAAGTATCTGCCCTCAAGAAGCTTATATTCTAACAGGACAGACATTTACATTGCTTTATATATAAAGTGTGTGTGTGTGTGTGTGTTTGCAGGGCAATGGGGGTTAAGTCATTTGCCCAGGGTCACACAAATAGTAAGTGTCAAGTGTCTAAGGCCAGATTTGAACTCAGGTCCTCCTGAATCCAGGGACAGTGTTTTATCCACTGTGCCACCTAGCTGCTCCTTACATTGTTCAATAGGCTATATATATATGTGGAGGGTGGTGGTGGCAGCTAGGTGGTGTAGTAGATAGAGCACTGGCCCTGGAGTCAGAAGGATGTGAGACCTAATCTGGTCTCAGACACTTGACACTTACTAGCTGTGTGACCCTGGGCAAGTCACTTACCCGTGATTGCCTCAAAACATTTGGGGCCATCTCCAGTCATCTGGATAATACATCTTGCCACTGGACCCAGATGGCTATGGAGGAGAGAGGGAAGCTGGTGACTGCACAGCCCTTCCTCACTTAAATCAAATTCATTGCAAATCATGATATTTATCTTGGGCCTCTTCAAGAATGAAGGACAGGGGCAGCTAGGTGGCACAGTGGATAGAGCACCAGCCCTGGAGTCAGGAATACCTGAGTTCACATCCGGCCTCAGACACTTAACACTTACTAGCTGTGTGACCCTGGGCAAGTCACTTAACCCAAATTGCCTCACTAAAAAAAAAAAAAAAGAATAAAGGACAAACACCACCACCACCACACACATGTATATGTATATGTGTGTGTATGTATGAATGTATGAATACAGGGTAGTTTTTAGAGGGAGGACACTACTAGATGGGGGGGGGCGGTCAAGAAAGAATTCAGGTAGAAAGTTGTACTTAGTCTGATTATTGAAGGAAATCACAGATTCTCAGAAGTGGAGGTATAGAAGGAGAACATTCTGGGAATATTGGATAGCCTATGTGAAGACATAGATTGGAGAAGAAAGGCTGTGTCTCAAGATAAAAAATGGATAGATAGGTTGATGATAGGTAGGTAGGTAATTATGTAGATAGACACATACACAAAAAAGCAGATAGTTTCCTATATTTCATTGACCTCTCAGTTGTCTTATTCAGGGGCTGGAAGTCTATGGCATACAGTGTAATTTTAAGTAGTACACAAATTTGTCACTTCCATCATCTTGCCACTTGCTCCACTTCTAAGATTTGGTGCACAGTCATAGTCAACAGGCCAAAATAAGAAAGATGCACTGCTTGGCATATTTAAAAAAATATTAACTCTTGTTCTTAACTTTCATTCTGATATAACCATTTTCTAAATCTAATATCTCTTATTTTTATTTCCTTATTGCAGTCTCATAATTCTGTTTAGATTATTGGACTATATTACATCCTTTAACTTCCTCCCAATTACCTTGTTTCTTTTTCATTATAATTAAAGAATTACTTACATTTCAATAGGGCTATAAGGTTTACAAAGTACTTTGCTCACAACAACTTTATGAGACATATAGTTTATGTGTCCCTGTTATGGTTTAATAAATGAACAAATTGTGGCAGAGAGGTTAAGTGATTTTTTGAGGGTCCCAAAGTTGGTAAATCAAGAGCAGATGCTGAAACTCTGGTCTTCTAACACAAAGACAAGTGCTCTTTATAGCATTCTTATATTGGTTTTAAAATCATATTAATTAATCAGTAAATGTTAAACAATCAGAGAGACAGCATGGCAGAGTGGATAAAGAGTTGATCTTGAAGTCAGGAAGACTTGGGTTCTAGTCCCATCCCTGACACATACTGGCTGTGTGCCCCTGGGCAAATCACTTAAGCTCTTAAGTATTTACTTTAGGTACTTATCTAATGCAGTAACAGAGAAAATCCTGTCTTCCATTGATAGTGGGAGTTTTCTCATGTGGGAGCTCCCTGTACCGATGAAATCACAGATCCTGTGCTTATCCTTATGATAAACACCTATTATGTGTTTAGAGCAATTGATGGTAGTGTTCAGTCATTTTTCATTCATGTCTAACTCTTCATGATTCTATTGGGGTGTTCTTTGCAAAGATATTGGAGTGATTTGCCATTTCCTTCTCTAGCTCATTTTACAGATGGGGAAACTGAAGCAAATAGGGTTAGGTGACTTTCCATAGAGCACACAGCTAGTAAGTGTCTGAGGACAGATTTGAACTTAGGAAGATGAGTATTCCTGACTCTAGGTCCAGCACTCTATCCATTGCATCACAAAGTTACCTAGAGCAATGCTACTCTTTATATCTATACCTATAGCTATGTTCATATATACCTACATATGTATACATGTATATATTTAGTGGCATATAATATATAAATATGTTGAAAACCTACTACATGTTAGAGCAACATTGTTGTAGTGCAGGACTTATTAAACTTTTTCCACTCATGACCCTGTTTTGCTAGAAAAATTTTTACACAGTCCCAGGTACATAGGTATATAAAATAGGTATACAAATCAAACATTTATTGTCAATTTTTCACAACACTCACATTCAGTTATGCAACTCCATATGGTGTCACAACCCACAGTTTAAGAAGCTTTACTATAGTGCACATGTACAACTGTGTATATATAAATATAGATGTAGATGTAGATATGTGGATATAGAGATATAGAGATAGATATATAGTTATGTAAATGTGTATATATACATATATAGTAGGATATATTTATGCATTTATAAAACATTCTAAATGCATAATAACTGGCATAGGGATGTATATATACATACATATATGCATACATACACATATATATAGATAAGTAAAAATAAGATATTTAGAAGTGTACATATATATGTGTGTGTATGTATGAATAGACTGATAAACAGCATTGCTATAAGCACATAGTAGGTATTTAATTGATGTATAGGGATTAAACTTGTGATTTCCAACCTGAAAGGATGCAGAATAATCTCTATATGTATACTTATATGCCCATGTGTGTGAGAGAGACAGAGATAGAGAGGAAGAGGAGGAGGAGAAAGAGGAAGAAGAAAGGAAGGGAAGAGAAGGGAAGGGGAAAGGAAAAGGAAAGAGAGGGGCCCTAATGTCATGAAAATAATAGTACACCTGAAGCCAGAAGACTTAGGTTGAAATTCTTCCTCTAGTACTGACTAGTTTTTTGACTTAGGGTAAGTAATTTAACCTCTCTGAACCTTAGAATATCCCTCTGCAAAAGGAGGATTTTCTAAAAACCAGATCTGTAATTTTATTGGTGAAGGTTGCTCCTGCTGAGAGGAATTTCTTTTTCCCAGTGAAGATCGGCAGTTTTCTTTCTAGGTCCTTTGGATTTTTTTCCAAATATTATAACAACTTTGTCTCTAAAATAATATAACATCTTATTAAGATAGTGTCTCATTTTTTAATTCTAATGCACAGGTCAAGGTACTCCAGGGAAAATTGCCATCATCTTTGTGGCCTTATTTCTTAAACGTTCCCCTCTGTTTGAGTTAGATTCTAGGCTATCGACCTCCATGTTCTGTCTAATCATTCAATGAATATTAATGATTCCTTCCATAAATGATGAACAAGAACCTACATGGTCCAGTACTAAATGGGATTATTCTGTAAATATACAATAAATGCAACAAAGCAAATTCTTGCCACTCTTTTGTGCTACTATCTCCCCTCCCCCAACACAGACAGAAATCTTTCCTCTGGCTCTGCAAAAACAGGCATGAAGGGGTGACTCATCTATAAAAACTTACACACAACGTCACAAATGGACTTTGGAAAGATTAATTTGTTCGCATGGAGATGGCCTAATATTTCTCATGATTGAATCAGCAACCTCCTCCCCATAGGGAGAAAATGAGCCACTATTCAGGCTGAAGGGAAATTTATCTAAAGCTGAAACTCTGTCAGCAGAATAAGTCTGATTGTCTATAAAAAGGATTGATTTGGCAGACTCCAAATGTAAATGTACTTAAATATAAATACATGCACACATACATATCTATACACACATACATATTCATATCTCCATACATATATATGTATGATTGTTATATACAATGTATATATGTATATGATTATGCCACCCATTCCATGAAATGAACTTTGGCTTAATCACAGGATATGTGTGTATATATATGAATATATACATATGTGTATGTATGTATTTGTATGTGTGTGTATATGTATATATCTATATATAAAATGAAAATAGTATGCTTCACTTTGCATTCCGACTCCATGGTTGTTTTTTTCTGGATGTGGATATCATTTTCCATCATGAGTCTTTTGGAGTACATACATACATGCATACATATGTATGACCTCTCAGTTGGCACAGTTTATAAACACACATATCTATCTATATCTATGTCTACGTCTATCTTGTGATTAATCTTGTAGAATGGGTGACTTATAACCATCACTCTGGAGGGCAGAATACAATTAAGAGGAACAGTTTTCAACATACTATTAATTATTTTCAATGTTAAAAATGGGGAGAATGAGAGTTGACAAGCAAGGCATTTTTTATGGGGGGGATTGGGCATAAGATTTCAGCTTCTTAGACTGATACTGTACATGTTGAAATTAAAGAGGTGTCTCTCTGGCTATGGTATGACCATAATGACCTGGAATAATGCTAGGTATAAATGGGCAGCCATGCTGGACATTTATTTATTTTGTCTGATTTCTGGACACTGCATTAAAGAGGATTAGCCACTTACTGAAAAAGTCAGCTAAATGTAACACTCGTTGGGATCTTCAGAAGTAATAAAATAAGTCTTCATGCTCATTTGTGAAATAGATGGATTGGGATGAGCTCATCCAACATGACTAGAGCTGTCCTATGAAGGACTTCAAAACCCATTGTATATTATTTGCATTTAGGGGTTTATTGCGTCCCCAATAATTTAGAAGTATCAGGAACCATCTTTTTGATATCATCACAAAGAATAAATCCCTCAATGATGTGTATGTTTCCAGTGAGATAAACATGGGTTTCTCTAAACTCTACATTTTAAAACTCTTTTTAAACTATTAATTAAGGATGTGTGCGTGTCTAAACTGTGCCATATTTAAGTCACAGAATTTATGTTCATAGCCTGACTCTGATCTTTATTACCTCACCACCCTCAAACTTCCCTTATTCTTAGCTTCCCTGTTACAGTCAAGCACACATTCTGTCAGTCCCTCAGGTTTGCAGTATCAATGTCATCCTTAACTTCTAAACTGCACTTACCTCACATATTTAACCTATTGCTAAATCTAGTAGTTTCTATCTTGTCAGCATCTCTCCACACAACCTCTTCTTCCTATTCACAATCACTACCTTATATTGGGGCCTTGTTGCCTCTCCCTATGTTGCTACAATATCCTTATAGATGGTTTCTGTACCTTAAATCTGTCCACATTCTATTATATCCTTCACTCAGGTGCCCAGTAGCATCTAGATATTTTCAGATTGGGGTTTCTTTTAGGAGGTGGCCAGTAAAATTGTTTCTTCTTGATTTGCTTCTTGGACTTCTCTTCACTTATAGAATTTCTTCATTAAATTATTTGTTCTCTTTGCTTTGTTTATATCTCGACCATCACTTCCTATATTGGTACTTTGTGACAGGGTCAGTATCTACTGCTTTATATAGTCTTAGGTGAGATACTTTTGCTGCTGTCTGGATGCCAATACTGGATGCCATAATTCTGGATGGGGTGACTAAGTCTTGGTCCTCTTCCTTGCCATCTTCCATAACCGTGATCTGGAGCAGAAAACCAGAATAGGAACTGGGAGCAGGCCCTGACCTCTAACTTAATTCCTGGATTTTTCCTCCATCTCCTTGTGGAACAGAAGTCATAAACCTGCTTTTTATCCTGTCTCCTTTCAAATGAAGTAACTTCTATCCCTGGTGAAGCCCTGACAATTTCCAACTGATTTTTAAAAAAATATATTTTTTTTCTAATTGCATGTAAAGATGGCTTTCAACATTCATTTTCGTAAAATATTGAATTCCAAAATTTTCTCCCAACCTCACTTCTCTCCTCCCTCTCAAAGGCAGCAAGCAATCTCATATAGGTTATACATTACAATCATGTTAAACATATTTCCATATTAGTCATGTTGTGAGAGAAGAATCAGAACAAAAGGGAAAAAAAACTCAGTGAAGAAGAAACAACAGCAACAAAACAACAATAAAAGTAAAAATAACATGCTTCACTCTGTTTTCATACTCCATAGTTCTTTTTCTGAGTGTGGATAGCATTTTCCATCATGAGCCTTTCGGCATTGTCTTGGATCATTGCATTGTTGAGAAGAGCTAAGTCTATCACAGTTGATCATCACACAGTGTTGTTGTTATTGTGTACAATGTTCTCTTGGTTCTTCTCATTTCATTCAGCATCAGTTCATGTAAGTTTTTCCAGGTTTTTCTAAAATCTGTCTGCTCATCATTTCTTACAGTTCAATAGTATTCCATTACATTCATGTTCCAAAATTTGTTTAGCCATTCCTTAATTAATGGGCATCCCCGTAATTTCCAATTCTTTGCCACCACCAAAAGAGAAGCTATAAATATTTTTGTACATGAGGGTCCTTTTCCATTTTTTATGATTTCTTTGGGATATAGACCTAGTACTGTTATTTCTGGTCAAAGGGTATGCACAGTTTTATAACCTTTAGGGGATGGTTCCAAATTGCTCTCCAGAATGATTGGATCAGTTCACAACTCTACCAACAGCCTATTAGTGCTCTATTTTTCCCACATCTTCTCCAACATTCATCATTTTCCTTTATTCTTATATTAGCACATTAGATAGGAATTAGGTGGTATCTCAGAGTAGTTTTAAATTTGCATTTCTCTAATCAGTGGTGATTGAGAACATTTTTTTTTCATATGGCTTTAGATAGCTTTAATTTCTTCATCTGCAAACTGCCCGTTTATATCCTTTGACCATTTCTCAATTGGGGAATGATTTGTATTCTTATAAATTTGATTTAATTCTCTATGTATTTTAGAAATTAGGCCTTTATCAGAAAAACTGGCTTAAAAATTGTTCCCCAGCTTTCTGCTTTTGTTCTAATCTTATTTGTAACAGTTTTGTTTCTGAAAACCCTTTTTAGTTTAATGTAATCAGAATGATCCATTTTGTATTTCATAATCTTCTCTATCTCATCTTATTCATAAATTCTTCCCTTCTCTATAGATCTGGCAAGTGAACTACTCCCTCCTTTTATAATTTGCCTATGGTATCATGTACCCATTTTAACTTTACTTCGGTATATGGTGTAAGATGTTGGTGTATCTTAGTTTCTGCCATACTATTTTGCAGTTTTCCCAGAAGTTTTTGTCAAATAATGAGTTCTTATCCCAGAATCTGGAGTCTTTGGTTTTATCAAACAGTAGCGTTCTCTACCTATTTATTGCTGTTAGGTTGTGTGCCTAACCTTTTCCACTGATCTGCCACTCTATTTCTTAGCCAGTACCAAATACTTTCGATAGTTGTCACTTTATTTTATAGTTTTAGGTCTGGTACAACTAGGTCACCTTCATTTGCATTTTTCATTAATTTCCCAGATATTCTTGACCATTTGCGCTTACAGATTAATTTTGTTATAATTTTTTCTAGCTCTATGAAATAAAATTTTGGTAGTTTGATATGGCACTGAATAAGTAAATTAATTTAGTTAGAATTGTCATTTTTATTATATTAATATGGCCTACCCATGAGTAATTTATATTTTCCCATTTGTATAGATCTGATTTTATTTGTATGAAAAGTGTTTTGTAATTGTGTTCATATGGTTCCTGGGTTTGCCTTGGCAGGTAAACTCCCAAATATTTTATATTTTCTAGAGTTACTTTAAATGGATTTTCTCTATCTCTTCCTCTGTTCGTTGTTTTTGTGCTTTGTTGGTTATATATATAGAAATGCTGATGATTTCTGTAGGGTTTTTTTAATATCCTGTAACTTTGCTTAAGTTGTTAATTATTTCAAGTAGCTTTTTAGTTGATTGTCTAGGATTCTCTAAGTATACCATTATATCATGTTCAAAGAGTGATAGTTTTGTTTCTTCCTTGCTTATTGTAATTCCTTCTATTTCTTTTTCTTCTCTTATTGCTAAGGCTAACATTTCTAGTACAATATTAAATAATACTGGTGATAATAGATAGCCTTGTTTCACCCCTGATCTTACTGATAATGCTTCTAACTTATTCCTATTACATGTAATGTTGATGGTTTTATATAGATACTGTTTATCATCTTAAGGAAAGTTGTATTTACTCTTATGCTCTCTGCTTTTTTAAATAGGAATGGGAACTGTATTTTGTCAAAAGGCTTGTCTGCATCTATTGAGATAATCGTATGATGTGGTTGTGTTTTTGATGTGGTCGATTATGTTGATAGTTTTCTTAATATTGAACCGTCCTTGCATTCCTCGTATAAATCCCACCTGGTCATAGTGTATTATCCTGGTGATAAATTGCTATTATCTTTGTTAATGTTCTATTTGGAATTTTTGCATCAATATTCATTAAGGAGATTAGTCTACAATTTTCTTTCTCTGTTTTTGCTTTTCCTTGTTTAGGTATCAGTACCATATTTGTCTCATAAAAGTAACTTGGTAGGATTCCTTCAACTATTTTTCTAAATAGTTTGTATAGTATTGTAATATATTGTAATTAATTGTTCTTTAAATGTTTGGTAGAATTCACCTGTAAACCCATATGGACCTGGAGATATTTTCTTAGGGAGTTCATTGATGACTTGTTCAATGTATTTTTCTAAAATGGACTGATTTAAGAATTTTATTTCCTTTTCTGTTAATCTGGGTAATTTATATATTTTTTAAAATATTCATACATTTAATTTAGATTGTCAAATTTATTGGCATATACTTGAACAAGATGACCCAATTATTGCTTTAATTTCCACTTCATAGGTGGTGAATTCACCCTTTTCATTTTTGATACTGGTAATTTGGTTTTTTTCCTTTCTTTTTTTAAATCAAGTTAACCAAATATTTATCTATTTTATTGTTTTTTCATAGAGATCTTAGTTTTATTTATTAATTCAGTAGTTTACTTACTTTCAATTTTGTCGATCTTTCCTTTGATTTTCAGAATTTCTAATTTGGTATTAAATTATGGGTTCTTTTTCTAGTTTTTTTAGTTGCATACCCAATTCATTGATCTCCTCTTTCTCTATTTCATTCAAATAGGCATTTTGACACATAAAATTTCCCCTAAGAACTGTTTTGGCTGTACCCTATAAGTTTTGGTATTTTGTTTCATTATATTAATTCTCTTTTATGAAGTTATTGATTGTTTCTATGATTTGTTGTTTGATCCACTCATTCTTTAAGATGAGACGAGTTTCCAATTAATTTTGGTCCATCTTTCCATGAAACTTTATTACACGTATATTTACATTGTGTGATCTGAAAAAGATGCATTTACTATTTCTTCCTTTCTCCATTTGACTGTGAGGTTTTTATGCCCTAATACATGATAAAATTTTGTGTACATACCAAGTGCCAATGAGAAAAAGGTATATTCCGTTCTATCCCCATTCAGTTTAATTCAGAGGTCTATCATATTTAATTTTTCTAAAATTTTATTCACCTCCTTAATCATAACTGTGAATGTGAATGGAAAACATAAAAGAGAAGTGGAGAACTTAAAAACTAGAATCCTACAATATGTTGTTTACAAGAAATACATTTAAAATAGAGAGATACACACAGAGTAAAGGTAAAAGGTTGGAGCAGAATATATTATGCTTCAGCTCAAGTTAAAAAAAAGCAGGGGTAGCAACCCTTATTTCAGATAAAGCAAAAGCAAAAACAGATTTAATTAGAAGAGATAAGGAAGGAAACTACATCTTGCTAAAAGGTACAATAGACAATAAAGTAATGTCAATATTAAACATATATGCACCAAGTGGTACAGCATCCAAATTCTTAGAGAAGAAGTTAAGTGAGTTATAGGAAGAAAAAACAACAGTGCCATACTAGTGGGGGACCTCAACCTTCCCCTCTAAGAACTAGATAAATCTAACCACAAAATAAATAAGAAAAATTAAATATGATAGATTAGTGTCTATTTCCCTGCATCCTATTTTCCTCCTTGTTAATACTTTTCTTTCCCCTGTCCCTTCTAACCAGTGTTTTGCTTCTGACCACCACCTCCCTCAATCTATTCTCACTTCTATCAGGCCCACCTCCTTTTTGCCCTTTCCCCCTCTCCCTCCTAGTTTTGCCTTCCCTTCTATCAGTCTCACCTCCCTTTTCTTTCCCATTTTGCCTCCTAGTTTTACCCTCCCTTTTATCAGCACCCCACCCTTTTCTTTCCCCTTTCTCCTCTTACTTCCTTATAAGATAAAATAAAATTTTATACCCAACTAATTGTGTACTTTATTCCCTCTTTAAGCCAAATCAAATGAGAGTAAGGTTGAAACAAAGCTAACCCCTCCCTTTTCCCCTGTATTGTAATAGGTCTTTTGTGCCTTTTCATGTGATGTGATTAACCCCATTCTGCAATCCCTTTCCTCTTCTACCAGTATAATTCTTTTTGTTACCCCTTAAAGTTTTTTTTTTTAAATCATCACATCCAAATCAAGTTATACCTATACCCTCTGTCTATGTGTATTACTCCTATCTGCCTAATAGAGATATGGTTCTCAAGAGTTACAAGAGTCTTCTTCCAATGTAGAAATATAAACATTTTAACCTTATTGAATAACATGTTTGTTTGTTCTTTCCCCCTGTTTTACCTTTTTATGTTTCTCTTGAGTCGTGTATTTGTAGATTCAATTTCCTATTCAGTTCTGGGTTTTTGATTAGAAAAGTAGGAAAGTTTTAAAGTCCCTTACTTCATTGAATGTCCATCATTTTCCCTGAAAGGCTATGTTTAATTTTGCAGGGTAATACATTCTTGGTTATAATCCAAGTTCCTTTGCCCTTCATAATATCATATTTTAAGCCCTCCGATATTTTAATGTTGAGGCTACCAGGTACTGTGAAATCATGATTGTTGTTCCTTGATTGAAATTGTTTCTTTCTGGCTGCTTGAAGTATTTTCTCTTTATTTGATAATTCTGCAATTTGGCTATGATATTTCTTGGAGCTTCCCTTTTGGAGTCTCAGAAGTTGATTGGTGAATTATTTCAATGGCTATTTTTTCATTTGGTTCTATAACATTAGGACAGTTTTCCTTGATAATGTAAGGAAATATGCTTTCTAGGCTCTTTTTTTGATGATGGCCCTCAGCCAGTCCAATTATTCTTAAGTTTTCCCTCCTGGATATATTTTCTGGGTCTGTTGTTTTTCTGAAGAGATATTTTACATTTTCTTCTACTTTTATATTATTTTAATTCTTCTTTACTTCTTCCTGTTGTCTCATTGAGTCATTGACCCTGTGCATGCTACAAAGGTGCCTTTATCACTTCTCTGTCTCCTTGGGTAGTTGTGTTCTGGCAACTGGCTTTTTTTCTCTTTGCTTTATCTCCAATAGACCTGAACCAAAATTGTCAAGTCCAGGTTATCAGAAATGGTGGATAGAGTCTAAGGATAAATAAGTATAGTGTTAACAGAAAAAGCCATAATACTTTTCTTTAAGAATCATTTCATATGCACATTAGAACAGAAAAAAAGGTAAACTCTGTGAAATGGAAACTCAGATAAGTATAACTGGCTTTTTTCTCCCAATATATTGTAAATTTAACTTGTTCCTCTCAGAGCTACTCTACTTCTCTGTGATTCTTTTTGACCTCCCTTTTGTTCTCTTTTGCATAAGAAAAAACGTTTCTTTCTTTTTGTTGGCAACAGTATATATTTTTAGAACAAGTGGATTTATGATAGTGGATGTTGGTCTCCTACAATAACCTCTGAGAAGCTTATTGTATATCAAGATCCATGTTGATATAGTGAAGTGAGGTGTGGGTTCTACATGTGGCAAGGGACTGCCATTGTGTTGTCTGAAGAGGGTATAATAGACATCCCTAGCCTCTTTCCCCCACCCCAGTCTTCTCCCAGGAAGTCATTCATTCCTGCCAGGAAAGGAAACAGGAAATTGTGGCCAAGGCCACTCTGTTCTCAAAAGAGGCACTACTGGGGCAGCTAGGTGGCCCAGTGGATAGAGTACCGGCCCTGGAGTCAGGAGTACATGAGTTCAAATCCGGCCTCAGACACTTAACACTTACTAGCTGTGTGACCCTGGGCAAGTCACTTAACCCCAATTGCCTCACTAAAAAAAAAAATAGAGGCACTACTAGTTTACTATATCTATTATATTAGACTAAATGTATATATCTACTCCCTTAACTATTGTTTGTCTAAAGCAGCTGATTGGGTTTGACCTAAATCCTGATTGCTTTGTCAATTGGGGAGAGAGTAAGTAAGGTCCCACGCTCTGTATCCAAGGCTTGACACCTTTCCCACCTTCCATAATGAACACACATACAAAATAGCCAAGAAAGCCATTTGTCCAAATATTAGCAAAATAGAAATCAGAGAAGGTATATAGAGTGAAAGAGATCTTCCATTGGGAATAAGATAACTCAGCTCAACCAAGAAAATCCTGGATCTCAATGAAGGGGAAACTCCCTGAAGTGTCTACTGTAGCTAGCTGGGGACAAGGACATAATGGAGAATGCCAGCTCTTCTGTTGTCTTCCCAGAGTATTATCCTTCAGAAGCCTGAAGTGAAGTCAGACTCTCTCATTTTCCCTCTCAAAAATGGAAACCAGGGGTGCCCAAAGAGCCTTAATGCTCAAAAAAGACCAGTTCCAAAGGGGACTAGCCCTGAAGAATCAAGAAGAGATGCTTGACACATACCTGTCACCAACTCTGCCCCATTCCTCTGCAAGGCAGGGCATCCATATCACCAATAAGGAGTCCCATACCAGTAGTCTTTTGGACAGCAGTTATAGTCCTTCCCTAGGCCACAAAATTTTGCAGTCAAAACATAATCAAGTGAATATAACAGCAAATTAAAAACAAGCATGGTCAAATATGTAGTGATTCACATGTACAGCAATAAAAATATGCAATTAGAAGCAAGAGACTTTTCACAAGAGTAATCCCCTAGACAAATAATATTTAATTGAGGAGTTAGATATCATTCTAGCCCGATTCCCCCTTTCTCTGAAGAAAGTAGCAGTGTCTGACTCCAATTTCCTGCTCTCTCTCCTAGCAGAAATTAATCTCCTTTGTAGAAGGGCTAGGGAAAAGGAGGCTAGAGTTATCTATTCTGCCTCCCTTTGAGCTCCACAATGACACCCTCTCACTACATGTTGGGGATAGCCTTCACCACAATAAAAGTAATGATTATATTTAAATAATACTTTAGGGATATGAAATACTTTACATGGTTTTTGTTGTTGTTGTTGATACTCACAGCTATTCATCAATGAAGATAATGCTTTGCTCATTCTCAACCCCTCACTTTCATTTCCCTACTGTGAAGAATATCAGATAATTTGTCTACTTTGCAATCTCAGTGCATTTTAAATTAGATCTTAAATGAACTAATAAAAAATTATTAAGCACTTACTATATTCCAGGCACAATGATAAGTGCTGGCAATAAAATCTGGGTCTTTCTCTTCCCTCAAGGAGCTTACAATCTAGTAGGGGAAGATAGCATATATGAGGGAATCAGACAGGGTCAGAGAAGGAAATTTTGATCTGACAATCACAGGAATGGTCATTGAAAAATAGGGAAGTTGACTAATCTACCTTTTCCCAAAGTATTGGTTGTTTTGTTATGCTTCTTATGCTCAAGACTAAAGTTGGAACTTGGGGAAGGTAAAGAGTATATACTCAGAAGCAAGTGGATAGATAGATGGGGAAGTGAAGCTGAACAGTCAGACACAGTAGGCAAAGTGAGTGTGCACTCCCTTATTCATTTTTAAATTTTTATTTAATTTTAATTTTTTTTGGTGGGGCAATGGGGGTTAAGTGACTTGCCCAGGGTCACACAGCTATTGTCAAGTGTCTGAGGCCAGATTTGAACTCAGGTCCTCCTGAATCCAGGGCCGGTGCTTTATCCACCGAGCCACCTAGCTGCCCCTTCCCTTATTCATTAGCACTCAGCACCAGCATGAAAATTCCAGAGAACAGTGGTTTAACTTAACCAGGAATTCAAGATATGGTTTCTAGAGGACTGGATACTGAGAATATTGTTCCAGATGTCAAGAAACTTGGTAGAAATAAGAATACTGAATAGATGGCCCAAGTGGGTCACTGGATAGGATGTTAAATCATAGGAGTTAGAGCTGAAAGAGCCCTGAGAGATCATCCTGTTCAATCTTCTCAATTTGCAAATGAGACTAATGAGGGAGGTGAAATTTCTTTTCCAAGATTATACAAGTAGGAAACAGCAAATTGAGGAATTATGATGATGATATATATCAACAAAGATGATATAGCACATTCAATTTTATATACATTTATATACAAATTTATGTACATTATCTTATTTGATCCTCACAGCAACCCTGTAATGTAGGTGCTATTATGATCCCCACTTTACAAGTGATAAAATTGAGGCTGAGAGATGATCAACAATTTGCTCAGGGTTCACAGAGGTAATAGGTGTTTGAGGAGAGGGATTTAAACTCAGATCTTTTGAAGTCCAGCATTCTAGGCACTGTGCCACCTAGCTGCATCCAAACCAGGTCCTGCATCCCAATTCAGTGCTTTCCATGATGTTTCTTTAGCTATCTACATTTCTTTTAACCTAAACTCTGCCTTACAGGGTACTTTCACATTTTCCCACAAGCCATATTTCAAAAGAACTGAAAGGAATAATGAACCTACCACAAGAAAAGACTGATTGTAAAGAGGCCTTGTTTGAAACTATTACTTTTTTTTTAAGGCAACAGGAAATATCCAAATAAGATAGGAATTTACATGACCTTTTGTTTCACCTAATTGCTATCCAAACAAATATTCCTCAACTATTTCATTAGTCTAATAAACCACAGTGAACATAATCGACCCAAGAGCCTTTCCAAGCAAGGGAAAGAATAGAATAAGATGACACTATTGAGGCTAAGTGATTACATGTTTTAAATAATGATAAGCCAGACATTACACAAAAGAGCATTGTCAGAGGAGCTCTGATTACTTTTTGTCTCATTTGATCTTTGGTTAATATACCTGATCATTGCCTTATCATCCAGAGGCTTGATGTCTCACTCATTTTTTTTTTCATGGTTTGCTATGTAATGAGTCATATTATTAATTCTACTGGGACTCTTAATTTGATATTAATTTACTATGCTGCAAAATGTCAACTGCTTTGTGAGACATTTAATTATTAAAATTCTAACCTCTTCTTGCTGTTGGCTGTTCAGGGGGAATTGAAACTCAAACTTTTTAGGTTTGATTTAAGGTAGGAGACAGTATACTATTTATTCTCATTTTACTAAAGTCCTTCCTTTCAGAAATATTATTCCAAGACAAATTTTAAACCTGAGAAACACCAGTACGAGGTTTTGACATCCACAAGTCTTACTTGAAGATTATAGGGTGATATGTGCAGATACCATGGCAACAGATACAATCATCATCTGTCTGGCTTCTTAAGTTACTCTTCAGAACATTTCAAGGGGGTGCTAACCAGCATTTACTTTTAAATTGCTTTAAAATGGAAATGCATTAGGGTAAGTAACTTGAGCAGTTGCTTCTAAGAAAGGCTTCTTCTTGGTCTTAGAGCATAAAACACCATCTACTTTTTTTTTCCTTTTCTTTTCCTTTTTTTTTAAAGACTAGCTTTTTCCCATCTCACTCAGGTTGGAAGTTCACTGGCTACCCACAGCTTTTTCCCACTGTTGCTCTGTACAGGAGTTTTGACTTGCTCCACTTCTGGAATGACCTGGTTCTCCCCTTCTTAGGCAAGAAGCAGGTGCTCTTCTATTCATAGGGACTTAACAAAATGGTGCTGAATTTCATGTGGATAACCCACTCAAGTTCAGAACTAATCTACTAAAAGAATTGTCTATCACAACAAGAATTGTATATCACAAGAGTTGTAATCACAACCACCCAAGTATCTTTGATTACAAGTGTAATCCCTGTCCAAAAGCCCATTGGTGTGTGACTCTCCTTATTGGTGGAGATGAATACCCTATCTTACATGGGATGTGGGCAGAGTTGGGGAGAGGTGTTAACCAAGTCTCCCTTCTGGACTTTTCAGGGCCAGTCCCCTTTGGGACTGACTGGTCAAGCATCGAGTATTCTTTGGGTGTCAAGTCTCTTCAGGCACTCCTGGCTTCCAAAAAGAAAATGGAAGAAGCCAACCCCACTTCAGGTTGATGATAGAAAAGATTCTGTACTTAGATGTCTTCAGTTTTATGGAATAATCTAAAAGAATTTGAGGGCCAGTGTGAAAACACAACAAAAACACCCCAACTTTGATTTTTTTGCACTGGGGGTATGTTGTGGGATTGTGGATAGGACTCAACTGCTTGAAACTGATTTGAAAGGAAAGTATTAGGATAAAGGAATTAATTGGGAGTTACAGGGGCTTTCTAACTCTGTGTCCAATCAGATTTGAGACAAGGGCTTGCATCTTAACAGGCAAAAAGGAGTTTAAAAATTAGATAATCTCAGCCTGAATATACTCAGCCTGGCTTTTGATTATTAATCAAGCGTGGTTACTCATATCCTCATGGTATTAATTCTCCTCATTATGGAGAAGCTTTTTACCTATTGATTCCTGATTAGGATTGAAGGTTGTCATTGGGTAACAGAAAGAGAAGGAACACAGAAGCTTATAGCAAAGAAAAGCTCAGCAACTTTGAGAAGAGCCGAGTTAAATGACCATGAGATCAAGAATCTAATCTAGCAGCAGTCACAGAAAGGCAGCAGACAGAAACACCTAGGAAAGACTTAGCTACATCACTATCTCTGCCAGTGGATACATACCTGGCAGACTACAGGCCATTAGAAGGAAGTAGGGAACATTCAGCAAGGGTATTGGCATGATAACATCTCCACAAATCATTGGTGGCTGGCCCTGCAGCATCAGAGAAGTGAATTGTGTTCCGGACATGTTCAGGCCACACATACTCCCTACTTGTGCACCCACATATGTGTTTATTTTCATGTGTTCATATGTGTGTGTGTACCACCAAATGGTTGCTTGCGTGTGTTTTTGAGGGAAAGGGTGTTCTCAGTCACTGGGAGAAATGTGCTTACACTTTGGGTTGTGTCGTCTGTGTGTATGTTTGCTTTGCTATTTCATGAAATGATTTGACGTTTAATTGTGTTATTTGGGTGAGTAATCAAAGCAAACACATCAATAAGGTCTTGTTAGTGATGGTTTGGAGTGGATGTGAACATACAGAGTATCTTAAAATCTGGGTATATTTCTTTGAAGGTACTGAATGTGATCAAGGGATATCCCAGGAGTTACATTACTATAATTTCATTTATTTTCTGCCATTGTCTACTATTAACTGAGAATAAAACATACCCTAATAAGGTACTTTCTCCTTTCTTAATTTTTATTTATTATTATTTAGGGGGGGGCAGGGCAATGAAGGTTAAGTGACTTGCCCAGAGTCACACAGCTGGTAAGTGTCAAGTGTCTGAAGCCAGATTTGAACTCAGGTCCTCCTGTATCCAGGGCTGGTGCTTTATCCACTGCACCACCTAGCTATCCCCTTTTCTTTCTTTTTAGAAGTAGAAATGTATTTTTTGTTTTGTTTTGTTTTACTTCTTTATGTTATAATGGATAGAGAAGTTGCCTTGAAAGCTTGAAGATTTAGGATTATTCTTGTCTCTGAGGAAGTCACTTAACCACTCAATACTCTAGGCTATTCCATAAGATTATGAATTGCAGAGAAGGTAGAGGGAGTTTCTTCACCCCAGGGGATTCCCTTATACTAATGATCACATTTTTACTGTTGCTTTTCAGTCATGTCTGACTCTTTGTGACCCCATTTGGGGTTTTCTTGGCAAAAATCCTGGAGTGGTTTGGCATTTCCTTCTCTAGCTCATTTTACAGTTGAGGAAACTAAGACCAACAGCATTAAATGACTTACCCAGGATCACATAGCCAGTAAATGTCTGAGGCCAGATTTAAACTCAGGTCTTCCTGACTCAAAGCCTGGTGCTCTAGCCACAGCACCAACTGGCTATCCTAATGAAATCACAAGTCCGACCCTTGTTGCTATCTTAACTTAAAACTTAAAAAATGGACTTTTTGACTTAGTATGTACAAAAGAATAGAGAGAAATGTTGTTTTTTTTTCAGCAGCACATTTATAGAGGCAATATGGCATAAAAGGAAAAACAAGGCACTTCAGGTCAAGAAAGACCCAGGTCTAAGTTTAGGGTCCAGCACTTACTAGCTATATATGACCATAAGCCAAGTCATTAAATGTTTCTATAAGCTTAATTTGGAATAATAGTGGCATTCTCTCATCTGTAATAATACTCACTCCACTTTTTATTGTCTGGATCCATTTTCTGTGTGAGAGTATTTAAAGAGACTTTTCCAGCCTCTCCATTATAGCAAAGTTCTTGTCCTTTCAGAGTCACAGAAGGGCTTTGGCAAGTCATTTCACCCAGCCACATGTTTCTCTACTGTTTAGTTCTCTCCAGCTACTCCCTTTTCTAGGTTTTTCTCAGTGGGAGAAGCCTCCAGTTACTTTCTTTTCTTATATCTTAATTATTGTTGACCCAGATCAATCTATGTATCTGGGAGTGGGGTGTTGGGCTGTCTTTTCTTAATATCCCATAGATAAATATAGGAAAATCATCTTGACTCAGTTCTAGGCATCTTTCTTTTTATTCTAAAGCATCTCAAACATTTTAGTTCCTCCAGGCCCCCTCAGGTTGTATATTAGAGTTTTAATTCCAATATAAAATCAGACGTATTTATTTTTTGTTTTCTGAAAAAAGATATTCAAGGAAAATTTTGCCTTTATAATATTACAACTAATTTTAAATAAAATACTATAGATGGAGAACTCTGGTACACTGAAGAGAAATATAGTTTATATGCAGATTGTGTCCAAAGAAATTATTCTTTTATCTTTGAATTATACTTTACAGGAAACAGAATTTTAAAGTGATTAGAAGTATACTCAAGTCATTATTTTACAAATGAAGAAACTGAGGATTAAATAAACTAGGTGACTGGGCTAAGGGCCACAAAGTTAGGCAGAAAGTCCTAGAATCAGAAATCAAATATCCTGACTTCTCATTCAGCATTCTTTCCAGTATACTATTCTTTACCCTTCTTGCTCATGCTCGCTCTCGAGCTCTCAAGCTCTTGCTCTCTTGCTCACTTTCACTGTTTCCCCTTCCCCCTCTCCCTCACTCCCTCCCTTTCTCTCTCTTACTCTTTCTCTCCCTACCTCTCCCCACTTCTCCCTCTCCCTCTCTTCCTCCTCTCTCTCCCTCCCCTCTCTCCATCTCTCTCTCTGTCTTTCCATCTCTCTCTCCTCCCCCATTCTTTCCCTTGCTCTTTCTTTTTTTTTTTTGTTTTTTGTTTTGCAAAAGACATCTATTTTATTTTTTCCACTTACATGTAAGGGTGGTTTTCAACATTCCTTTTCATAAGATTTAGAGTTCCAAATATTTTTCCCTCCCTCCCTCCCTTTCCTCCCCCCTCCACAAGATAGCAACCAGGTTACATATGTACAATCCCAAAGTACTCTTTTTAGCAGTTCTTTCTATAGAGGTGGATAGTAAGCTTCAGCATTAGTCCCTTGGGATTGTCTTGGATCATTGAATTGCTGAGAGTCATTCACAATTGCTCATTGAACAATACTGCTATCACTATGCACAATGTCCTCCCAGCTCTGCTCACTTCACTATATGGCAGTTCATGAGTCTTTCCAGGTTTTTCTGGGATCATTTTGTTTGTAATTTCCTATAGCACATTACCATTCCACCACAATAATATACCACAGCTTCTTTCATCATTCCTCAATTGATGGACATTCTCTTGATTCTCAATTCTTAGCCACCACAAAGAGTTGCTATTAATATTTTTGTACAATTTTTCTTCCTTTTCTCTTTTTCATGATTATTATTGTTAACTGTTTCCCTTCCATCCTATTCCCTTCCCCATGATATTTATTCTAGTATCAGTCTTCTTTCATCCTATGCCTCTTCTGTCCCCTTTCCCAATCTGCCCTTCTTTCTTTTGCCCTTCTCTCTTTATCTCCTTCCCCTCCTATTTTCCTGCAGGGTTAGAGGGATTACTCCACCCAATTGAGTGTGTATGTTATTCCCTCCTTGAGCCAATTCTGATGAGATTGAGGTCTATGAGCCAATTCTGATGAGCATTAGGCTCATTTACTGCCCATATTAAATAGATTACTCCACCCGGTTGGGTATGTGTATTAATCTCTCCTTGAGGCAACTCTGAAGAGTTTAAGGTCTTTGAGCCTTTTCTGATGAGCATAAAATTCATTTACTGCCCTGTTCCTCCCCCATCTCTTCCCCTACTCCATAAGCCTTTTCCTGTTTCTTTCATGTAGGATTTCATCTCTGTCCTTCCCCCTCCACCAGTGCATTCCCCTCACCACTCAATTTAACCCTAACGATGTCATCATGGGGAAGCTAGGTGACACAGTGCACAAAGCATCTACCCTGGACCCAGGGGAATCCCAGCCAAAACCTAGCCTCAGACACAAGGCAGTCACCCACTGCATGACCCCAGGTATATCCCCCAAATCCAATTTTTTATGGTACTCTAGGGTCTTGTATTTGAAAGTCAAATTTGCCATTCAGTTCAGGTCTTTTCATCAAATACCTGAAAGTACTCTTTTTCATTAAAGTCCCATTTTTTCTTCTGAAAGATTATGATCAGTTTTTCTGGGTAGATGATTCTTGGTTGTAATCCCACTTCCCTTTCCCTTTGGAATATCATATTCCATGCCCTCCAGTCCTTTAATGTAGAAGATGCTAGATCTTGTGCTATCCTGACTGGGGCTCCACAGTACTTGAATTCCTTCTTTTTGGCAACTTGCAATATTTTCTCCTTGACCTGAGACCTCTGGAATTTGGCTATAATATTCCTAGGAGTATTCTTTTGGGTATCTCTTTCTGGAGGTGATCAGTGGATTCTTTCAATTTATATTTTATCTTCTGATTCTAGAATATCAGGGCAATTTTCCCTGACAATTTCTTGAAAGATGATGTCTAAGCTCTTTCTTTGATCATGGTTTTCAGGTAGACCAATAATTTTCAAATGATCTCTCCTGGACCTATTTTCCAGGTCAGCAGTTTTTCCAAGAAGGTATTTCACATTGCCCTCTTTTTTTTTATTCATTTCAATTTGCTTTATTGGTTCTTGGTTTCTCATAAAGTCATTGGTTTCCATTTGTTCAATCCTAATTCTTAGGCAATTATTTTCATCAGAGAGCTTTTGTACCTCTTTTTCCATTTGGCCAATTTGACTTTTCAAGCTGTTGACTTTTTTTCTCATGTCTTTCCTGCATCACCCTCATTTCTGTTTCCATTTTTTCCTCTACCTCTCTAACTTTATCTTCAAAGTCCTTTTGAATGTCTCTATGGCCTAAAACAAATTAATATTTTTCTTGGAAGCTTTAGCTATCAGGGCCCTGACATTGACATCTTCCTCTGAGGGTGCCCCTTGGCCTTCGTTGTCACTGAAGAAACTTTCTATGATCCTCACCTTTCCCTGTCTGCTCATCTTGCCTTTCTTTTACTTGACTTTTAGCTCCTTAAAGTGGGGCACTGTTTCCAGGCTGCACTATCCCAAGCTTCAGAAGTTCCAGGTGGTATGCTTTAAAAAGGATCAGGTTCTTCACTCACCTGGCCTGCTCCCTGGTCCACAGATGACCCCCAGACCAACTTGCTAATCAACCAGCTTTGTGTGTTATGGTTAGCTCCTATTGAGCCTGTGCCTCTCTCCCACCTGGGCCACTGATACTCAAGCCTATCTCTGGGTTCCCAGCAGGGGTGAAAAAGCCAAGTTCTGCCTCAGTGTCAGCATAGACACCTGTAGTCTCCCCTCTGCCAAGGGCTCAGCCCTCTCACCAGACTGTGAGCTTAGTTCCAGCCAACACTGGTGCTGCAGCTAATTCAGAGGCTCTGGGGGTCTCCTTCTCTGGTGAGGCCTTCCTGGGACTGGATCTGTGTCAAGGTGACTGTGAGGTTGGGCTCCACTCCTGTCTTAACACAGCAGCTCCCTCCTTCTGACCTTCCAAGCTGTTCTTGGTTAGAAGATGATTTCAGCACATTTTTCTGTGGGTTTTGCTGCTCCAGGCATTGTCCTTTGGCAATATTTGGATGTTTTTTGGAATGATTGTGTCATGAGTTTGAGAGCTCACTGCATTTCCTCTCTTGTTCTTTCTTCCCGTTATGTTATTTCTTATATTTTTTCCCATGATATAATTTTATTTATTTATTTGGTAAAACTATAGATCACACCCTTTAATAGTGAATTTTATTGATGGCTTTGTTATATCACATACATTTTTTGAATATAACACACCATCTAGTGACCCTTCCCTTTAATAGTTGTTTTAAAAAGATAAATGCAGTTTAAACCAACCAACACATTAAGTATGTTTAAGACTATATGAAATATTTCATACCCGTAGCCCCCATCTTTACAAAGAGGTGCCAGTGATACACTTTCTGAGTGCAAATAGTAGGCACAGAGAATAGTGTTGGATTTGGACTCAGGAAGGCCTAAAGTCAAATTAAATCTCAGCTTATGAGCTCCTTAAGGATACAGACTATCTTTTACCTTTTTTGCATCCCCAGCACTCAGGAAAAAACCATACAATAAGTAGAAGTCAGGAAGTAAGGTCAAAAAGCATTTATTTAGTGCTTTTATATGTGCCACATAATGTGCTAATTGCTGGGAATACAAATACAAGTAGAAAAAATAACAGTGCTTGACCTAAAGGAGCTTACATTATAATGGGAAAAGACAACAGACAAGGGAGGGGAAAGTGAGAAATAAGGTAACCATATGGTGACATTGAGAGAAAGGGAGAAAATCTGGAGACTTAGACTGGAACCTTAGAGGAATGAAGATATGGTTGGCCTGGACACTTTCTTTAAAGGTTGTTCTGGGAGAAACTGAACAATCAGAGAAAGGGCCTTAATGGTACAGTATATTTCCAGGGTGAGAAGACCACAAGTAGAATGAACTTCCAAGGTGATGAGGCTATAAGAGCTCAGTGGAGAAAGCCTCAAGATTCAGGAGTGGAATTCAGAGAGGAATGAGGAAGCCCATCCAAAAGGTGCTACTCAAGACCAATAGAAGGGGACAGCTAGGTGGCGCAATGGATAAAGCACTAGCCCTGGATTCAGGAGGACCTGAGTTCAAATGTGACCTCAGACACTTGACACTTACCAGCTGTGTGACCCTGGGCAAGTCATTTAACCCACATTTCCCCACAAAAAACAACAAACCCCCAAAACAAAAAAAAACCCAAAAACCAAACAAAAAAAGATCAATAGAAAACACCACCCAACAGACAGTGCCAGATTCTAACTCACTATCTTCATTTAAAAAAAAATAAAGTTGAATATTTTAGAAAGTATTTCCTTTTGTTGAACTGGAATCTCTCTCCCTATAACATGACCCATTGGTTTTGGCTCTACATTCTGGTGCCAAGTAGAACTGCTGTAATCCTGTGATAACCCTTCAAATATCTGGAAACTTTAACTGTATGCTTGGAGCATCCAAGCTATTGTCATTCTGATTACTCTCTTCTGGATAAGTCCCTGATTGGTACCTAGATCTCTTCTTCACCCTTGCCACTTTCTCTCCTGTACCTCCCATTCATATCTTCCCATTAAGACTGAAAACTCCTTGAGGAAAGAGATGATGTCTTGCTTCATCCTTGTATATTGAGATCCTTAGCCCAGTGCCTTTTAATAAATGGTTGACTAAATGGATTTAACTCTTCATGAACAACTCTTCTAATAATAGGTTCTAAAAATTTAGTAGGAGTTAATGTCAAGTTCATTGGTCTGTAGTTGAAATTATTCATTGAGTTTTCAAAATACAGGAATTTACTTTTTTTTTTTTCAAAGTCCTAAAACTCCCATTCACTGTAATTCCTCAGAGGGCTCTGAAGGAAGCAAAATAAGCTTATTTGTAAGTTTGTTTGTTTGTTTTTCCTGTACTGTGAATACAGATTATCTGGCCCAGGTGGTGTGAATTCATAAGGAAACTGGGTTTTCAGGATTCTTTTTTTTTTCACCAAATTTGTTACATTAAATTTTAATTACAGGGGGGCAGCTAGATGGAGCAGTGGTTAAAACGCTGGCCCTGGATTCAGGAGTACCTGAGTTCAAATCCAGCCTCAGACACTTGACACTTACTAGCTGTGTGACCCTGGGCAAGTCACTTCACCCCCATTGCCCCGAAAAAAAAAATTTTAATTACAGATTTGTTCTATCTTTTCCATTACTCCTTTGTAGGTAAAACAGAAGTTAAATAATAGTTGGGTACCCATTCCTTGCCTCAGTGGTTCACTATCACTTCCCTATCCACACCAATCAAAATTATTCATTCCTTTTCTTTTTTTTTTTTGCTTGCAACATAGCTAAACATGTTTTCATTGGCTTAAGCTTTTATCACAAGCCTCATTTTCTTCCTGTCTTTATCCTTCTTGTCCCTGTTGTTGTAGGATACTATTTTTTTTTATATTAGACTTCGGCTATTTTCAATGTTTTTTTCATAGATCTTTGAAAGGTATCACATAAAATGAAATTTATGAAATCAATGCTCTTTTCTATTTGACTTTCATAAAAGGTTTCTTAACCAGGTGAAAAAAATATGGTAAAACTGTTCTGAGTTTTAATGTTCTTCATATTTAAAACATCATTTTGGCTATTTTGACTATAATTTTCCCTACTGCTTGCTATCTTAAGACATTATTTAACTTCCTAAGTTTCCTCACATTTAAAAAAAATTTTTTTAATTTTTAATTTTTTTTGGTGAGGCAATTGGGGTTAAGTGACTTGCCCAGGGTCACACAGCTAGTAAGTAATAAGTGTTTGAGGCCGGATTTGAACTCAGGTCCTCCTGACTCCAGGGCCAGTGCTCTATCCACTGTGCCACCTAGCTGCCCCCCTTTCCTCACATTTTTAAAAAATGTATTTGGTGGCCTCTCAGATCGTTTTGCAGCTCTAAAGATAGATCTGGGATCCCATGATTCTAACCCTATCTCACAGAATATACACTTCATTTAAAAAGTCTTTTAAGTGACCTTTTGATGTATTGTAACAAATGTTTGTTGAATGAATAGGTGAATAAGGTCCATGCCTTTTATACATAAAAATGTGATTTTGCAATTTTATTTGAATCACAATCGAAGCAGTATAAAAAAGCATTTTTCCTCCTGAATAGCAATTAGTAGAAAGAATCATCCTATTAGTGTTCAAGCTCTCATTCTAGGGAACAAATCAGAAAGCACTGGCCATGAGTAAAATGTTCTCTGCTTGCTGGGTAACAACAGATTTAGTGTCTTTATAGAGAATAAGTTCAAAATGCTACCACAAGAGCAGGCAGATGGAAAATATATGTAGCCATGAGAGTGATCAAGCCCTGAAAAATTAAGAGAATGAAAAATAAACTAATAACCCAGTAGCAGAACTTTACCAAATGGTGCTTAAAAAGAGAGCATGAAGCAAAAACTACCAAGACAGTTGTAGGAAGAGCAACAGAAGTATTTTGCATGACACATTCGGGAATTGGCATGAGAGATTGCTCCAGATAATAATGAGTTATAATTTCAATGTTAATTTGCCATTGAGTACACATGACTAGTTTATATGTTATCAGTCAACTGTGTCATAGAGTTGTTGATTTTTGTTCATATTTTTTTTGTTTGTTTATTTGGTTTTTTTAGTGAGGCAATTGGGGTTAAGTGACTTGCCCAGGGTCACACAGCTAGTAAGTGTTAAGTGTCTGAGGTGGGATTTGAACTCAGGTACTCCTGACTCCAGGGCTGGTGCTCTATCCACTGCACCACCTAGCTGCCCCTTGTTCATATTTTTGATGAATATAAGGCTCTGAATGAGATACCACCAGGAAATTGTAATTTTGTGGTAATGCTTAGGTTAATTAGAGTGATCCTGAGACACATTTGTCTTTTTTATTGGTTTTGGTTTGGTTTTGTGTGTGTGTGTGTGTGTGTGTGTGTGTGTGTGTGTGTGTTTTAATCTGTAAAATGGATGTAATAAGAATTTAATTAATGACTAAGTTGTATGGTGGAAGGAGCTCTGCTTGTGTAGTTGGGATAACTTCATCCCATTTGAACAGCTTTATTGATCACTAATTTGAATCTTTAAGTCCCTTAACCTCAATTTCTTTATCTAAAAAATATCACCCCAATACCACTTGAACTACCTATATAATCTTGTGAGGAAAAGTTCTCAATAAATCCTAAAGCTCTAGATAAATATGGATTCTTGCTAGTTTAAATTATCTTACACCTGCAGGTATGATTTTGGTTTTCTTCACTCCATCTTTTTTAGTTTTACATATAGGTTAATCTCTGAGGAAGAAAAGAGGAGAATTTGGCCATACTATGTTGATGGTTTTATGAAGCCTCAAATATATATATTATTCTTAGAAAAATAACAGATTCTGAACTCTAGCCTGCGGATGTTTACATGCTGGGTGACTTTGGGTCAGATATTTGAATCTTGTTTGAGCCAGTTTATAACTTACAAAACCACAACCTAGAATTCATCATATTCAATTATTGTATTTATGAGATGTTAACCTTTAAAGGGACTTTAGAGGTTGTCTAGACCAGTCTCTTCACTTTGCAGAGGAGAAATCTGAGGCTTTAATATTAAAAATGAGAGTAAAGCAAATTTAAATACATACTGCTAAAGTAATACTCATTACCAAAATGAGCAATACATTAAAAGTGAATCACAAGAGTAATATGTATCAATAGTACCTCAGTGGCATACTTTATGAAGAGCATAATGGAATTACTCTAAATGCATATATATTTTTTTAACATTGCTCATTAAACTGTAGACATTTTATAGGTTGTCTGGGAACAAGTCAATGAATATATTGAGAACTGAGGTTTTAATATATCATTTGAGGTAGGTCAGGGGATGCTTAAATATAGGGGGAAAACACTTTCTTTCAGGAAACTATGCTATACTAAAGGTGAAGTGGAAAGACTACTGAATTTCAAACCCAAGGACATTGTAAGGATGGAAAGGCACTTTTTTTTTTGAGTATCCTTTAGTTTTTATGTTCATCAAACAAGGTATAGACTTGTTATTTAAGGTCCTTTTTAGGTCTACAGCTATAGTATGATGGATTCTTCCTTTAAACGTAATGCAAATCATATTTCCCACTCTTCATATATATGATTTTCAAAGAATAAAGCATAGAGGAAGAGTTGGGCAAATTGCCAGAAAATTCAGGATTTATCTATAAAGTAAAAGTAAGAAATTTGAAAAAGTTCTGAATGTGTTACTAAAGAATCAAGAGGCTATATTTTGAAAGATAAGGTATTTGAAGATACTTACGTTAGTGGAATATTAGGAATTATTATATCTATGTGATAGACTCCATTGGACTTCTGTGGGGAAACTGCTTTAAAACCTTAAAGTAGAGTGACAAAATGAACATCGGCTCCAATCCTGTTTAGGTACGTACTAGCTGTATGTCTTTAGAGAAGTCACTTAATCTCTCAGCCTCAGTTATGGTTGTTCTGGTTGTTTTTAATCTGTAAAATGGTGGTGATAATAGCACCTCCTTCATAGAACTGTTGTGAAGATAGAGTGCGAAGTGTGAGAATATATGTGCATGTTTGGGCACGTGTAATCTCACATTTGTGTTTGTGTGTATATATATATATATATATATATACACATATATATATATACATATATATATAAAGACATATATAATATGTACATATACATAAAAACACATACAAACATGTATTTGTTTATATATACAGATATGTTGGAAACATCTGTATGCATATATTGCTAGTATGAGTATACATTTATAATTATATGAAGTTCCATATAAAAGTTATTATTGTTATTATTATCACCAGTATTAGAATCATAATCTGTTTCCTTCTTTGTAAAGTGAAGAGATTGGACTAAATTCCCTTAAGGTCCCTTCTGGCTCTATGATTCCATGATGAATTCTGCCCCCTGCCCCACCCCCACCCCCCCATAGTAGAAGGATGGTTCAATTTAAACAATAACTGTATTCCAAAAGCAAATTTGGTATCACTCTTTCACTGTTTCTATTTTCTCCCCAACTCAGGAATTAAGTCCCTTACTCTGTCAAGCGGTTTAGTTGAGAATTACTAGGAAGTAGGAGCTGACAACTCATTTGGGGGGAAAACCATAGGAAAGTGGGGAACCTTCTACAATGCCCAATGACTGAAAAAATAGGAGACATTATCAGGCTACCCAGAAGTTGACACCATGATAAATGACTGCATACTTTGATCCTTGGATGCCAGTAAAGCAAGCTCAGCACTCTTGTTCCTGGATGTGACCATTGTTTCTCATATAATTTGCTGAGGTTTGGAATCTCAACAGATCAGGTTGTTGTTCTCCCTTACCTTATCCCCGTTGGTAGGAATCAGATGAAAATCTCACTTGGATGCCTCCAAGCCTAATGTTAAATTTCCACTAAATCCTTAGAACTTTAGACCTCTTTCTCCTGAACTAAGAAAACGGAAGCAAATGTGGCTTCATTAAAATATAATTAACATCCTCAAGGCCAAGACTATTCTCTCTGGCAAAAAAAAAATTAATTAATTAATCTTTTCTGGCAAAAACCCCTCTTACTGAAGTTTCAAACTTAGGTTGTGGGTTTTTACAGGTCAAGAAGATTTTACCAACTATTTGTACTTAAAAGTTAACATCATAGATCCGGAAAATAAAAATTCCAAAGGAAAGTTTTATGCACTTATAGAAAGTGAATTGACTTATACCTGTAAGAATATGTGTGCCTATGTTTATAAATACAAATATATCACATATTGCACATGTACAGGGAGGACCAAAAGTCACAAAGGGGTCTTAATTTAGAATAATGCCTTTATTTTTCATTTTTAATTTATAATAGCATAGCATCATATGAAGTATATATATTATATATATATGTAATATATAAAGTATATATAGAAAATGAATTTACATTATATGTGAAAAATCAAATCTCATAAATGTCAAAAATAAAGAAAAATAATTTTCAAAATATTATTAAAACATCATGACTTTGGGCACCCCCTATGCATATGTACAGGTATGTGTGTATATAAAACATATGAGAACATATGTAGCGGCAACCAAACAAGGAACATCATGTAAAAAAACACATATAAATAAAATCAGTGAACAATTATTATGTGTTTGCTTTGTCTGTCACTGTACTGAGCACTGTGGATTCAAACAAAGGAAAAAAAAACAACATCATTGCTCCCCTCAAGGAACTCACACACATTTTAATGGGAGAGACAACATGCAAATAATGTACTTATATATGGTGTAATTAGAAGGTGATCTCAGATGGAAGTAATTAGCATCCAGTGGGACAGTAAAGGCAGAAGGTGAAATCCAAGCTGAATTTTGAAGGAAACCAAGGAAATCTTGAAAAGAGATGAAAAGGAATAATGAAAATAGCATTTACATACCACTTTAAAATTTGTAAAACAACTTTAAATACTTTTTTTGTGTGGGGCAATTAGGGTTAAATGACCTGCCCAAGGTCACACAGCTAGTGTCAAGTGATTGAGGCCGGATTTGAACTCAGGTCTTCCTGAATCCAGGGCCCATGCTTTATCCACTTTGAATACGTTATTTCACTCCATCCTCCCAACTCCATGAGGGAGGTGCTATTAATCCCCATTGTGCAGATGGGGAAACAGTTTAAAAGGGTCAAGTGACTTGCCCATGGTCACACAGATAAGTGTCTGTGATAGGCTTTGGACCCAAGTGCATCATTTTATCCACTTTACCTGTTAGTTGCTTAAGGCGGCATTCTAGACATGAGGAGAGTTACTGAAAAAAAGCATGGAGTCAGGAAATACAGTGCTCTATGTGAGGAATAGTAAGTGGGCTAAAGTAGCTGGGGGAGAGAGAGAGAGAGAGAGAGAGAGAGAGAGAGAGAGAGAGAGAGATGGAGATATGGAGGTGTAAGAAGATCAGAAATGTAGGAATGGGCCAGATTGTGAAGGGTTTTACAAGCCAGAAGAGAGGACGTTCAGGTAGCTAGTGTAGGCTGATTTCTCAAGCACTTTAGCAAAGATAGGGTGTCATCCAGAGTAAATGGAAAGCAACCACGGGGGAGAGATTCTAGCAGCTGAAGGACTGGAAGGCCACTTGCCTGGATTATGAAGGAAGCCAGGATTCTAAGAATGGAGGGGAGGGTGCATTCCTGGAATGGGAGACAGTCAGTGAAAAGACCTAAGGATGGAAGATGGAGTACTGTGTGGGAGGAGGACTGAGTACTAATAGAAATTTAGGAAGGGACCAGGTTGTCAAAAAGTTTGATGCCAAATAAAGCACTTTAAATAATTTGCCCCTGAAATTAATAGGGGCCATTGTACTTAATTGAGTTTTATAGGGATCGTGTATGTGGAAGAGACATAGTCAGAATTATATATTTGCCTATATATGCACACATATTTTTTTGTTTCCATTTTTTAATTTTCCTTTACATCTGTCAGCATCCCTTTGATGGAAGTTTGAAATGGTATTTCTGTTTTCTAGGTAGTAGTCAAAGAGTGAAGGCTTGTTTTGAATAACCATAGCTAGTCCTCTTGGAGTATGTACTCCAAACTAAGGGTGCATTAGCATATATATTTTTAGTAACACAAGATTTAGACAAGGAAGGGACATTTGAAATCATAGAATTGGAAGGGACCTTAGAGACCATTGGGTCTACTTCCCTCATTTTGAAGAATTAAAACTCAGAGTGACTTACCTAAGATCACACAGGTATATCATCTGGTCCTTTGGTCTCATTTTACAGATGAGGCAGCTCAAATTTGCTAGACATCATATAGAGGGCATTACAATTTAGGTTCTCTCACTTTAAATTCTAATTTTTTTTTAACTAGACCATATTGATCGCTTTTTTTCCTGGCAAATTGAAAAATGGCAAACAAAAAGACATGGAAGTGAACTAGAGGAACCAGGTGATCCCCCTTTCTAGTTCTCTTCAAATATCCAACTTCTGTCCATATTTTAAAAATTATTTCAAAACTTAACTCTTCATAAAAATTTCCCTGTTTATTCCTGTCCACTAATCTTTCTCCTTTCTCTGTAGTTCTCTGGTATTAACTTATTTATTTATTAATTTTTGATGAGACAATGAGAGTTAAGTGACTCACCCAGGGCCACACAGCTAGTAAGTGTCGAGTGTCTGAGGCTGAACCTGAACTCAGGTCCTCCTGAATCCAGGGGTGGCATCCTATCCATTGTGCCACCCAGCCACCCCTTCTGGCATTAACTTATACACAAAACCCATTTGGCATGAAAGATACAAGGTCATTCTTGATGGTGTTGGACTTTGGGAAAGGAAGACTTGGCTTCAAATCTAGCCATTAACATTGACTAGCTGTACTACCATAAACACATTATTTGTTCTCTGAGAATTGCACAATTTCTTAAGTTTGTGAGTTCCAGTACCAAAAGAAGGAAATGACTAGTCCTTGCCATATTTTCTATATGTGATAGGATGCATCATACTCCTATCACAAGGCGTCTGGGTTTGCTAGTGATCTTTTATTTCTACCATTAGATCAGAAACCACTTTTCCAGCAGGAATCAGGGAATTATAGAATTATAGACTGCTAGATCTAGAAGGGATCTGAGATCCCTCCACATTTACAGGTAAGGAACATGAAATGCAGAGACATGTGACTCAGCCCAAATTAAATGAAAAATGATGAAGCCAGGATTCAAACTCGGTTGTCTGACTCCCAAGCCATGCTGCAACTGTGATTCAGATTATGTATTTTCTGTAGTGCCTTGCATGTAATAGTAATAATGATAATGATACAGATCTAGTAAGTATTCAATAAAGATAATTCATTAAATATTTAATTTTATAGATATATTTTTGAGAACAAAAAGAAATTATTGAGAGATGGCAAGTCATCTTATCAGTCTCTGACCCTAATCCCTCACCAAAGCATGAACATGGGAATACAACTATTCTTAATAGTTTATTCCATAAACAATACATAATAAGTTCCAGTAGAAGAGGTACACTATGGGAAGTCAGGTTAATCACTGGCAATTTTATTTTTCATCACGCTTTTCCCATAAGCAGGCATTTCACCTTATTTTAAGGTAGAATTATCTTATTTTGTGGCCTTTTTGCCCTGAATCCTTGGAAAAAAACTCCATATGGTACAGTGACGTCTTTCAGTTTCAATTTCTTTCTCAACTCTGGCCACTTATGGAAATCAAGATAAAATTGTAATCTGAACAGCCTTTATTGGTCTTAAATGTGCAAGTGGTTAAATAATTGTATTCATGAATGTGTGTCTTGAAACCACAAGTAGCTGTCCAGACATTTAGCCTCATTAAAAGGGACCAGTTTCTCTTCCATCACCAACAATTGATCTGTAATGACATTGCATTTTAAGAAGTTTCACTACCAAGTCTGAAAAGGATGGGAAAAAGCTAACTCTCATCTCAGAGGTCAAGAGGAAAGCTACCTCTCACTCTTATGATGTGATTTTTATTTTTATTTTTATTATTTATTTTTTTGGGTGAGGCAATTGCGGTAAAGTGACTTGCCCAGGGTCACACAGCTAGTAAGTGTGTAGAGTGTCTGAGGCCAGATTTGAACTCAGGTCCTCCTGAATCCAGGGCCAGTGCTCTATCCACTGTGTCACCTAGCTGCCCCATGATTTTTATTTTTTAAAGTTTGAGTAAAATGGTACTGAATATCATAGCTCTCAGGTGTTTCATTCCTACTATGTGATCTTAAAATTTTCAAGGAAATTTAGGGTGCAGTTTGTAGGAGATTTTTCAGCATAATCCAGTTGTTATGGTAAACTTATTATTCCAGGCAAAGAAGAAGCATCTTTAGTAAAGTGTGAATCTTTTTTTTTTTCTGTTTTATGTGAGCCTCTAATTACTCTTTAAATATTGAGTTTGAACTGTAAGTGTGGTTATTACAATAAAAAGTGAAAGAATAAGGTCAGAGACAATGTTCCTGCTATTACTCAATTGGCAGATGCATTTTATAATACAATGTTCTTCCTAAGTGAGTTCATTCTGTGTCCTGTAAATACAGGTGAAAATGTAATGAATTGTAATTAATGTTACCTGCTGATGCCCAGGACGATGCTGTGCATTTTGGGGATGTTAGCTGTACTTATCTGTGGCATGGATAACCACTTTTTTTTTCTTTTTTAACATTTTCCACAAATTTTATTCAATGGTAGCATAGAAAGGGAATTCAGAGAGTGATTAACACTCCTCTCCCCCACCGCACCCTACCAAAGACAAAAAGAAATAAAAGAACATCAATGAAATTTTTAAAATAATGCACATAGAGAACAGAAGGTAGATCACAGGGAAACCCAGACAAGCGGGATAGTTTTGAAATATTTTCTCATATTCATTCTAGGTATAAGGTTGTTCCCCAGTATGGATTGTTTTGTGTATATCAAGCTTTCCCTTTAGATTTTCTCTATATTCATCATATTTATAGGTTTTATTTCTCAGTTTGAATTATCTCATATTGCATGAGCTGCTTAAGGTCTTTTTAAAATTTTAAATACATTTTATGGTTTTCCCCTGTATGAGTCCTTTGATGTCATATATGAGCTGTTTCTGAAGGTTTCCCCACATTCATTACATTCAGGAAGAAATAGCTTATGTATTTGAAGGAGTGCAATCATGGCGAAGGCTTTTCTACACTCACTATATTTATAGATTTCTTTCTAGTATGAATTTCCTGGTATTGAGTTGGTCATTCTGCTTAAGACTTTTTCACATTTGTGATATACAAAGAATTTCTGACCTATATGGATGTGTGTATTTCAAGGTATTTCTTCTGTCTGAAGACTCTCCCACATTCTCCCTCCAATATTCTGATGTCATCTAAGGGATGACCTCTGCTTGAAGACTTTTCCACTTTTCACATTTGTTATATTTATGAGATTTCTCTCTATTATGAGCTCTTTGATGTTCAAGTAGTTATTGCTTGGTTCTGAAGGCTTTCCCACATTCATTACATGTATTGAGGGAAGGTCTTACCGCTATGATTTTTTTTTAATACAAAGTCATGGGGGCAGCTAGGTGGTGCAGTGGATAAAGCACCAGCCCAGCCCTGGATTCAAGAGGACCTGAGCTCAAATTCGGCCTCAGACACTTGACACTTATTAGCTGTGTGACCATGGGGAAGTCACTTAACCCTCATTGCCCCACAAAAAAAACAAACAAAAAACCCAAAAAACCTAAACCAAACCAAACAAAAAGAAAAACCAGAAAAAGAAAAAGGAAAAAGAAAAAAAAAAGAAAAATTATCTTGTAGGAACTCCCTTTTGAGGAATGAGGATTAGGGTCAGACTAATGTTTCTTCTAAAAGATTACATTCACAAATATTTAATTTATTAATAATTTTTCTGTGAATGACTGTTAATTTTCAGTGTAGTCTCCCCTTGCTGAATTTCTTTCTCTTTAATTTGAGGACACAACCCCAAACTTTTTCCAGCTAAGAATTCCAGGGACAATCCTTTGGGATTCTCTCCTTAGATGATACTTCCATAGGGATATTGGAATTCAATTATTGGTTTCAGAGTTGATCATCTGAATAATGAAATCTAGGTATGTGCTTCTTGGTACTGTTTCTGTTAGAAGAGTTGGTGCTTCTCTTTTCTCCCAATGGGAGATCAGAGCTGCTTAAGAAACTGGAAATGCCCAGGCATACAAAGTTCTCCAGAAACATGTTTCTGAACAGGTCCTCCTGGGGGAGGTCTCAACAGTCTTGATTTCTCTGGTTCATGTACACCTCTTGGGAGGTCAGAGATTTCTCAAACCTAGCTGTTATGAAACCCAAAGTCATTCTCTTCTCTTCTTCCTGCTCAATTCCCCTTTACTGGGAAAGAATAGAGTCTTGAGATGCCAGAACTGTTGTTTTGGGTCATGCCTGAGAACTCAAGTCAATGTGATGGTTCAGGTTAAGAATTTGAATGAAATAAAATATTTATAGGTCATCCAGCTGGACAGCTAGGTGGCACAGTGGATAGAGTGCTGGGCCTGGAGTCAGGAAGACTCATCTTCCTGAGTTCAAATCTGACCTCAGACACTTACTAGCTGTGTGACTGGGCAAATCACTTAATCCTGTTTGCTTCCGTTCCTTATCTGTAAAATGAACTGGACAAAGACATGGTAAACCACTCTAGTATCTTTGCCAAGAAAACCTCAAATGGGCTCATGAAGAATTGGACATGACTGAAAAATGACTGAACAACAACAGACCATCTAGCTTCGAGAAAGACAGTCAGATCTTCAGCTGTCCCAGTGGCCCCACAGGTCCAAACTCCACTGGAGTCCCCTCACAGGACCAAGTAGTTAGAAATGGATTGAATCATCTCATTCAGCATCCTCCTTTTATATATCAGGAATCTGAGATCCAGAGAGGTTGAGTGATTTGCCCAGGGTCACAAGGCCAGGGTGCAGCAGCTGGGTGGAATGCTAACCCAGGTCCTTAGCTTCCACATCTCTGCTCTTCCTGTCCCAAGCAACACCTCCTCAGTTCCTGGATCCTCAGAAAAGAATGAAGATGACCCAGGGGTGAGCACACTCACCCACCCACCTACATTCACCCAGCCCCTCCCTCAACACAATCTCAATCTCAATCTCTCTCTCTCTCTCTCTCTCTCTCTCTTTCTTCCTCACACACACACACACTCTCACACTCTCACACTCTCACACACTCACACACACACAGGATTTCACAGTTAGCCCCTCCCCCTACATGCTCACACACTCTCACTCAGCTCCTCCCCCACATTCAGTTCTTCCCTCCCCCTCAACAGGATCACACACACACACTTCAATGGGATAAGACATCCCCTCCATGTATCCCACCCTAACCCAAAGATTTAAAATGTGGCTATAAACTCACTTTCCCAAACAGTAAAAAGTAGGGAGGGATTCTACATGGCCTCAGGGAGTCCTTTCAGAGATAAGTCTGTAATTTTAATGTAATTAAAAAGGATTTTTATCTATTATTTGGGAGGAACCCTAGATTTGGAATTCTAAGTCTTAAAATCATGGGCTTAAAACTAGAAAGGACCTTAAAGGTCATGTGGTCCAACGACCTCATTTTACAGGTAAGAAAACAAATCCAGAGACATTAAGTGACTTGCCTAATATCACAAAATCAGCAAGTGGCCATGTCAGCCTAAGGATGGAAGATCTGGTGGTCTTACCACTGCTCTACTCTGCCTCTAAGATCCTCTAGTAATTCTGCAACTCACTGCTTGTGTGAACCTGGGAAAATCACTTCTGCTCTCTGGGCCTGAGTCTTTACATCAGGACAATGAGAGGTTGGAATGAGATCATCTCTAACATCTCTCCTTGCTCCAAAAATGATGAGCCCCAGCTCTTTGTTATCCTATATACACCTCACATCTACTCTTCTTGATACAAGATCTTGAGGGTCCATACGATGCAGTCCTTTGGGTCAAGGTGTTGTGAGAAAATACTGACTATTGATAATGGATTTCTTGGGGGACACAGGGACCCAGTTTTAATCAGCTTTCTCTTCACCCCTATTTGAAGACTTAATTTAATAAGTAAAGAGATTAAAACCACACCTATCTGAAAGCACTTTTGCCCTCATGGGGTTTGTCTTTGTACTAGACCCTGATGTCAGCATGGTACAACTAATTTTAATATGGAACACCCTTAGGTCGTGTCAACCAATGGAATTGAGTGATTGAATGCCATTCTGGGGGACATGCTAGGTGAATAAGGCTTTCCAGTAGCTCTCTCTCTTTCTAGGTAATATAGGACTTCTGAACTCTGCTTGGGGCCTTGTGCTCTCTCTTGCACCAGAGATGCTCTTAAACTAGCCACGTGCCTGCTCCTCTTTTTTTCTGGGACTCTTCACACTGAGTATGTAACTAGTTGGGAAGTCAGTCAGACATGTGGTCAATATTTTAGTCATATGTGATCTTAATTTATAATAAATGCTTAATGTCAAAACTGGTGCAGTAGCCTTTAATTTATAAGTAGCAATATATCTTAGAAAACCCCAGCCTAGTTTCCCAATAATTTAGACAGAAACAGACTAGTACCACAATATTTTAAATGACAGTGTTGAAAATCATAATCTTTTACCAAGTTCTACTATGATGTCTCCTTGTGGAGTACTGTCTTCAAGGTCATGACGGCTGGGCATTCATTCTAGTAGCTGTTACCATAATGGAAGGACTTTGAGCATAAGCTCATTGACAGACCATGGCTGCTGTTTGAAGGCCATCAAAGCTAAATGTAAAGATACCACCAGTAGGTAGGACACATAACTTTCCTTTGTCTCCACTCACATGACTACCACCCAAGGTAAGCCCTCATTGCCTCTTATTATGACTATTGGTGGAGCCTCCTAATTGACCTCTGCTTCTACCTACCCCTAAGGTTAATTTCATAACATTGACCTGAATCACTACATTCCTTTTCCAGACAAACTGGAACTGACCTTCTGTCTTCCTCCTTCATGAGTAGTCACACAAATTCATTCCCATGCTTAGAATGAGATCTCTTTTCATCCATGCCTCTTATTGAATCCTTAATTTACTTTGAGACTGAATTCTCTATATATACTTATTTGTGTCTAAGGGTAGCCCTCTCTAGGATGGGGGGAGGGAAGAAAAAAAAAGAAATTTACATGATAATATATTTAAAAGGAATAGCAAAATAGCAAGTTACATATAATAGATTTGCAGTTTCATGAGCAATCATCTTTTTATTATACTATGTTACGGAAATGCTTTTTTTATTCCATAAATTTTAAAATAATAATTTTTAAAATCATTTTAAAATATTTATTTATTTTATTTCTTTCTTTCCTTCCTTCCTTCCTTTTTTTTTTTTTTTGATGGTTAAGTGACCTGCCCAGGGTCACACAGATAGTAAGTGATAAGTGTCTGAGCCCAAATTTGAACTCAGGTCCTCCTGAATCCAGGGCTGGTGCTTTGTCCACTGCACCACCTAGCTGCCCCCAAAATCATTTTTTTTTAAAAGGCTTGACTCTCTTTGCCTCCTTTCATATTACTGATCTCCCCAGCTTCCTTTAAGTCCCAACTAAAATCCTACTTTCTATAAAAAGTCTTTCCTAACCTGTATTAATTCCAGTGTTTTCCCTTTTAAAATAATTTACTATTTATCTTGTACATAGCTTGCTTTGTATATATTTGTTTGTTTGTCTCCCTTTTTAAGCTTCTTAAGGGCAGCCTCTTTTTGTATCCTTACCACTTATCACAGTCCCTGATACATAGTAGGTACTTAATAAATATTTATTGAATAAAGGAACTTGTGTCATCTCCCCTGAAACATTTTCTCTGATAACAGATAGTTATGTAAATTTTCCTTTTTAATTGTTATTTAGATAGGAATAAGGATAAGGATTGCTTATCATTTTACTTTTATGGGGAATCCCCCAGTGAGAAACTTTCTTCTATCAGAGTGTATCATCATCCTTCTTTAAACCTTGATAATTTTCCAGAATAGTCTAGAGCATTGATAGGTTGAGACCTAGCCAGGATCTCACAGACAGTATGTGTCAGTGATGGGACTTGAACAGAGCAGGTCTTCCTGGCTCAGCAGACAGCTCTCTATCTACTCTGCAAGGCTGCTGCTTTTATGTATATATTCAATCCCCTAGAAGAATATAATGTTCTAGGTGGTGATAGCTTTCATTTTACTTTTGTTTTTACGTGTTCGGATTGTAACACAGTGCTTAACACATACTGAGGGTTTAGTAAATGTGTATTGACTGATAGTCCAAGATTATCCAATGATATTCCAAGATAATACAAAATGCAAAAAAGCAAATATATTATTAGGTGTGTATATGTGTGTTTTAGGGTTTAGAAGGAGGTAGGTGTGACATTGGACTATTAATACTTCCCTAAATATTAACAAATTAAATACAAATGAAAAATTAACAAATAAGAAATTAAAAACAACTTCCTAAAAGAAAAAGGCCATGGAACATTTTGAAGAGAGGGGAGAGGGGGAAAGAGCAAAGCAGAAAAGAAATGTACAGAGTTTGAGAGAAAAGGCTTTCCTGGGATTTAGGAGTTGGATAACTCAGGAAGCAAGGGGGTGTGATAACGTAGCAAGAGAACTGAGGAGAGAAGAAAACATTTTTTGTTGCCACAGTTTTGCCTAGCAAAGGCTGTATTGATTATGAAAATGAAGTTAAATCATATTTTCTTTCGGATTTAGGAAATAGTTTTCAATAACTTGCATTTTGGGGGTAGATACTTAATTTATGGCCTTTAAAATTACTTTTGGATATCTTCCCAGTTGGATGTAATGGTAATGGGCATCATTCAAAGTTTCAGAATCAATGTTGGTAGATTTAAGCTATTAAAAGGGGGAAAAATGGGGAACTGGCATACTGATATAGATCTTCATTCATTTTAAAATCCTATGAGGGCAGATGTTATGAAGGAGTTGAATTAGAACTGGTATAGAAAGCAGTTGAGAACTGTCGATAAGAGGTAAAAGCTAATGAGCTGACATAATAAAGTTTTGACCTTTCAGTTTCTAAAAACATAGTCCTTGTAGTCTTCATTTGATGAAAGTCTTAGATGGCTCCCAGAGCTACTTCTTTTCATTTCATCCTATAATTTGGTTGTACTGTTTTGTCCTACAATAGAAAATGTGCATTCGCAGAGGGATTATCTCTTACTAGCATTGAGATAATGGAACTTTGTGTATAATTGCTTTAAAGTCACTGTTGACAATATCAAGAACAGACATTTCTTATGGAGTAGGTTTTAGTGTCTTTAAACATTTTGGTAATTATAGAGATGCAGCAAAATCACTTTTTCCCAAAGGAAGCTTTATTATTTTATTATTTCTGCTCATTTTGGAGGCATGTGAGAATTAGCATATGGTTAGGATGCATTAAGAATTGGTTATAAACACTGAACTTTTTTTGATGTGAATAGACTTTTAAAGAGCTGTTTTTGTTTTTGTTTTTTTATTGAGAACTCCCAGGCAATTACTTAATCCAAGGAGTAAATGTGAAGATTTGCTTCTACCCCTTACTCTATTTTCAGTTGTCCAAGGTAGTAAAAGACTTTTTCAGGGATTTTCAATGATTCAGACATTCTCTCTATGATAGAAACTTCCTATTCATCCAGTTCAGTGTTTGTTCATATTCTTCCATACATAGTCCCCCTCAGAATTCATCTAATATTATATCAACCTCTGTCTGGGACATTCATATTCTATAGATACAAGAGGAGCTGTCTATCCCACACACTTTTCACATGACCAGCCCCACCTTTTTCAATTGTATAGTTGTAGTTACAACCAGGGTGTCCCAAAAGTCTTAGCAGTATTAATCTTTAATGGTTTAAACTTTAATATTTTAAAGTTCTAATAGTTTAAAAGTGCCCTGAGTCTTTTGCCCAAAGAAATCATGGAAGGGGGAAAGGGACCCACATGTACAAAAATATTTATAGCTGCTCTTTACGTGGTAGCAAGGAATTGGAAGTTGAGGGGGTGCCCATCAATTGGGGAATGGCTGGACAAGTTGTGGTATATGAATACAATGGAATACTATTGTGCTGTAAGAAATGATGAGCAGGAAGAGTTCAGAGAAACCTGGAGGGTCTTACGTGAGCTGATGATGAGTGAGATGAGCAGAACCAGAAGAACATTGTACACAGTGTCATCAACATTGAGTGTTGACCTACTGTGATGGACTATATTCTTCTCACCAATGCAATGGTACAGAAGAGTTCCAGGGAACTCATGATAGAAGAGGATCTCCAAATCCAAGAAAAAAAAAGAAAGAAAGAACTGTGGAGTATAGATGCTGATTGAACCATATTATTTCTTTTGTTTTGGGTGTTGTTGGTTTTTTTCTTCTTTCTATTTTGAGGTTTTGCATCACTGCTCTGATTCTTTCTCTTGTAACAGGATTAATGCAGAAATAGGATTAATGTTATTATGTGTATATATATATATGTGTGTATATATATATCTATATCTATATGTATATGTATAGAGTTATATAGATATAACCTATATCAGATTACCTGCTGTCTAGGGGAGGGGGGAGGGAGGGGTGGGAGGGAGAAAAATCTGAAATTGTAAAGCATGTATAAACAAAAGTTGAGAACTATCTTTACATGTAATGGAAAAAATAAAATACCTCATACACTAAAAAAAAAAAAAAAGTGCCCTGAGGATTTTGGGACCCCATGTATTTCCCTTATGCCACTTTTAAAAACAGGCCTTTATGTGAAATACAATACAAAATAGTTCAGTTATACATACCAAGAATGTGTGTATTAGTCTTTGAGTCTTCCACAAGGTTCTACTCGAATACTTCATCATGTAGTACAGGGGAGTGAGCTCATAAAGTCAATGAGCTGTGCTGGAAATGTTTAGAGCACCATCTCAGTGACAGCCTTAGTCCCCTGTCTGAGGATCAATCTATTGAAACATGGAGATACTTATCTCCAGGAAGTTGGTCACCAGGTAATTACTTCTTTGGTCATAGTGTCTCAAAACCACCAAATGACATAAGAGCAAAAATGTGGTAACAGACCCTGCATACCTTTTCTATGGCAGCCAAATAATGATAATTCTAACAGGAATAATAATATAATAAATAACATTTGCAGTAGTAGCACTTAACACACAAATAAAATAAGATCTAATAACTTGGAAAAATATTAATTGTTCATGGTTAGGCCAAATCGATATAATAAAAATGATAATTCTATCTAAATTAATTTAATTGTTCAGTGCCATACCAATCAAGCTACCAAACAATTATTTTATAGTTAGAAAAAAATAAAATTAATCTGGAAAAACAAAAGGTCAAGAATATCCAGGGAATCAATGAAAAAAAGGTGAAGGAAATGCTATCCTGGATCTCAAATAGTATTACAAAGATCTAATCATGAAAACAATCTGGTACTGGCTAAGAAATAGTATGGTAGATCAGTAGAATAGATTAGGCACACAATACCAAGTAATAAATGGCTGTAGTAATCTTGTGATTGATAAACTCAAAGATAAATGTTTTGGCACAAGAACTCATGATTTGACAAAAAATTCTGGGGAAAATGGAAAGCAGAAAATATCTCACAAGGTATGCATGATAACATCAAAATTGGTGCACGATTTAAAGAGATCTATAGATAAAGAATAAATTTATGACCAAGTAAGAGCATTACAGGAAGTAAACTATATAAAACTATATAATTTGGATTTCATTAAATTAAAAAAGGTTTTGCACAAACAAAACTAATGCTACTAAGTTTAGAAGAAAAGCAAGAAACTAGGAGACATTTTTTACAAGAAGTTTCAATGAAAAAGTCCTTATTTCTCAAATATATAGAGAAGTCAAATTTATAAGAATATGAGTCATTCCCAATTGGTAAATGTTCAAAATATATGAACAGGCAGTTTTCAGAAAAAAGAAATCAAAGATATCTATAGTCATATAAAATGCTTTAAATCACTTATTAGAGAAATAGAAATTGAAACAACTCACACTGATCATATTGGCTAATATGACAAAGAGAAAATGACAAATGTTCAAGAAGATGTAGAAAAATGGGGGCACTAATGCATTGCTTGTGGAGTTGTGAATTGATCTAACCATTCTGGAGAGCAAGTTGGAACTATGCCTACAAGGTTATAAAACTGTGCCTACCCTCTGATAGCAATAGTCTTATTACATCTGTATCCCAAAGAAATCAAACAGAAAGGGGGGGGGGAAGGACCTACATTATACACAAAGATATTTATAGCAGCTCTTTTTGTGGTGGCAAATAATTAGAAATGGAGGAAATGTCCATCAATTGGGGAATGGCTGAATAAGTTGTGGTATATTACTGTGATGGAATGCTATTTTGCTATAAGAAATGATGAGCAGGATGATTTTAGAACAACCTGGGAAGAATTGTATGAACTGATGCAATCAATGGAGTTCATCCATTTATTCAGGATTTCATACTGTCAACAAGCCTTAGTTTTAAGCACCAAGTATATAAAGAAAGAAAAAAAAAAACAGTCTTTGCCCTTGAATAGTTTCCTTCTACTGAGGGTTCTTCTTGTTCTCATTCAATTATATCTGATTCTGTGTTTCCATGGACCAGAGCACACCAGGCCCTTCTTTCCTCCATTATTTTTGAAGTTTGTCTGAGTTCATGTTTGTTGTTTCCATGACACAATCTATCTCATACTCTGCCATCCTCTTTTATTTTTGCCTTCAATCTTTTTCAACACCCCAGTCTTTTTTAATTAGTCCTGTCTTCTCATTTTGCAGACAAAATATTTAAGCTTCATCTTAAGTATTTAACCTTCCAGTGAATAGTCTACTGGGATTTGGACTTTTGGGTAAATAGAAATTTTCTGCAAAATAAAAATAAGTCACTTTAGGGATGAGGATGGTACTAACAACTGAGGAGCTTGGGAAAGGACTTAGGGGGCAGCTGTATTAAGGGCATATAGGAAGGTGACTGGATATTGCATATAGTGATCTGGTTTGGCTGGTGTGAAGTGTACAAGTCTTCAAAAACAGATTGAAGTCAGTCTGAAACAGAGAGTATGTATTTTTTTGGAAGTGAAAGTAAGCCTTTGAAGCCTCTTGAGCGGTGCAGTTTTGTGCTTAAACCCATCTTAAGCAATATCAATTTGCCAGCTGTGTCTGGATGGATTGGAGAGAAGAGACTTGAAAAAGGGTATTGGGAGGCTGTTGTAATAGTCCAGATGAGAGACGATGAAGGTTTGAATTAAGGTGGTGTTTTTATTCGTAGAGAGGAGAGTGATATTGTGATTTTAGAATTGGTACGATTTGACAAATGATGGAAATGGGTAATGAGGGAAACCTCAAGGTTGAAACCTGGATGACTGGAAGGATGTTAGTATGTTTAACAGAAATAAAAAAGTTAGTAAAGGTAAAAATAATGAATCCTTTATTGGATATGTTATATTTGAGATTCCTGTGGGTCATACAGGTGGAGGTGTTCACAGGATATTTGTGGTGCCTGCCTTGACCTCAGGAGAGGGCTGGATGTGTAGATTTAGGAAGTTTCTACATAGAGGTGATAATTGAGTCCATGGTAGCTGACAAGATCACTGTATGGGGAAAAATAATGAAGAGAAAAAAGAAAAGAGGACCAAAGACAGAATCCCAGGCTACAACAAACTTTAGATTGTAGAACATAGCTGATGGACACAAAATGTGCATGCTCTTGGGGGAGAGATTTATCTTACTCTCACTGAGTGGGGTCTCTTGACAACTCCCACCATGGCCTCAAATGTTAGTCCTTTCTGATTCTTTTCTATAGCTATATTTAGACACCTTGTGAGCCTGAGTGCTTATATAAGATATTTGGTTCTTACCCTTTGTTCCTATCAGTGACAGATGCTGAAAGCAAGCTCCCAGTGAGAAGTATAGAAGTCTATCCATAACGTACCTTAGTATTAAGAGGGAACCTCTAACACAAGGATGGATTGAGAGCCAGAAGGATCTTTAGAAATAATCAAATCCAACCTCCTCTTTTACAGATGAAGAAACCGAGGCACAGAGAAGTGATGTGATTTGTCCAGAGTCACACAGCTATTTAATGTCAGAGGCAGGATTTGAAATCAAGTATTCCTGACTCCAAGTTCAGTGATATATCCACCATAGTCCACTCCTCTTACTTTACTGATGTGGAAATTGAGTCGCAGAGATAAGTAGCTTGCTTAAGGACTACCAAATCACAGAGATTGGATTAAAACACATGTTTTCTGATACCAAATACAGTATTTTCCCTCTGTACCCAATTGAATATTCCATTACTAGCACACCTCTGAGACTAGGAACAGGGACCTACCCAGTTCTGGTAGAAGTAGGATTGGGCCATTTGTAAAGATCTTCACAAGAAACAATGAAGGTTCATGTGGTGGTATTGTATCTAAATTTAATAAAATAACAAGGTTTAAAAAACAATTTACATGTATGTGATTTTCTCCTCACATCAGTTTTGTGAAGTAGGAAATGTTATAATCCCCATTTAAAAATTTTTTAAAAAAATGTTTATTTGGCCTCAACTTTCTGCCAAACTGAAGTCCTTAAAAAAGGTTTCATAAACATCAGACGATTGACAAAAGATAGTAGAGACAGCCGTGAAGAAGCCCAGGAAAATTTTGGTGGACTTCCTGTAATCATAGTAGTTGATCTAATAATAGATTGTAAGAGATCTCTCATACCATAACTATATTTTATGAAAACCAATGCCACTTTCTCAGAGCAGGTCTAATTTAACAAATACTTATTATGTCCCCACTATTGGCAAAGAACCATGCTAGCCACTAGATAGACAAATAGTCTATAGAAAGCATATAGATGATATATAGAATAAAATAGCCCCTCCTCTCAAGGATACTGCATTTCATTGCAGAGAAACAAATTATGCTCATATAAATAAGTAAAAAATTATATGTGTAATAATGTCCTGGCACATGTCTGATGTGAAAGATAATTTGTTAACAAGAGAACAATGGTTGCATAGGGGATAGTAGATGACTGGGGAAAAGTGTGACAGGGACACAAGAGGAATGGGACTGGCATGGATCTTACTCAAAGACTAACAAATGACTATTAATACCATTCTGATTACCTCTATCTAAATATTTTCATATGTTCTCTTTTATATCAAGAATAAATAACAACCAGGTTTTTTAGCACCTGACTCTTGTTTTTTTGTTGTGGTTGTTTTGTTTTGTTTGTTTTTTCAGGGCAATGAGGGTTAAGTGACTTGCCCAGAGTCACACAGCTAGTTAAGTGTCAAGTGTCTGAGGCTGGATTTGAACTCAGGTCTTCCTGAATCCAAGGCCAGTGCTTTATCCACTGCGCCACCTAGCTGCCCCTAGCACCTAACTCTTAAGAGCTTGTTATGATATATAATATATATGTGTGTGTCTTTGCATGTTTATTTACTATAACTATTAGTTCTTTGAATTGTAGAAGTAATCACAGAAGAGATATTCATTTGAAAATGATATTTGCCAACATGAATTTCAAGATGGACGGCTGAGTCACAAATTAAATTCTGCGTGTTTCAGGATAACCTTTAGTGTTGCAATACTCAATAAAAATCCATCAACTCCTTTGAAATTTATTGCCAGATATGAAATGTCACATGACAGAGTTGAAACTATGACCTTACTTGCTCTTTTTAATTAAGTTGGTGACAAGAGAAGACTGACTCAACTGAATTATCTTTATAAGTGAATGACCAATGAGAAAAGATAATGGTGGATGACTCTCTGGGGTGAATAGTCCCTCAGAAATATTGAGCAACTTCTGTGCCCGTACTCTTTAGAACTTGTGTTTGAACTTCATCTTGTTAAGGACACAAACAGAATGCTAGATATTGAAGTATTGGCAGGAATATAATTGATCCAGGCTGCTTTTGTTTGGTTTGTTTCCCTTCCTCCTCACATCTCCCCCCAAGTTATTATTATTATTATACTGTGAATCTAATTGTGTCTTCTTTTTCCATCATTGTCTCCCCAGGCAAATGTGAATGTGGCCAATGTACCTGCTACCCTCCAGGAGATAGCAGAGTTTATGGCAAGACCTGTGAATGTGATGATCGGAAGTGTGAAGACTTGGATGGGACAGTTTGTGGAGGTGTGTATTATCCATCCCCCAAAGGGAAATGGTTATTTTGCCTTATGTGTAACTTGTATTGCTTGGAGTAACTAGGCAGTATAGTGGATATAGTGCTGATCCTAGAGTCAGAAAAATCGGAGTTCAAATCCTTTCTCAGATAGTTACTAGCTATATGACCCTGGGAAAGTCACCCAACCATTTTGGCCTCAGTTTCCTCACTTGTAAAATGCAGATAATAATAGCACCTACCTCCCAGGGATATGAGGAGGATCAAATGAAATAGTAATTGTAAAGTGCTTAGTAGATTGTCAGGCACAGAGTAAGCTTTATATAAATGTTAGCTATGATTATTAGCTTCCATTATCATGATCTCATAACTTTGCCCTATAGATAGTATTGTAAAAACTAACTTGTATCTTCATTTTAACTGGAAGATATTACTTTCTACACAAAATTTAGAGCTGTAATCTGAACATATAATAATACGTTTTTAAAGGATGTTATTTCTAAGCATTCCTATTCCAAGAAAAAACCTTTCATCACTTGAAATAGAAGGAGCTGTAGGTGAAAGAGTGTGCTGGACATGCAGGAAGGAATATCCGAGTTCAAATATGATATTAGGTGTGTGGTCATGGGCAAATCACTTAACTTTTATGTGTCTCAGTTTTCTCATCTCTGAAATGGAGGTAATAGCAATTACTTCCCAGGGTTGTTTCAAGGATATTTGAGGTGATATTTGTAAAGCACTTTGCAAACCTAAAAGCATTATGTAAATATTATTATTATTTCTTGACCTTTTGTTGCAATATTACTCATTAATAAGAATACTACCATGCTCCACCCCATGATTTCCCTGTGAGTACCTATTGCATCTGTCACACTCCAATTAAGGCTGTAAAGTTTCAATTATAAGAATAGTTAGAGATATTTGGATATTGCTTAATGATAATTTTAGAGATATCATTGGATGATTTATTCTGAAGCCCAGAGGACAAGTAAATAGCAGGGTATGAATTCAAACTATCTATATGGAGAATCCATTAAATCATAAGTTCCCAGATTTTCAGTTTTGCAAGTATTCAGAGAGGTTATCTCTTCCAACCCAGTCAGTCTCAAAGAATGATCCTCTAGCTTCAATTAGAAGATCTATGGTGCTAGGGACCCATTTCGGACAATTAGGAAGTTTTCTCTTACAGCAAAACAGAAATCTGCCTCATTGGAGGTTCTACCCATTGCTCTTAGTCCTGTCCTTCAGAGCCAAAAACAAAATTTAAGTTTAAAAGTTTAATGCCTTTTGCATATGACTGCATTTCAGCTAGTTAAAAAATACCATTGTCTTCCTCAACCAAGTTTTTCTTTCTTTCTTTTTTTTTCCCCCAGGCAACACATTCCTACTTCCTTTGACTAATTATCATCTCTAGCCCCCTCAGAGTCCTGGTCACTCCTAGGTGATGTGCCCCAGTTTGTCAATGTTCTTCCTAAAATGTAGTGTCCGGGATTAAAAAAAAAAAAGAATAAAAAAGGACTATTTTTAAGCATCTTGGACACTGGAAATCTATTGATATACCCTAAAAACATTTTAGCTTCTGTTATAGCATTTTGTTGATTCATATTTGGTTACCAGTCCAATTCTTAGATTATTGTCACATGCTATGCCTCCTTTTACTTAAACTTAGATGTTTATTTGAATCTCAGTGAAGGATTCCCCACCCCTACCCCCACCATTCCTTTTTAATTTCATTTTATTCCCCAATTATTACCTAAATAGATTTTTAGATTATCAAAGTGTTCTCTTCATAGAGATGATTGAATACACATAATAGGCACTAGCCTTTGAGTGTGTAATATTCGTGCATGGAGTAAGAAAGCTCAGTTTTTGGTGGAACAGTCATGGAGCTGGTATAGAAAATAGTTATGAGGATGAGGGGGAGGGAGGGTAGAAGACAGTGACTGTGATCTAGTGAGTCTTGGGTTGAAAGAACTGAGAAGACTGGAGTCTCAGAGATTATATATGGGAGTGAATCAGCAAGTGTGTGCCCAGGAGATTAGAAGTTTGTGCATGAGGATAATGGAGGAAAAAAGGACATTTGTTTTGATAGAGCTTTGAGAGAAAATATGACAGGCTCTGTGTGAGGGCAAGTCTGAGTGTCCTGACATTCGGAGATGCAAGGATGGGAGCAATCATGAGGGAGATCAGTGAGAGTTCATATATCTGATTGGCCCAATTCTGAGCACCCTCTACTTTCTGCACAAGCTGATGCAAATGGCATCAGTAGCAAGAGTGTGGCTACCAATGAATAAGGCCACAGTGGCAATAAATACAGGGATGCAGTATCTAGGGCTTTTATGGTATGGTTGAGTGCCTTGCCCATGGTCACACGACTAGTAAGGTTATGAAGCAGCTTTCATACAGATCTTCCTTCTATGTCCAGCCTTCCCTCCATTATATTATACTGCCTCTGTGTAATATGCTACAGGCAGGTCTCACCCAACGGTGTTCTCTCTGATGCCCTTGGGGTTAACCTTCATGTTGATCCTTTGGAGATTGTGGTATTTCATGTCTCATAATGGTGTTAAAATATATATGGGGTGGGGCAGCTAGTTGGCGCAGTAGATAAGGCACCAGCCCTGGATTTAGGAGTACCTGAGTTCAAATCCGGCCTCAGACACTTGACACTTATTAGCTGTTTGACCCTGGGCAAGTCACTTAACCCCCATTGCCCCACAAAAAAACAAAAACAAAAACAAAAAAATCCAAACAACAACTATATATACATATATATGTGTGTGTGTGTGTGTATGTATGTATGTATACATGTATGTGTGAATATATGTACATATGGGGTTTTTGTAAAAAGGATTTCTTCACCATAACTTTACTTATCTTTTGGTGCGGATGAAACCTGGCTTCCTCTGGGAGAAATTGTATCCTTTCCTCTCTCCTCTAGTATGTGGTGTTTCTTCTGGACCAAGAGAGGAGGTAGACATACCCTTCCCCATTGCTGCTTCAGTAGTGCCACTATCTTTAAGCAGCGTCTCCTCACCGATAGTTCACTCTATTCACCTAAGTTACCTAGTCTAGGTTCCTGATGAAAACATGGACTAACTGCCAGGTCTTTCTCAAGTCAATCAATAAGCATTTGCTTGTTTGTGTTTGCTATTTGTTATATACTATACCATGGATACAAATGCAAAAATGAGACAGCTCCTTCCCTCAAGAAAGCTGAAAATATATTCCTAGGTAAGCAAATACAAATCACATACAAAATAAATATAGAGTAATTGGTAGGGGGAGGTATTAACAACTGGAGAATCAGGAAAGACCTCTTGAAGGAGGTGACATGTCATCCTAGTGATGAAGGGAACTAGATGTTTCCAAAGGCAATAGTGAAGAAGGAGGGTATTCCAGGAATAGGAGACAGAAGACAGGCTGCGTAAAATGTTGGAGATGGAGTTGCAACATAGTGTAGATTAGTCTGTCCCTACTCAGAATTACGAGGCTGGAGAGGTTGGAATCAGACTTCTATCTCCCTAAAATCAATGGGGGCAGCTAGGTGGTGCAGTGCATAGAGCACTGGCCCTGGAGTCAGGAGGACCTGAGTTCAAATCCGGACTCAGACACTTAACACTTACTAGCTGTGTGACCCTGGCCAAGTCACTTAACCCCAATTGCTTCACCAAAAAAAAATAATAAAATAAAAGTGAATCAATGTGTTTGGAGGAGGGGGGTGGGGTAGGCATTAATAATTGGGCAAATGGGTCAATGGAAAAAAAATGACAGATTAGGTGAGTATGTAAATGGGAAGGGGAGCTGGAGGATGGCATGGAATATCTGATGTATGCTTAACAAGTCAAAAAAATAAATAGACTCGTTGATTTTCTCAATAAAAAAGCTTGGTGGAGAAAGAAAGGTGGCAGAAGGGAGAGAATGAAACTAATCACATGAAAGGAGGGGAACACAATGAAGTCCTAATGAAGAGCACTGTTGTGGAGCAAGGGATGTGTGCTGGTGATGAGAGATGAAGATGATGATAAAGAACGGGTTACATTTGTGGGAAATTGGTATATTGAAAGACTACTTTCTTTAAAAGAATATTTTGGGGGGCAGTTAGATGGCGCAGTGGATAAAACACTGCCCCTGGATTCAGGAGGACCTGAGTTCAAATCCAGCCTCAGACACTTGACAATTACTAGCTGTGTGACTCTGGGCAAGTCACTTAACCCCAACTGCCTCACTAAAAATATATATATATATAATTATATACGTGTGTGTGTGTGTGTGTGTGTGTGTGTGTGTGTATGAGAGACAGTATCTTGGTTCAGCAGAACAGACAGATGACCACCTTGGAGGAGTTAAGACATGGATCAGTGGGTCTATTAATTTATTTTTCTTTTTTAAAAAGCAAATTCGTATTGATATTTTTCATTTTGCATTTCCTACCTTTCCTAATATAGCCTTCCCTTCCCAGAAAGTCATTCACTTTTTTTTTTACAAGGAAGAAAGAATAAAAAAAAAGTTCAACAAAACTAGCCAACACAAAAAAATATGACATTATCTAGGTGTTCCCTCCTACTCATCATCCCCCATCTTAGTAAAGAAAGCTTAAGAGAAATGTTTCAACATATTTCTTGTTCAAGACCAAGCTTAGTCACTATGATTTCACAGCATTCATTTGCAGTCATTCTGTTGTTTTTATGTTGTGGTCATTGTGACTATTTTTTTTCTGCTTTCACTTACTTTATTTTGCATCATTTTGTGGAAGTCTTCTCATGCTTTTCTGCAATCATTATATTCGTCATTTCTCACTGCATAAATAATATTCCATTACATTCATAAATCATAACTTGCTTACAAAATTGCCAATCTAATCACCCTTGTTTCCAGTTCTTCACACTATAAAAATCATGCTTTCTTTGGAAGTATATTAAGGAGGGCCATCTCAGGTCGATTTTATTTCCTCTTTTCTCATAATTTCAAGTTGTTTTCCATAGTTGGGCCAGTTCATATGTCTACCAATAATGCGTTAGTGTGCCCATCTTCCTACAAGTCTGCTATCATTGATCATGCTCAACTTTTATTATTTTGGGAGGTGGGACTTGGAACCTCCGAATTCTTTTTAGGTACATTTTATTACTAGTGATTTGGTGTACTCTTTTCTATTGTTAATAGTTCTCAATTCTTTTGAGAACTTTTCATGTCCTTTAATCAGGTATCTATCTATTGGAGAATGGCCTTTGGCCTTATATACCCTTTTTCTAAAGGTTTCTTTTAATGCATGACATTTCTGTTATCAGGAAAAAAAATCTTGCATTTCCTTTATTTCTAAACTGTTCCCTGTAAAGAGAGTGGAAGAGATGAGTGCATTCACTAAAATAAACATTGAGTTATTTTCCCCAAAGGAGGAGAAGGAGAGAATTAAGATACCTGACAAGGCAAGACAATTGTAAAGATGAATCCAAGTCTCCAGGCCTGTTTTTTCTTTCTTTTTTATTATAATGGAGAACTTCAGAATTGTTGTTCTCTCCTAGGAAATGTAAGATCTTCTGTTATAGATCAGTGTGATTATTATGGGATATAACACAGCTGCATCTGTACCTTCCTATAAATTCCTTTATAATTATAGTCCCCTTCTTTAGCACTTTGAATGGCTAGTCTCCCATCTAGGAGGGGGAAATTATTTTGTTGTGCAAAAGATAATGTCTTTTCTATCTCTTACTGCTCTTAACACCCTTTTTATCCTTGAACTAAAATTCTCAAATCTGTCTTTTCAGAATTATTTTTAACAGAGTGTCTTCAACTATGCTCTTTTCTTGGAGAATCTTCCTGTAGGATAACCCAGTCTTCTTATGATGGATATTATACAACAAAGTGGGTCAGGCCACTTAAATTTCTTCACATAGCAGTATGATTAAAGTCTCATTTTCTTGATATATTTCAAATTTCCATCTGCACCTAACCACTCCACCTTTTTCATAGATTATCTTTGCATGCATTTTTTTTCCAGCAGAATGTCTTAGAACTTTTCATATTTTTTTGGTATATATTTGTACTTACATTTTTAAGGGTTGGTTTTCTGATAGAATTTAAGCTCCTTAAGGGCAGGAACTACTCCAGTTAGTCAATAAACATTTGCTAAGCACCTACTATGTGCCAGGTGCTTCACCCAGAGATACAAAGAGATAAAAGACAAACCTGGTCCTCAAAGAACTCAAAGTCTATTGAGAAGGGCTAACAACCAGAAAATTATTAAAACAATGTACAGGAAGAATGGGAAATAATCAACAAAGGTAAGGCACTATAATTAATTAAAAGGGTTTGGAAGAGGCTTCCTAAAGAAGAAAATGTCCAGAGCCAAAGGAGGAGTGTCTTGTTCAAAAAGTAACAAGGAAGCTAATTTCACTGTATCAAAGAGTGTATGGCAGGGAATAAAATATAAGTAGACTCAAAAGGGCTGTGGAATTAGGTTAGGAAGAGATTAGGCTAGGAAGAGCTTTTAAGGATAAACAAAAGATTTTATATTCAATCCTGGAAGCAAGAGAGAGCCACTGAAATTTACTGAGTAGTGGAGTGACATAGTAGGACCTGAGCTTTAGGAAATCACTTTGACAGCTCAATGGTAGTTGAATAGGAGTAAGGAGAGACTTGTGGCAGGCTGACCCATCAGGAGAGTATTTCAGTACTCTAAAAGTGGTGGCAGTATCAGAGGAGAGAAGGGACTATATTCAAGAAATGATGTCATGGTGAAATTGACAGGTCTTGGTAAGAAGGTGAGAGATAGTAAAGAGTCTAGGATGACTCCCAGGTTGTGAGCCTGGGGGCTAAAGTGATAGTGTTGTCTTGTATAGCAATAGGTAAATTAGGAGGAGGAGAATTTAGAGGAAAAGATAATGAATTCAATTTTGGACATGTTGAGTGTCTACTGGATGTCTTCAAGGAAGTTGGGGTTGTTAGATTGGAGGACAACAGAGAGGTTGGTGGAGGAAAGGTAAATTTGAGAATCATTAGCATAGATATAGTAATTAAATGCATGGATGATGATATCACCAAGTGAAATCGTATAGTGTGATAAGAAAAGACAGAGAACCCTGTGAATGCCTACAGGTTGTGACTTGGGTGTGGATCCAGCAAGGACACCTAGAAGAAGCAATCAAATGAGTAGGAGGAGAGCCAGGAGAGAGTGGTTTCAATTTTGTCTTTGTGTTCACTGTGCCCAGTTCAGTGCCTGGCTCATAGTAGGCATATAAATATTTATTGTTTGATTGATTGACCTACTTATGTATTATCTATAATTTAGCCATCTAAGTTTTCCTCTTTGGGGGCTCTTTGATAGTTCCCATCTTGTTTGTTATTTAAAAAACTCTTGGTAGAACTTATTGTCAATTCTACATTTATGGATCTATTTGGTTCTGCTGATATTTCTTCTGAGCATGCCAAAGTGTGCCATGTACTATTTATGCACCTCAATTGATGTTTGTGTCTTAAAATCACTTTGTTTTTGGAAAGTGAACAATTTATGACATGCTCAGTCTGTTACAGTGCTTCTCTGTATCTTTGCTTCAAAAGTAGATTTTTAAAATAGGGGATAAAAAGTGGATTTGAGGTTGCCTGTAGGGGATCATCTTCCTAATTTAAAACAAAGTATAACATTTGCATCAATTATCTAGATGTTTTAATTACCTGAAGTAATTGCATAGTTGGTTCCATTTTCAATTTCACTTTGTTGGGAAGACACCGTTTGAGTTTCATATCATTACTTTGTAAGGGGCTAAAATTCTAGCTAGTCTGTCTAAAATATCTAGTGAGTGGTCACCAATAAATTATAAGCTTTAGCAAGAGTTAGACTTTTAAGCATTTATTAAGGAGAATAAGAATTTGGGGAAAAGAAAGGGAAAGGCCTAGATTCATCTGTCTATTAAAGGGAGAGCACATTTCTAGCTCCCTTCTACACCAGAGTCCCGAGGAAAGAGAGTGAGAGCACCAGCCTTGCCCCCTCTTCCTCCCACAAGCACACATCACTTCCTGACACCAAAGAAAAGCCACATGGCTTGCCCTCAGGAGTCTTCTCCTCATGGTAGAGCTTTCCTACAGTAGCTCTCCAGCAGGTGGTGCCATTCCAATCGTTACAACTTTCATCTCAATAAAATTTCATTTCAAGTGGAAATATGCCTTTTGGCTTAGTAGAGTGTTCAGCAGACAAGGAAACATAGAGTGCCAATTACAGTTTTCCTTGTAAATGCACTGTGACCTTTAGAGAAAGAGAAGGATGGTTTATTTTTTTTTCCATTTAATCTGTTTGAATAATCTGCCTTAAAATTCCAAGTTAAGGGAAAAGAAATGAAAACTGAGATCCTTCTCTGAGTTATTCAGCCAGCTAGTTCCCTATACTTCAAGGGATTCATCAGTTCATAGCTGCAGTCTAGGAGAGATTGGCATGTAGAGTTTAAGCAAAGCCTTTAGAAAAGAAAAATAGCTTTTTCTAGTGAATATCTGGTTAAGAAGTTGGTGCCAAAGAATAGGATTGGGAATTCCGGAATCTGGACCTTAAAATGTAGTAATTATAGAATCTTGACAAGTGTAGAACTATACCTAATAAGACCTGTGTTTTTTTTTTTAATAGCCTGAATTCTTGCGAATCTAATTTTTAAAACCTTTCCACTAAAAAGGAAGGGGGGGGGCAGCTAGATGGCGCAGTGGTTAAAGCACCGGCCTGGATTCAGGAGTACCTGAGTTCAAATCCTGCCTCAGACACTTGACACTTACTAGCTGTGTGACCGTGGGCAAGTCACTTAACCCCCATTGCCTAAAAAAAAAAAAAAAAAGAAGGGGGAAGAAAAAAATTACTTATGTATATCAACCAAGGTAGATACTTTAAAGAGTACCTAAAATTTAGCAGGAGTTTTCAGAGGAAAAACTCAGCAATTCACTAGAAACAAAATAAAAGGGGGAAAAGCCCTAAATAAAACCTAAAGCCTAAGATGTCTACATACAAGTGCATGAAGTTTGGGTTATAAGTAATTTGAATTAGTGATCCCAACAAAAGGAGACAAGTTTATCAGTAAATCTTGATGGCATGAGACCTGGGCCTGGGATCTCATTCTGGAGGGGTATGCATTATTCAAAAGAAACAATTGATACAAATAAGTGGTAGCAGGGAAAGTAGCATTGTATATTTATGAGATATACTTGTGTGACAAAATCTAAGAATGTGGAGTGGATAGGGATGGTGATCAATCATCCATCAAAGAATCAGCAAGTATTAAGTGCCTATGACATGACAGATATTGTGCTAGGCACCAAGCATGTAAATACAGTGAATGAAACTATATTTATGAGGAGTTCATTCTAATGGGAAGACAACAATAAACCCAAAGGGAATATGCAGAATAAACCCAAAGAATAAATATGAATAAATAAAATGTAGGTAGATAATTTAAAAATTATTGGTCTACCTGAAAACCATGATCAAGGAAAGAGCTTAGACATCATCTTCCAAGAAATTGTCAGGGAAAATTGCCCTGATATTCTAGAAGCAGAAGGTAAAATAGAAATTGAAAGAATCCACTGTTCACCTCCTGAAAGAGATCCCAAAAGGAAAACTCCCAGGAATATTATAGCCAAATTCCAAAGCTCTCAGGTCAAGGAGAAAACATTGCAAGCTGCTAAAAAGAAAGAATTCAAGTACTGTGGAGCCCCTGTCAGGAAAGCACAAGAACTAGCAGCTTCTACATTAAAGGACCAGAGGGCATGGAATATGGTATTCCAGAGTGCAGAGGAATTGGGATTATAACCAAGAATCATCTACCCAGTAAAACTATGCGTAACCGTTCTGAGGAAAAAATGGGACTTTAATGAAAAAGAGGACTTTCAAGTATTTGTGATGAAGAGACCTGAACTGAATAGTAAATCTGACTTTCAAATACAAGATTCTAGAGAACCATAAAAAATTGGAGTTGGGGGACATACCTGGGGTTGTTCCGTGGGTTACTGTCTTGTGTCTGAGGCCGGGTTTTGGCTGGGATCCTTCTGGGACTGGGGTGGATGCTTTGTCTACCGTGTGACCTAGCTGCCCAATGATGACATCTTTAGGGTTAAATTAGGGAGTGAGGGGAATGCATTGGGGGAGGGGGAAAGGCAGAGTTAGCATGGGGTGAAATCCCATATGAAAGAAATAGGAAAGAGTTTATGGAGTGGGGGTGATAGATGGGGGAGGAGCAGGGTAGTAAATGAATTTTACATTCATCAGAAAAGGCTCAAAGACCTTAATCTCATCAAAGTTGCCTCAAGGAGGAATTAATATATACACACCCAATTGGGTGGAGTAATCCATTTAATCTGGGCAGTAAATGAGCCTAACACTCATCAGAATTGGCTCAAAGACCTCAGTCTCATCAGAATAACATACTCACTCAATTGAGTGGCATAATCTATTTAACCGTGCAGGAAAATAGGAGGGTAAGGGGATAAAGAGAGAGAGGCAAAAGAAGGGGGAGGACAGATTGGGGGAGAGGACAGACAGAAGCAAATACCTTTTGAAGAGGGATAGGATGAAAGAAGATAGAAAATGGAGTAAATATCATGGGGAAAGGGAATAGGATGGAGGGAGACAGTTAATAGTAATCATGAAAAATAGAAAAAGGGGGAAAAATCGTACAAAAAATATTTATAGCAATTCTTTGAAGGAGCTAAGAATTGGGAATCAGGGGAATGTCCATCAGTTGAGGAATGACTGAAGAAGCTGTGGTGGTATATGATTGTAGTGGAATGGTATTGTGCTATAGAAATAACAACAGGATGATCCCAGAAAAATCTGGAAAGACTCATATGAACTGATGTATAGTGAAGTGAGCAGAATTGGGATGATATTGTACGTAGTGACAGTAGTATTGTTTGATGAGCAATTGTGAATGACTTAACTATTCTCAGCAATACAAGGATCCAAGACTATCCCAAGGGACTAATGATGAAACATACTCTCCATCCCCATAGAAAGAACTGATAAAAAAAAAAAAAAGCACTTGTGGATTGTACATATATAACCTATACCAGATTAGTTGATGTCTTGTGGAGTGGGGAGGGAAGGAGGGAGAAAAATTTGAAACTCTAAATCTTATGAAAATGAATGTTGAAAACTACCCTTACATGTAACTAGAAAAAATAAAATAAATATTTGTTGAAAAAAAAGAAAACATTTTGCTTATATATTGGGGAATGACTCTTGGTCTAACATAGGGAATCTCATATACACACATATAAAATCTTGGATATAAAACTTTTTGAAAAATATTTAATGTGAAGAGTTTTCCAAACCTGATTGTTTTTCTTCTTATTGAAGCTGCATTTATTTTGTTTGTGTGAAAGTTTTTTTTACTCATATGTAACAGAAATTGTCTATTTTTTTATCTTATAAAGAAAATTCCCTAATCATAGTTGTGACAGATACCTCCTCTCATTTTTCCCCCTGTAACCCTTTATAGCTAGCCACTTGTAGTTTATTGTGCTACATTGTGCATGAGGCTGGCCTATACTAAGTCTTTACCAAATTTCTTTCCAATTTTCCCAGTAATTCTGATAAAAATCTTATAAAAATAATAAATTCTCATAAAATCTTCTAGTAGTTCCTTATTCTTGGAGTTATCAGAAATTGAGATACTCTGTTTAATTGTTTCTAGTCATGCTTATCTCCTCTATTCTGCTGATATACATTTCTTTTATTCTTAACCAGTATTGCTCTAAATAGTTTTGAATTTAAAATAAGTTTATAGCATAAAATTTGCAAATGCTATATTCCTCCTTTATGGTTACTTTTTTATTATCTCATTTCAGATTTGACTTTTTTATTTCTCTAAATTAGTTTGGTATCATTTCTCTACTTTTATAAAGTAACCCACTGGTTGTTTTTATATGGGAATAAATGTATAAATGGACTTCAATAGTTATTTTTTTATAGGAATAGGCTAACTATAAAAATAAATATCTCTCAAATGTTTATATCTTCCTTAATTTATGTAAAGATTATTTTTCAATTTCATTTATTAAATTCTTTAGAGTGCTTCAGTAAATGTATCATATAAGGTATATATTATTAATGTTATTGTTATTTTATTAGAGTTTCTCTTCCTGTCTTTTCTTATTGCATTATGGTATATGAATGTTAGGTTTGTGAATTTCTTTTGCATCATATTGTTTAATTCAAGTTCTTAATTATACATATTAGTCTCTTGATTGAATAATTTCCGTAATATAGGCATTAATTGCTTTTTTTTTTGGGGGGGGGTCTGGGCAATGAGGGTTAAGTGACTTGCCCAGGGTCACATAGCTAGTAAGTGTCAAGTGTCTGAGGCTGGATTTGAACTCAAGTCTTCCTGAATCTAAGGCCAGTGCTTTATCCACTGTGCCACCTAGCTGCCCTTGGCATTAATTTCTTTTTACACATTTGTTACAATTCTTTTGTAGTGAGTTTTTTTTCTCTTTACTTTTAGTGGTCTAATTTTTAAATGTTTTATTTATGGAAATTGAGTTTTAAAAATGTCAATTTCTTCTTGGTAAATATAATTTTTATTATCTATAGTTATTTTATTTTTTCTCTAAAATTATTTTAGTATTTTCTAGTTACATGTAGAGATGATTTTCAGCATTTATTTTTATAAGATTTCTAATTTCAAATTTTTCTCCCTCCTTCCCCTCTGTCACCCATCCCCAAGACAGCAAGTAATCTGATATAGGTTATATATGTATAATCACATTAAATATATTTCTGCATTTGTCATGCTGTGAAAGAAGAATCAGAGCAAAAAAGGAAAAATGTCCAAAAACAACAACAACAACAAAAAACAATAGAAATAAGTATGGCTCAACCTGCATCTAGATTCCACAGTTCTTTTTTTTTTCTGGATTTGGAGAGCATTTTCTATCATGAGTCCTTTGGAACTATCTTGGATCATTGTATTGCTGAGAAGAATCAAGTCTATCACAGTTGATCAACACATAATGTTGATACTATGTATAATGTTCTTCTGGTTCTGCTCATCTCACTCAGCATCAGTTCATGCAAGTCCTTCCAGGTTTCTCTGAAATCCACCTGCACATCATTTCTTACAGCACAATAGTAGTATTCCATTACATTCATATACTGCAACTTGTTTAGCCATTCCCCAGTTGATGGAGAACCCCTCAATTTCCAATTCCTTGCCACCACAAAAAAAGCAGCTATAAATATTTTTGTACATGTGGGTCCTTTTCCCTTTTAGTAAATATGAATTTAATAAATAATCATCAACTTCCTTTTTTTGCTGGAATTTTCATTGTTCATAGCAAATTTTGGTTATTTTCTTTTATCTCCTATGTTTTTGGTGTTTTGGGGGGCAGGGCAATGAGGGTTAAGTAAGTGACTTGCCCAGGGTCACACAGCTAGTGTCAAAGTGTCTTAGGCTGGATTTGAACTCGGGTCCTCTTGAATCCAGGGCCAGTGCTTTATCCACTGGGCCACCTTGCTGCCCCCATTTCCTTTGTTTTAATTATATATTAACTATATACATAGTATTATATATTAATATATATTGTTCTTTTTAAAGTTTTCAAAATATGATTATTTTCTTTCTTTTCATCAGATTAATCAAAGTTTTATTGCTTTTACTAGTCTTTTAAAATTTATAGTGTTATTATATCATTTCAGCTTGATGTCCTCTTCTATTCTTACCCACTTTTCTATACAGAAAACGCTCCTTTCTAACAACAAAAAAAAACTCTAAAAGAAAATAAAAAACATAGTTCAGTAAAATTAATTTATATGTCAGTCCAAGTCCAACAGTATAGTAATGTTCTACATCCATATTCCTCCCCTCTTCATGAAATCTTCAGTGAAGAACACAGGAGGGAGAGGGGTGGTCATAAGTCTTCTTTATGGTCAAGCTTGGTCATTACAATTTCCTACATTTTTATCTTCATTATTTTATTATTGGTGTTCTTTCCATTTACATTTTGTAGCTTATTATGTGTGTGGGATGTTCAGGAAGACTAACACCTCTGTTATGGAGCTTGCTGAGCCCATTTGAGGGCTATTCATCCACCTATGGTGTCCACCTATCACCCAACTCTCACTTATGGCTCTAAGGAGCTATAGAGTAGCCATGTCCCAGAGAACTGTCTTAGCAGACAGACTAAAGCAGGTTGAGGGTAAACAACAGGCTTCCAATCTGTTAGTGAGTTAGAGGGATGTTCATCCCAATCATGGGAAGACTTTCTCCAGTATAATGGTCAGATGAGAACAATTTTTTCCAGTGGCTATGAAGGTCGCTGAAAGAGGCATTGTGGAGCATTTAGAGATTGGGTAGGCATTGGAGATGGCAACGTCATCCACTGCATCCTAGGTCATCACCAGTCTTCTTGACTTTGGTCCTGCCACTGGACTTTGATGACTTAGGGGAAGAGAGTGAGGCTCATGACTTTGTATAACTTTGCCTTACTTAAATCCAATTCACAAACAAGTCAGGATATCACTGGTGATGTCATTGGTCCCTCTCAAAAACAAAGGACAAGCAAGAGTTATTACGTGTAGCACTTTCTGATTCTACTTACTTCACTTCACATAAATTCATTTTTATAGCATTTTTATAATTTTTTAAAGTGTAGTAAAATATCATCACATTTATTTAACAAAATTTTCTTGGTCATTCCCCAATTGATGAACATGTATTCTGTTTCCAGTTTCTTAATATTTTTTTGTATTAAAAAACAACTTCCCATTTTTTACCTTATTGCAGTAATATGCCTGGCAGTTGACTCTTTATTCAAGAGCATGAACATTTTGGGTAAATTTGTTATTTGTTATTGAAACTATATAACTGAAATACAATACATATCGAAGTTTGAAGTATGTAGATAGTTGTTTTTTTTATATCCTTGATCAGTGTTTTGTTGTCTATATTAGAATGGTTTGACCATTTTGTATTATTTCCTGCAACTATGGTGTTCAGATCGTTTGATATGTCACACTCTGCAAGGAGACTTATGATCCTTATATTCTGTTAGCAAGATTAGTCATTTGACTTTCATAGAATTCATGTGTTCTTTTAAGATATGTACTTTTATTTCTTTTTTTTTTCCCAAAGTTTTCTTCCAGTCCAGTGTCTTGTGGCTTCAATGTTATTCTCTCAAAAAGCTTTTAATTTTTAGGAGTCCCCATTATATAGTCAAATGTTCTTTCTCTGCTAGTATTATTATTATTTTTTTTAATTCTACACTGAGAATGTCAACTTCTAATATAAATTCATTTATGTGTGTGTATGCGTGTGTGTGTGTGTGTGTGTGTGTTTCATGAGGATTTTTTCTCTTTTAAATGTTTTTTTTTTTAATTTCTTACTGTCCATGATCTCTGGGGAGGGTCCTTGGGAGTTTGTCTTTTATAAGGTACTATTGTTTTATTTTTCTTTGAGGGAATTGAAAGAATTGAAGCAATTGAATAAACCACCCCTGACTTCATTTTATTACTCAATTCTGGACCTCACTCAGTTCCCTTTCTATTAAATTATGGGTCTAGTCCAATTTCTGTCTTTTGAGAAAACTTTATTCGATTGTGGGAATTGAGAAACTTTGCTGCATTGTATGAGTCTAGCCCTATGTGGGTGGGAAGCTGGACCACCTCTATGTGCTATTTAGAGACCCTTAACTAAAGACCTAGGTTATTCTGACCAGAAATTCTGTTGGATCTAAATCCACCTTTGAATTCAGTAATTATTTCATAGAGCTCTCAGGAATTTAGATTATTTGGTCATTTGATTTTGTTCAATTTTCTTTCTATTTTTGTTGTTTTTCATTCCAATTCTGTTCTTTTTTTCCAGAAAATTTATTACCTTGAAGAATTTCTGATTTATGACTAGATTTTCTGCTCTCTTGTTTATCTTAAGGATTTCTTTCTTAAAAGCTCCAATTCCTACCTTTTTTTGGGGGGGGGGGGGGGCAGGGCAATGAGGGTTAAGTGACTTGCTCAGGGTGACCTTCCTACCTTTTTAACAATCATTATTGTTGTTGTATTACCTACATATTTTTTTCAGTTGTTTAATTTTCATTTGTAATACTGTCATCTGTTTCAGAAGTATTCAATGAAACATCCTTCAGTAAAAAAGTACTTATTCATTATATTAGATAATTTTCTAGACTGCATATATTTCTTCCTTTGCCCATTTTTCATCTACTTTACTCACTGTTTGATTTCTGACCAGTAATAATTTACTTTAAAAAAATTTTTTTATCTTTTTTTATCTAATTTACTTTTTGTGTCATGGAATATTGAAACAGACTCAAACTTAGTACTATCCATGCACTGATGCCTGTTCCAAATTACTGGGTTGTAGAGTCTTCTGTGACGTACTTTTAAGCATAATTGACTAAGTATCTGTCAAAGGGATATTCCTACAGATCTTTGAAACAGGGCATATTTTCCTCCTTTCATTAAGCACTCCTGCAAGAAGCCTAGTCTATAGTCTAATATACTAGTAACACCCCAACCACTTCTACAAGTCTGGGCTCTTTCTTCCTCCATAGTTGTCAATGTTTTTCAACCTCAATCCCCCAATTCATGTGTCTCAACTCCTGAAATGGCAGGGACATTTTTGAAAGCAGAACCCAATGAGATGACTTTTTATCAGGCCTATGCTCTAATATTCACTACATGTTCTGCTGAAATCCTCCTTTGCTAGTGTGGGTGATATACAAGAATAACAAGATCCCAGAGTATCAAACTTATCTTGGGGGTTATTGAATTCACCAGCAAGAAAGCCCCACATGCATGGGCAGATAGATCCCCTAAAGTGAATTTACATGGGGCTTAAATATGTTTAAAATACAAAGGAGGAGGGGCAGCTAGGTGGCACAGTGGATAGAGTACCATCCCTGGAGTCAGAAGTACCTGAGTTCAAATCTGGCCTCAGACACTTAACACTTACTAGCTGTGTGACCCTGGGCAAGTCACTTAACCCCAATTGCCTCACTAAAAAAAACCAAAAAACAACAAAAATAAAAATACAAAGGAGGGGGAAGGCTTCAGGCCAAATGAAATTGGAAGTGATGTTGCAAGAGCTGGTTGATCAGGGAGCAGCTAGGTTGCCCAGTGGATAAAGCACCGGCCCTGGATTCAGGAGGATCTGAGTTCAAATCCAGCCTCAGACACTTGACACTTAGTAGCTGTGTGACCCTGGGCAAGTCATTTAACTCTCATTGCCCCTCCAAAAAAAAAAAAACAGCTGGTTGATTAGATAGATACCTTGACGTGAATTACTAAGCTGATTCCTGAAATTATTGAACTTTTGAAGTCTCCTAGAACAAATGTTATCCACTTGATGTTCTTATGGAGGGATCATTGGGGAGCTTGGCAAGAAGGTCCTTTAATTGGTGAGCTAATATTTAACACAAGGTGAGGGAATTGCATTCAGTTTGTAATCCACACTAGATAGTGTCCTAATGAGTGCTATACTTCTGGCCTCTTGCCTACTATATTACCATTTTTCTTCCAATCCAATCCCCAGGGGTGCTAAGATTCATGGACCTACATCAACTAAGGGGTGAAGTTGTGGTTTCTGGCTATGAAACTTCTTGTTTTTGTTTTTGTTTTTGTTTTTTTTAGTGAGGCAATTGGGGTTAAGTGACTTGCCCAGGGTCACACAGCTAGTAAGTGTTAAGTGTCTGAGGCCAGATTTGAACTCAGGTACTCCTGACTCCAGGGCCAGTGCTCTATCCACTGCGCCACCTAGCTTCCCCTGGCTATGACACTTCTATGCAGGGAAAACTAAATTTGATCTCTGACACTAGCATCCACACAGAGCTCAAGACATGAATCAGTAAAAAAGTAGCACTAGAAGTGGCTAGCTTATAAAATGACTTTCCATTAGGTTTCTTCCTTCCTTCCTTCCTTCCTTCCTTCCTTCCTTCCTTCCTTCCTTCCTTCCTTCCTTCCTTCCTTCCTTCCTTCCTTCCTTCCTTCCTTCCTTCCTTCCTTCCTTCCTTCCTCCCTCCCTCTCTCTTTCTTTCTATCCATCTATCTTTATATCACTATATCTGACAATTACATGATGGGCAAAATAATTCTTTGTTTCTCTTGTTATTTTTATTATGCTACTGGGTACCTTTCTTTTTGAATTGTGAGGTTATAAAAAGGGATCCAAGCCTACTATCCATATCTAACTCTGCCATCTTCCTGTAAACTAGTCTTGATCTTTTAAAGGGAGATATATGAGTGGAAAGCCAATGATTTGAATACAAATTTTTCCCTCCCTTAGTCCTTTATCTGACCTGCAATGCATTATTAATAGCATGCCATCCAGACCAGATGCCTATGGAGCTACTGGGGAAAGGATGTAATAAATGAAATAGTAAAGTGATAAAGAAGCCTTATTGCTTTGCATCTGAAGGTTTATAATGAGTCACTTGCTACTGAGGAGACAGCTGTTCACTGGGATACTATTAGCTAGAAAAAAGGGTGCTTTCCTGGAGAAACCTCCTGCATTAGGACCTAACATGTAATCCACAGTAATTTCTTGATCTGATTTATGTTAGGCCTATGTTGACATATAATGCTACCTGACCCCACCCACTCTTTATATTTTAAACTAATTAAAATTTGATTGATTAAAAGCCCCGATTTTGACCAGAAGCATTAGCACCTAGCAAGTTGAACCATGTATGAAAGATGGCAGACTTGGTCTTTTGTTTTGTTTTTGATCATTAAAAGCATTTTTTGTCACAAATTCTTAAGATTTTCTTGGAAAGTCCAATATAATTTCTGACACCTTTGAGACTGCCTACCAAACAGAGAAATAATATTGTGTTTATGGTAGATTAGTAGCATAGATTCAGAGCTATAAATGACCTCAGGTCATCTAATTCAACTCTCTTATAGAGTAGGATAACTGAGGTGCAGATAGATCAAAGTACTGGTTCAAGGGCAGACAGGGAAGTAAGAAGTGGCACTAGAATCTGATCTAAGGCTTCAACTTGGTATCCACAACTGATCCCAGAGGCATTTTCTCAGAAGGAGTTCCAGTTTTCTGGAAGATTTCAGAAGAATCAATTGTTAAAAATAATGAATGGCATTATCCTTACAACAGGATGTTTATATTTAGGAATATATATATATATATATATATTATATATATATATACACACTGCATATGTAGATTCATACACACAGTACATATATGTGTATATACATACATTAAATATGTATGAGTATATACATATATACACACAGTATTAGGTTCTAAGTAGATATGCAATTTTTAGATAAAAGCCCCTTTTCTCCATTAGCTTACAGGGCTGTTTGGGGGTAAAAAGATACATATAATCAAGTAGTTGAATAAGAAAGCAAAAATTGGAAATTACCCAAATAATTAGCATATGCATTAAGTGCTAAAAAAAATTTATGAAATGAGATCACTGTGAGATCATATGGAGAAGATCGGTAACCCTGAAGAATGCATAATATCATTTCCTCAGGAGAAAGAAAACAATGTTCATTTGAAGGAACTGCATCAGTGTAACATGATAAATTAGCATTTTATCACAATCATTCATGCCATGGGAAAGTTTTCAACATCTTTCCTTTAATACTTATTGTGTTCCCATTGATAGCATTTGTAAAACAACATGCTTCTGGAACTCAAGGAATTTCGAATATACAAAAAACCCTAAGGCACAAATGAGGGTGGGTTTGGAACAGGTCCAGAAGTCTATCTTTAGCTGTTCATTGACAGATATGAAGTCAGAAGCTTTGCTTTTTGGTTCAGACATAGAATAGAACAATTGACAGACAGGGAACAACTAGAACTATCTATTTAATTGTTCCTCTACATGACTAAGTAATTTATTTTCCTTCAGCTGAGCAAAGGTTTCGGTCTCTCTCTCTCTCTCTCTCTCTCTCTCTCTCTCTCTCTCTCTCTCCATATATATATATATATATATATATATATATATATACATACATATATATATGTATGTATAAAATTTTATATATATATATTTAAATGCATTATCTCTGCTGGTTGGTCTTGATGAATCCAATTTCACGATGGTATATGTTCTTTTGGTTCCTTATTATTTATTTGCCTTTCTGCTTTCACAGTAACTCATCTGATCTAATTATTGCTCATCCACAGAGGTGAGAGGGATGGGTGAAAGGGGAAAAAGCTCATGCAGTACTGGGAGTATTGATGGGAGCCCTGAAAGAGCACTTGGAACTGCTGGCTCCTTGTCCCAGTATCTTGTGTTTTACTGGCACCTAAACTGTAGAATTCAGTAGATGACAGTGTAGGAGGTAAGGAAGGAAAGGCATTTTTTGTCACTGTTCTAAAGTATCTCTTATATGATTACACCTTAATGGCTTTGCTTAGCTATTCTTCCTTCCCACAGTACCTTTTCTTCTCCTCACCTTTTCAAATTTTAACTCTCCTTAGAGGTTCAACTTAAGTTTCACTTTCTCCAGGTGATCATTCCTTCTGATCTAACTTTCCTCTGAACTCATAGCACCTATCATCTATACCTTTCACTTGCCAACTGGTCACATATTGGCTTGTCCTATTTCTTTTAATTCTTTATTTTTGGGGTATAATTATTTAATTTCTTATATGTTTATATTATATTGAGTGAACTAAGTGGTATAGTACATAGAGTTCTGGGTCTGGACTTCAAATCTGGCTTCAGACACTTAATAGCTATGTGAACCTAAGCAAGTCACTTAGCCTCTGTTTTCCTCTAGTTCCTCATATGAAAAATAGGGATAATGATAGTACCTACCTCCCAAAAGTGTTGTGAGGACTAAATGAAATTATAATGGTAAAGCATTTAGCATAGTTCCCTGTACATATTAAGTATTATATAAATATTTTTTATTATTATTCTGTCTTTTAAAAATTGTTTTTCAATAGTCAAGGGTTTACTTATTTCCCCCTTTCCTAGGAGAAAAACAAAACCCATGCAACAAATAAGGATAGTCAAGCAAAACAAATTCCCATATTAGATTTATCCAATAATGTCACATCTTGTCAGCTCACTCACCTTGATTGCAAGAACCTTAAGAGGAGGGAATTTTTTCATACTTACTTGTATAACTCATCACATAGTATAATGTTTTGTACAAGATATTCTGCATAAGAGGCAGTCTAGCACAAGAGAAGGAACACTGGGCTTGGAATAAAGAGACTTGGGGTATGATCTAGGCTCTTCTATGTACTTGCTCTATCTCCCAAGGGCGAGTCTTTATAACTCTGATCCTCAGTTTTCTCAGCTTCTAAGATTAGAATGTGATACTTGTCCTACTTGCCTTACAGGATATTTATGGTAGAAGCATTTTGTCTGTCTTAAAGGCTAATGTTAATGTGAACTATTATTTATTATTAATAATTTTTCAACCTTTGAATCTAAATTCAATAGGTTGTTGGTTCATAGTTTCTCACTTTCAGACCCTGACGGGTGTAGCTTCTACTGCAGAATTATTTCCTTCACTCTCTTCCATTCCTCTCCATATTCTAACTCTCTTCTTTATTCTTCCTCCTCTGCTTGTCTTCTACGTCAGAAATAAGTAGCATAGATAGTAAGTGCTACAAAAAGACAAGCTCAATGTGGGGCCATGTAGCAAAACTTTATATAGAGGGTGGGACTTGAGTTGGGCCATGAAGAATGGGTAATGTCCAGTTCCCTGGAAATGGGCGGGGGGAAGAACTGTGCCATTTTGAAGGAACTGTATCAAGAAAGGGCTAAGAGTTGGGACTAGGCATGCTGTATTCAAAGAACAGTCAGGAGATAATAGCTTCAACTTTCTTCATCCTGTCCTTTTTCTATTTACTATGCATGACAATGTCTTCTTCCCAGACTGATGCTTTTGTGCTTGTCTCTGCAAAATGTTGAGTTCAGGCAGCAGAATTGCTTCTGCTTCTACTTCCTTTTCCTTCCTTTCCCCACCTAATAGTAAGTAGCAGACAGGGAACACTAAGAACATGTATATGGTTGCGGTAGAAGGGAGAGAGATGGCAAGAACAGTTCAAGTTGTTCTGATTCACTTTTGTTTCCTTATTAAGGGACACAACTAATGTTTCCTTGACCCCAAAAGGAAAAAAAAAACACTTTCCATTGAGAAAACAAAGCCAAGAAACCTTTAAAAGCTCCCTACTGAGCATATAGCCTTCAACATAATATCCTTGAAAAGTAGACTTTTAGTTTAGGCTTGAATCTTCCAAGTAGCATGAAAATGAGCACCTTTCAAGGTAGCTTATTTCATTTTGGGGGAACACTTCTAATTTTGGGAAACATTCTGGTTCAAAAAGAGAAAGCAACTCTAAGACGATGTAGAACAAGGTAATACTAGAGATAAGAGTTCTGATAAGAATGTTGCAATCAGCCAGAGAAAGAGAAATATATCACTTAAGAAGAGGACAACATTTTTGTTGTTGTTAAGTCATTTTTCAGTCATGTTTGACTCTCTCAGACTCTATTTGGGGTTTTCTTGGCAGAGAAACTGCATTGGTTCACCAATTCCTTCTCCAGTTCATTTTACAGATGAGGAAACAGAGGCAGAGTTACACAGATAGTCACACAGATAGTGTCTGATGCCAGATTTGAACTCAGAAAGATGAGTTTTCCTGAGTCCAGGAGTAGCACTGTATCCATTGTGCTACCTAGCTGGCCTGAGGACTATGCAGAAAGAATAAAAATAAAGAATGAAATAATTAGGCTAAAGGAAAGGGTTCATTTTGTTAACAAGATGCATAGCTGGAATGAAGGGTAGCAAAACATTGAATTAAGTCTGACAATTTGTCTTTGGAATGTTGGTGATTGTCCAGTGCTCACTGGGATGGAATGTTGGTGATCTCCTAGTGTTCCTAGTGAGGAATTAGGGATAGATGGAAAGTTAATAATTAGCTAAATGTTCATTATGCTTTTTTTTTGAGTGGCAATGAGGGTTAAGTGACTTGCCCAAGGTCACACAGCTAGTAAGTGTCAAGTGTCTGAGGCTGGGTTTGAACTGAGGTCCCCCTGAATCCAGGGCCTGTGTTTTATCTACTGTGCCACTTAGCTGCCCCTCATTATGCTTTGTTTGACTTTGTAACAAGCTATATATTTTGATATTGTAATGGTTCTAGCCAAGAGGGGAAGTTCAGAAGAGGAAACAATGCATCTCTATCTCAACTGCAGAGAGGTCATAGTTGAACCTATGGAGGTTCAATAACAAATATATAATATCATACAGGGGCAGCTAAGTGGCACAATGGATAGGGTGCTGTGCTTGTAAGGAAGACTCTTCCTGAGTTCAAACCTGGCCTCAGATGCTTTCTAGTTGTGTGACCCTGGGCAAGTCACTTAACCCTGTTTGCCTCAGTTCCTTATTTGTAAAATGAGCTGGAGAAAGAAATAGCAAACCACTCTACTATCTTTGCTAAGAAAACCCCAAATGGGATCCCAAAGAGCCAGATGTGACTGAAAAATGACTGAACACCAATAATATTACACAAGTCCCAGTACAAGAGGAAAAAGCTAGAGGCCCAAAGGCACTGCTATCTGAAGATGGTCTTACTGCTAAGCAGACACTATTCAAATAAGGAACAATGAGAAAGAAGTCTGAAAAGTTCCATATTATTGATGGCCAGGGCATATAAAATGTTTAGCTGGCTATGCAAAGAAGATTTTGGATGCAATGAATTGGTGAATGTGCTTTTTGTGCATTTTTTTTTCGGGGGGGGGGGCCCTGGGATAAAGGACGGATATCTTTGGCACAGGGATACTTCCAGGGAGGAAATTCTCTCCAAAAATGCAGATCTGCAACTTTCTTGTAATTTACAGTATTAGAGAATTTCATAGGTTGCTGAGAGATGAAGTAATTTATTCATGATGACACAGCTAGCGTGCATCTGAGGCAAGACTTCAACCTAGGACTTCCCGACCTATACTTCCTCCCACCTATAATGAATCTGCCCTTTGTAACTAGCTTTCCCCTTGCCTGGAATGTTCTTCTTCCTCATTTTAGTTTCCTAGATTCCTTGGTTTTCTTCAAAACTTACCTCCCATGAAATCTTCTGCAGGAGGCCTTTCCTGGTTACCCTCAACTTTTCCTTCCCCATAGGACTTTCTCCCTCAAGATTACATGTTTATGTTGTGTTCACTAAGCTTGAGTACTGGGATTATGTTGCTTTCATCTGTGAGTCCTCAGTATTTAGCACAGTGGCAGGCACATTAGTAGGTAGTTTGTAAAGGTGATCTGGTTGTTGATTGTTCTTCGTTCCTGAGGAGGAACCATGACATAAAGATGATGTCATGACTTGTAGAGAATTGAATTTAAGTGAGGGATGGCTGTGCAAGGTCACCAACCTCCCTCTCTCCTCCAGAGTGATCTGGGTCCAATGGCAAGATATATATCAGGATGACTGGAGATGGCCCCAGATGTTTAAGGCAATTGGGGTTAAGTGACTTGCCCAGTGTCACACAGCTAGTGTCTGAGGTGAGATTTGAACTCAGGTCTTCCTAACTTTAGGTCCAGTACTCTATCTACTATGCTACCTAGTTGTCCCCAGGTGATCTGGTGATGAATATGTTAAAGGAAAATCAGTCATTGGCAAGTTATTGATCAAGTATATAGGCATGTGCACAGCAATGTGTCTTTTTTAAGAATAACAAATACGGGGCAGCTAGGTGGCACAGTGGATAGAGCACTGGCCCTGGATTCAGGAGTACCTGAGTTCAAATCCGGCCTCAAACACTTAACACTTACTAGCTGTGTGACCCTGGGCAAGTAACTTAACCCCAATTGCCTCACTAAAAAAAAAATTAAAAAAACAAAGAATAACAAATACAATATATCAAAACTAGAGGACTTAGTTTCACATCACAATATTGAGACTTACCTATGTTACCTTGAGGAAAGTATTTAAGTTACTGGAGTCTCACCATGTTCATCTATAAAATGAGGGGTTTGCATTGGATTGCCTTGGTGCAGGCACCCTTCTAGCCCTATATCTATGATCCTAAGTACATAACATATAGACACACATAAACATCATGTCTTTAGCTACTTTCTATAATATCCTCTAGATAGCAATTGAGAGAGAGATATTCTCTACATGGCCAAAGAATCTTCTAGGTTATGAGGCCAATGACAGTAATAAACTTACACACACACCCACACACACACACACACACACACACACACACATATGTATATTTCCCCTGGGATCTTAAGCTCAAATTTCATTATTTTAACATTAATCCAAAGAGAATTGATATATCCATATTATTTCCATCACTGTTAGACATATTTCTACTGTAACATAAGTGATAAGTGTACCCAGATTATTAGGAAGACTTTAGGTGGCATAGTGTAAAGATCATTGTAGTTAGATTCAAGAATATCTAAGTTCAAATCCTGCCTCAGAAATTGATTAGCTGTGGGATTCTGGATAAGTCACAACTTCTCTGTGTTTCAATTTATTTATCTATAAATTGGTGATAATAGCATCTACCTATAGGAGGGGCCTTGAGGTTTAAATTAGATAACATATGTAAAGTACTTTGCAAACTTCAGAGTGATATATAAGTGCTAGATATTCTTATTCTTAGGCATATTTGTTACTAAGCAATATAGAACCAGAAGCCTTTGGTAGCAAACAGTTAACTTTGAATACCTCTTAGGAAAACAATCGATGAATTTTGCAAGTAATTGAAACGTGACCAGCTTTTCAAATTGGTGCAGATGTCTGTGGAGTCCATGATGAGAATCAGCTCTGTCTTTTTAACTGATAAAAATACAAATGAGGATGTGTTTTGTTATCAATAGAGGATAGAGGAATTCCACTTTAAATAACTTCAAAGTTTGCTTTCCTCTTGGGTCCTCCTCTGATTCAAGCTCCAGATTTATCACATTAAGCTTGAGCACTGTCTGGAGAGTTCATCTGGCAATTATAGTTGAGCTGACTAATGCAGAAAGAAGCAGAACAGTGTTTTTCTCAGATAGGAAGTTAGATATTGTAGTTTATTTGAAGCAACCTGCTTTAGTGAAGAAAGCACAGGACTTCTAGCTTCCTTTTGTGTTTGTTTTAGATTAGATTATAAAATCCTTGAGGGCAGGGACTATCTTTTTTATTTGTATCCCTAGCTCTAAGCACAGAGCCTGGTGCATAGGAGACATCTAATAAATATGTCTTGATCATTGATTTGGAGTCAGAAGGCCTGTGTTTGAATCTCTTCTCTGACACTTCACAAGATCATAGATTTAGAGTTGGAAGAGACATCAAAAGTCACCTCTTTATTTTATTGATGAGGAAACAGAGGTTAAATGACTTTTCCAAAGTCACAGAGCTAAGAATTAGGAAGGCTACAATTAAAATTCAGGTGTTCTGACTTAAAATCCAGTTTTCTTTTCGCCTCTACAGCATTATTTCTCAATTCTTAGTTACCCCTGAGCAAGTCACTAAACTTATCTGGGCCTTAGTTTCTTCATTTGAAAAATGAGGATAATAGTGCTCATATTATCTACCTCACAGGGTTGTTATGAGGAAAGCATTTTGTAAATAGTAAAGTAATATAGAAATATAACCAATAAGAAGAATAATGATAACAATTGTTTATTTCCCTCTGAAAGCTCAGGTAGAAATTCTGAGTTTAATGAAGCTTTATCTGTCTTTCTTTTTGGTTTTCAGGTCATGGTAAATGTTCCTGTGGTCGCTGCATTTGTGAGAGAGGGTGGTTTGGAAAACTCTGCCAATATTCAAGAAAATGCAACATGACTGAAGAAGAAAGCAAGAGTTTGTGTGAATCAGCAGATGGCATATTGTGCTCAGGGAAGGGTAAGTATTGGAGCCAAATACCCAACCAGAATACGGTTGTCCTTATGTTTTCTATTGAATGAAAACTCTGATTCCTTGTATCTGCAATATCTATCTATCTATCTATCTATCTATCTATCTATCTATCTATCTATCTATCTATCTATCTATCTATATCTTTTTTGGGGGGGGGCAATGGGGGTTATGTGACTTGCCCAGGGTCACACAGCTAGTAAGTGTCAAGTGTTTGAGGCCGGATTTGAACTCAGGTACTCCTGAATACAGGACCGGTACTTTATCCACTGTGCCACCTAGCCGCCCCCTTATCTGCAATATATTTTAAGCTTGAAGAATAAACACATAAATCTGAGTAAATGAGACTCAGAAAGTAGGGTTAATACCAAGAGAATCCCAATCATAATTGCAACATGGAATCACAATACATGCTAAAGCAAAGAAGTATTTTGTCAGGAACCATATATATGAAGAAATAAGAGAAGGGGTGATACGAGTTAGCTTCTAAAATGCTAGCATACTGTCACATAGTGAGGTCATTACAGGATATAGGGCTAGCAAACAGATGCTTTTTAGCTTTGATGTGGGAAAATTATAGGAAGAAAGACAGTGTGTGAAGTGAGAATGAAAGGACAAATGTAGGGATCAGATACATTCTTTCTTCAAAAATTCAGCAAGCTTTTTGGTCCTTAAGCACTTGGGTTTGCCTTCACATATGATATACATTATAGGATATTACCTAACATTCTACCTGCTCCAACTCTAATGCATTATGGTGGTGTGAAAGTGATCTTCATTACTGGAAGGAATGAGACACAAGCTCAGACAGTTCCCACAGAGCCAGATATGTTTCAAAAACAGACCCATGAGAGACAGTTAATCTGCAGACCATCAATGCTAAATGTTTTGTGAAAAAAAAAATCTATAAACTGAAATAGGATGGTGACCTTTTTTTTTTTTTTTTGACCACACCAACTCAAAAGGTAGTCTTCCAGGTCACAGTGGGTTTTGATTGTTTTGATGTGGGGAGCATCAGGGAGCTTTGAAATACTTAATATCATAACTGTCACAATCTGTCTCAATTTCCCCATTAGACCATAAACTCAATGAGGGGAATGACTTTCTCATCTCAACATTTTCCTGTTCCCGGTGTTTTAAAGTCTTAGAAATAGTGGAAAAAGTGAAATCACATTGAATACATTTATGCAAAGTAGCTTGTACCTACATGGATAGTTTTTTTTTTTTTTAAGTGAGGCAATTGGGGTTAAGTGACTTGCCCAGGGTCACACAGCCAGCAAGTGTCAAGTGTCCGAGGCTGGATCCGAACTCAGGTCCTCCTGAATCCAGGGCCAGTGCTCTATCCACTGCACCACCCAGCTGCCCCTACATGGGTAGGTTTTTTAAGAAATTAGACTGAATATTAGAATAGAAGAGAGTAATAGAATATAAACAATATCTATCCATTTTTTTCCTCTTTGTTTCTTAGGGAAGCTACATATATATTTGCTTTTGTCATACATTTATTTCAATTCTTTTCAGTTTCTAAGAGACCTAAAGGTAGTAGTCAAATAAGGACTATGGTGTTATTTTGTGTGTGAATTTAATGTGACTTCTCTTTTTTTCAGTCATTTTATTGAATTTGTCATTTTCTTTTTGAAATAAGGGTCTTTGTTTTGAATGGAAATTTAGTCATATTTCAGATTCATTTAGCAGATGTCATTTTAATTACATTTAATTCAATTCCACTAACTTTTATTCCATGTCAGCTGTGTGTAAAAGATTGGGGTAAACCCTGGGAAAAAGGTCATGTTGAGATATAACCTCTGTCCTCGTGGCACTTAGAATCTCAGGCAAATAAGACTGATATAATTATATGATAATAATAGCCAGCAATTATATTGTGCTTTAAGGATTGCAAATTGCTTTAAAAATATCTGAATTTATCCTCATGACAACACTGGGAAAGTAGGTGCTATTTTTAATCCTCATTGTACAGATGAGGAAACTGCGGCAGGCAGAGATAAGTAACTTGCCTTGAGTCATACAGCTAGTGTTTGAGGCAAAACATGAACTCAGATCTTCCTAACTTCAGGCCTTTTATGATCTATAACACCAACTGGTTAATTCATTTATCTATAAACACATAATACTGCAAGGATCCATGAAATTAGTCATGCAGGTAATAAGAATGTATATAAATCTAGCTTTCAAGAAAAAATTCAAGAATAAGTCTGATTAAAATCCAGAATGAGTTTAAGAAGCATACTTATATTATTTGTTTTTTGGTTTGTTTGTTTGTTTTTTGGTAGGACAATGAGGGTTAAATGACTTGCCCAGGGTCACACAGCTAGTAAGTGTCAAGTGCCTGAAGCTGGATTTGAACTCAGGTCCTCCTGAATCCAGGGCCAGTGCTTTATCCACTGTGCCACCTAGCTGCCCCCATACTTATATTATTTATCTCAATGCAAAGCATGCTTATATTTATCTAGTGCAAAGCATACTTACATTATTTATCTCAAACTATTAAAAACATCTCTGAAGAGTGGAGGTCCTCAGTGCCTAAGGATCTGTGGTACTTTCTTCTTAATGGTAAAAAAAAAATCATTTTAACTTAGGAAATGAAGAGGTCCCCAAGTCCTTCCGTAGGAAAACCTTATCCTTTTCCAGAGAAAAATACATGCACAAACATAAGCATACATAAATGTCTTGTGTATTTGTGTGTGTGTATGTGTGTGCATTTAGCTCTTGATTATCTGTGTTTATGGAATAATGATATAGATCTTTGTAGATCTATAGATTTACCTGAGATACGTAGATTAATAGATAGGTCTCTATAGATATAGATCTTTATCATGACTCTCCATAAGCAGTGATACATATATGTATACACGAATATGTAAATTTTATATCTGTGATAAAGATCTAGACATACAATTTATATTTGGATTCTGTGACCACATCTAGAGTATTCCTTTCAATTCTGTATGCCACATTTTAGGAAGGAATAAGTTGAAAGTAGATTGAGTGCAGCTAGGTGGCACAGTGGATAAAGCACCGGCCCTGGATTCAGGAGGACCTGAGTTCAAACCTGGCCTCAGACACTTAACACTTACTAGCTGTGTGACCCTGGGCAAGTCACTTAACCCTCATTGCCCTGCCAAAAAAAAAAAAAAAGGACATTGAGTAGGATGGTGAGATTTGAAATCATAGTATGTAAGGATATGTTGAAAGTACTATGAGGATTTAGACTTTAGAAGGTAAAGTTTTACTAGATATAGTTTTGTCCCTGGGTTCAAGACCTATATGACATATATTGGCTGTGTGACCCAAGGAAAGTCAATTAACCTCTCAGTGCTCTGGGTACCTCTAAAAGTTTCAGAGAAGGTGTCAACTTGCACAGATCCAATCACTACTGCTAAGAAGAGAAGACTAGGGGTGGGAGGAAGGTATGAGATAGAAGATAGATCTCCTCAAGCATTTAAAGGGTTGCTAGTAAAAGAAAGATTAGATGTTTCAGTTTAGGTCCCTAGGGCACAATTAGGAGTAATGGGTTGACTGATTTAGGATGGATGACAGGAATAACTTCCTAACAGTTAGGAGCCTCCAAAAGTGGAATAGGAGATAACAGATTCCCACTTAATGGCAGTCTTTAAAGAAAAGCTTAATGATCCCTTGGTGGGGATGTTCTGGAGAGAATACCTTTTTAGGTATGGGTTGGACTAAATGCCTTTTGAAGTCTTCTACACTCAGAGATTTAAGGTATATGTCAATTATTTAGAAACTGTTTTTAACCAATATTCACAGGAAGCATGTTCTATGGTCAACTGGAGCTTTTTGCTCACTCATCTAGAGAAAGATGTAATTTTATTGGGATAATGAAGATCTTCAGTTTTAGTCCTATAGGGTCTCTTGAATTATCAAGCAGGCTAAATTAAATTTTTTTAGTTAATTTGATGTGTATTTTACTATATTCTGTGGAAATTATTATTTGATATTTGAGTAATATATGAGATATGTTACATTAGGACCTCTACTCTATTCCAATCAGTAATAATCAGTTTGATTAGTGATTTTACGTAAATCATATCAGGATAATTAGATAAGATAGGTGCTGATGGTAGGTCTCAAAGTTTAATGTAATGTTCACTACTTCTTTACCAGTTATGAAGCACACTTGCACAAGTACAAGAAGGCTGACAAAGATATCTCCATCCTATTTTATTCAAATTCCATATCCAAACTCAGCATGGGGCAGGGGCAGCTAGGTGGTACAGTGGAGAAAGCATCAGTTCTGGATTCAGGAGGACCTGAGTTCAAATCCAGCCTCAGACAATTGACATTACTAGCTGTGTGATCTTGGGCAAGTCATTTAACCCTCATTGCCCGACAAAACCAAAAACAAACCCAGCATGGGTGGAATGCTTTGATTCTTTGGAAAGTCTCTCAACTTATTTTTCTACCTCCAGACCACCCTCTCTTGCACAACGTTAATAGGTGACTATCCTATGACCATTGGGTCAATGGAGATGACCCTTGCCTTGCCCGTCTTAGACTCTTGAGGACCAAAAATTATCAACCAATGAGATTCTGTATTTTGTATAGTCCCTGTGGAGTATTCAGGTATCAAAACTGTTATTAAACCTTATAAAAAAATAAGGCACTGAAGGAAGGGGGCATCTCAGATCATGAGGAAGATCTGAAATCCACTTCATTACAGGGAACCATGAATCCTTTAATAAAGTGCTATTGGCTCAGAGCTCTGCCTCAGTGGTTTTTCTTGCAGACTGGGCAATTATAATCTCCACACATACTTATGTGTAGGTGCTTGGCAATTGCCTATTTTTTTCTAAGTTGGTGATGTCACAGGGTATTTGTGGAATAAGACTCCCTGCCCTAGTATTGATCCAGCAACTTGTCTGTGACCTATAATCTTAGGGAGAAGTTGAGTCAACACTTTGCTCAAGGTCACAAATGCTGCACAGTTTTTATCAGAGGCAGGGCTTGAACATATGCTTATTTCTCAGTTAATTTCATTTCCAGATTCTTCCTGTTAACTTTTTTTGGGGGGTGGGGCAGGGCAATGAGGGTTAAGTGACTTGTCCAGGGTCACATAGCTAGTAAGTGTCAAGTGTCTGAGGCTGGATTTGAACTCAGGTCCTTCTGTATCCAAGGCCAGTGCTTTATCCACTGTGCCACCTAGCTGCCCCCCTATTAACTTTTTGAACAGAAACTTCTCAGTGCATAGGAGTGTATCTCTGCTTCTAATGAGGCTGATAACAAAATAATGAAGCACAATGATGACCTGGTTTAGAGAGAGTTAGAAATTTATGCCAAGAAGCATCATTCTCTTTTGGAAAAGAAACTGACCTCAGATTCAGTAAAAACTAGGTTTAAGTCCTACCTCTGATTCAAATGGATTATATGCTACCTTAGTCAGTACACTAAATTTAACTCTAAGTTTCCTAAACAACACTCTGAGACTATAATTTGCAAAGCAGTTGATAATTTGCATTGGTAGAGGGAGTTTCCTGACCTAGAGTTCCTTACATCAGTGTAATCACAGGACCAGTTCAAAAGCAAATGCATAAATAAATGAAGGCTTACTATTTTCCCCACCCTATCAGGGAATTTTCTCCTCTATGTCCTATTCGATGCTGAAAATGTACAGCTGATACAATAAATTACCTTCAGCTGAGACTTTCTATCTTCTGGTCTAAACATGATAAATTCCTCGCCCCTGCCTTCCCTGGCTTAGAGCCAGTATTTACGGATTTAAAAGGCTTCCCTGGATTTGGGGTTCCAGGGGAATAAATAGGAATTAGGAGCGGTGAATAGAATAATGTTGGCAAAGGGCTTTCCCACCAACACTGCTGCATGTTGATAAGACTGAAAGATCAAGATATGGCATCGATAATTTTACTACAAGGAATGAAGTGTTGGTCATGTCTTTTCCCAAGAGGTATATATCAAGATTAAAAGTATCCTAAGATAAAGCTTCAGGGATAACCACTAATGGAGAATGTATGCCATAGAGGAGAAAATTTTAGATTCTGAATATCCAAGTTAGAAGGTCATTTAATCCAATCTATACATAATTAGGAATCCTCTTTATAATATCCTGACAATGAGGTCATTTAGCATCTGTTCAAAGAACTCTTGTGGAGGGTAAGTCACCACTGAGTATACACACACATAGTCATCTATCTCTACATATGTGTACATATAATACAGATACATACATATACATGTATGTATGTGTGTGTATATATATATATGTGTGTATATATATATATATATGGGCATACACATGTTTACTACCAAAAATGTTTATAGGGGAAGTGCAGGGTTATGTGAGGGGTTATCTGCAGAGGCCCAGGGGGAGCTGGTGAACCAAATAAGTATAAAGAAACAATTTACAAAAGTCAACTGTTGAGTTGTAGTTTATCAGCCTGCCCTATGAAGGAATTATCTTACACTTTTTGTTTACATAACAAAAGTATTCTAAGATCTAATGAATTGCTTAATCTTCAATATTTTCCCTTTTTAGCTGTTACCTAATTCTTCCTTTCCCCCATCCCTTAAATCTCTCCTGCCTCCCATGTTATATATAAAATTACATATAGCAAGGCATCATGAGAATATTCATGCAACCCATTAAGCTGTTCCTTGAAGTCTAGGAGTCTGCAAAGCTTGTTTTAAGGAAAAATTTTAAGAAATTATTACCCACTCCCTTATAATTTGTTCAAGTTTCTTCAAAATATTTTCTAGCTGACAAGGCAACATGATGCAATAGCATGCATTGAATTGGGATTCAGAGGACCTGAGTGTAATTCCTGGTTTTACCACATCCTACCTGTGTAAGACTGAATAAATCAACAAAACTCTGGATCTCATATTCCCATCAGTAAAATGAGGGGGTTAGGTTGGATGACCTCTCAAGTTCCTTCCAACACTATGTATTTGAGCATATGAGGCACAACCATAGATCAATGCTTTTGGTTTATTTTGGGAGGAATACTGTACTGTCAGGAAGAACTAAGCATTCAAAGCAGAGGATCTAGTCTGCCTCCCCCCACCCCAAGGTATCCAGTTCAACATTAGTTTGGGTAAAGGAAAAATTTGAGGTACCATGCTATAGTGGAAAGGTAACTGGCCTAGGAATTGGCTGCAGAGGCAGCAAGGTGGTCTGGGATTGGAGTCATGAAGACCTAAGTTCAGATATTGCCTCAGACACATGCTAGTTGAGTGTCCCTGGGCAAGTTATTTAAAAAAAATCTGTTGGCCTCAGTTTCCCCAATTGTAAAATGCAGATAATAGCATTTAACTCACCCTTCCAGCATTGTTGTGAGGATCAAATGAGATATTTGTAAATTGCATACACTGTGCCTGGTACATACTAGACATTAAATAAATGCTTGTTTCCTTCCTGGAAATTAACCCCAGCTCTACTTATCAAACTATTTGGTGATCTTGAGCAAGTGGTTTCACCTATCCAGGTGAATTTTCTATTTAAATGAAGGGTTTGGACTCATGCCCTCTCATATTACATATGAAGAAAAAGAAACCCATTAAGGTTAAGTGATTTGCCCAGGATCCCACAAGTAATAAGTGTTGGGTGTGGGATTTGGTCTAGGCCCTCACGCTTCAGGGGTTAGTTCTCTTTCTACTCTACTACATTTGTCCCCATGGCCCCTCCTTGATTTTAGCTTCTTGGTTGTCTTTCCATTAGGGAAGACAGCAGGAGCAAAAGAAATGATGAGCTGTCTTCTGCTATTGTTAAGGAAAAATGTATCCACACTGAGATCACGGATTCCTGTTAATTTGTGGGAACCTGAGCAATAGGTCATCACCCTAGTGCCTAAGACATTAGTGCTGACCACAAAAAGATAACCCACAAAACTGAGAGGTTTGGATCGAGTGCTACCTGTGATCCCTCATGGTTCTCAGATTCAATTATTCAGTCAAGTGATAAATATTATTAGCATGGTGGTAGGGAAGTGGTGAAAATGCTCAAAATTGTTTGACTACATCATGTACTTTTATGAACACAATGCTTTGGTGTAAAAGTTTGCTATTTGGGGAGTAAACTTTTCCAGAGAATACAGCTATCCTAATGATCACATTGAGAGGAATCCCATTCTCTCTCTCTGGTATGTTAAAGACATGAAAAAACATCCTGCTGAGGATGCTCTTCTAAGGTTATGCCCTTAGATTACATAGTACTCATTTATTTAATTTTTTAAATGGCTATTGAACAAAGCTGACACCTCGTGACAGAAGACGGTGAAGAAATAGCATTTTATTTCTTTACAAATTTGTAGCCAAGACAATAAATCACTCCATAGAAAAAATTTAAAATGGATACAGTGTCTATGACCATTCATAATGGATGGAAAGGTTAGTACAAGAGTGAGAACCGCCTGTTATGATGTCAGATTGCAGCATTTTGCCAGGCACGACAAAATAAAAATGAATTCCAACTCTATGAATGTTGGTAACTTAGAATGATGCCTTGCTCTTGGACTTCAAAGGTCTACATGGGCAACCAAGAGACAGGGAAATAATTTTAGTGTTCAGGTCTCCCCTAATATCACAATATGGATTGTTTTCCATGGAATTAGTTACCTTTGCAGAGATCTGAGCACAATGACAGGGGGCTTTGTGATTTTGATCATTGAGTTTCTGTGTGTTGTCTTTGGATCCCAGAGCACCCAGGAAGGCTTTGGCCATCATCATTTCAACATAATTCTAGGTAATCACCACTAGCCTTCTTTAAAGAAACTGTCACTAGGGAATGGATACAAACTTGAGGTGTTAAACTATTTCCCCACACTCAGTTGGGATATAGGATTATGGCACTTCTTGAGTTCTAGATCACCCAAGCCAAGTGCCCAGATTATCTCTTCTACAGAAGGAACAGGGCAGCTTCAGTAGCAATTGTCCTTGCCCCATGTTAGAGCTATTTTCCCCGATTTGGTTCTCCAGTCAAGTTTATAAGAATTAAATGCACCCACTGCTGAGATGACTTGAAAGAAATTTGACTCTGAAAGGCAGTATAGATGAGTTCGGGGAAGAGTGGGAAATGCTCCAGTTCTTAGTCTAGGGATAACTTTGTAATCTTGAGTCACTTTATCTCTCTTTGCTTCCATTTCCTCATCTTTGAAATCAGAATACCTATCTTTCCATCTGTCTCAGAGGGTATGTTTTAAAGACCAGTAAAATCATAAGCTTGATTTCCAAAGGACTGGAGGCAAAATGAGGCTATGAACATTCCTAAGTGTTCTGGTTCTGAACCAGAATGAACTGGGGAGAGGATGTTGCAAGTATTGTTCTTCTGTCATAATTCCAGCCTGCTCCTCACCAAAGCTGTGGTTATGTTTAACTTTCAGATAAGATGATAGTTGACTCTTTCCTGAAAAGTATGCAGCCTGAGTGGGGCTGATGGGCAACTTCTCCCCTATTGCCTCCTCTGGTAGGAGGTGGGGGGAGCAGAGCCTGTTATTTGTGAAAGCAACTGGAGCTCTTGGAAGGAAAGGTGCCTTAGTGTCTCCTATTATGTTATACCATGTGGTTATTAACATAGGTTAAACTATTTCTAACCTAGGAAGTAACAGGAAGAGTTTCTCATCTCTAGGAGGCACTGAGCTTTTATAAATAGAAGTTTAATAGCTCAGTCGGGAGAGTCACTGTTTCATGGCTTCTCCCTCCTTTCATTTTAGAGATTTCTGTTTCTGGCACACTTCTGAGAGTTATTGGTGCTCAGAGTTGCCGGTTTGAGACTTTTATTGTTCAAAGGTCTAGTAAAATGTCCCATAATAAGCTCCATTGTGCCTGTTAAGACTAAAGAAAACACTTTTTTTGTTGTTGTTGTTTACCACAACAAGGAGATTGCCATGACAGAAGTTATGTCACTAGGTAAGAAAGTTTCTGGATTTATCAACAGGAAGAACTGCCCTAAAGTAGTGAAAGTGAAGGAGGTGAATGATGTAATAGCTTGGAAGGGGATAAAGATGCCAGGACCATATATTGTCACATACAAAAAAGAGCCTTTAGAAGCAAATGATTCCTAGAAGTGCTATTGGTGAATCAATTGGCTGCTGTTTGTGATAATTAACTGGGCTTTTCAAAATCATTTTTCTCCTTATGTTAGATGTCATTTTAGAAAGTCCCCAAAATGTTGATATTTAACAAATCATTTACCTTTATTCAGCCATAGAAATAAAAGACTTAGTGTGGTGTCTTCTAGAGTAAATCTTATGGCAATTAATAAAATTCAGTTGTTGTTTTTTTGTTTTGTTTTTACTGACATTTTTTCTCAGTATTTGTATCTGTTAACCTATTTGTTTATCTATTAGCTTCAGTGTGTCATACTTCCATGACTAGATGTAAAAGCAGCTTGAAAGAGGTGGCAAATGAAATACAGAAATAGGAGGAAGATCTACAATTGAAAGAGTGAAGAAAGGAGAAAGGCCTCTTACTTGTCACTGGAAGGGAGCCCACAAAAGCCTATTTTTGACAACCAGTTTAGTCAGAACTGAGGTAACCCTGCTCTTCCTTAAGGAAGGCATGCAAATTAGCACTGGCCCACAGGTAGAAAAATGGGCCAGATAAAAAAAAGCAATCATACTGTTGATCAGTTAATGATAAATAAAAGTGGAAACAAAATCCATGACTATCCACTGAGACATTTCCTCAGTTTGTTAATATTGACAATAGAGTGTGAACATGGCATGGGAATAATGGGAAGTATTTCATGGGCTGGTAAATATTTGATATGCAAGGAAATGGTTTGGGTGGGGCAAGGAATTTAAAATCCATTTGGAAAATTTCTTTATAAGGGATATACTTGGGAAAGGTTATGTGAGGTTCTACAACAATTTTCTTACTTTGCCACAAAAATGAGAAGCAATGTTGGCAGCTCCCTCTTGCCCCAAATAAAAACATTAGCCTCCTTTCTGAGCTTTTGTGATGTCCTGACTGATGTTTGATCTTTTACCAAAGATCTTGATGCTAAGAGATAGCATTTTTGGCCTGTTGCAATATATGAATACTTTAATAATGCTTTACTCTACAACTATAGAAGGGAATTCTATAGAGAAGTATGTAGTAGGACCCAACAAGTTGTTAATTTAGGATATGTTTCAATAGCAACGATTCACCTCCTGTTTTGTATATACAATCCCCACCCCCCACCCCCAACTACCCACACCTTTTTTTTTTTACAAATACAATTCCCTTTTTCCAATCTTTTTTTTTTTAAATTCAAACAGCTGTTCATTTATCACACAAATGGTTGTTCCTTTTTTGAATGAATGTGCTTGCTGGAGGCACTGAAGACCAAGTTTTCAAACATATCTTAAACTAGTCTTTGTTGAAATTTCATGGAATATTTCAGTCACTTTCCAAAATCAAAGGTTTCCTAATAATATATCCTTTTGATCATTTAGAACTTCAGAACCTTGAATACTGAATATATTGTTTAACAATACATGACATTTAGAACTAGCAACCAATTCAAGACAATATATTTTAACTGAAAAAATATGGCTAAGGAGCACTGAACTAGGTTTTAGGAGGCCTGGGTTTAATTTTCAGATTAGCCACAAAATAGCTATATAGTTTAGGCTGAGTCATTTAATTTGGGGGGGGAGGTTATCAATTAGACCAGACAGATTTCAAGGTCCTTTCCAATGTCTTCTTGATGAATGTCAAGAGAAAGAACACTTCTTTCCTAAGATATTTTTGTCTGTGGATATAATTAATATCTGTAAAAAATACTATTTTATCAGCAACATGCATTCCTTTAAAGAAAATAACCACATATATGAAATATTTTAAGAACCTTGGAAGAAAAAGTAAGCTTAAATGCAGTAATGAATTGCAGAAGGTTCTTAAGGGCAGAGACTGTTCTTGGATTTGTCTCATCCCCCTTGCACTTAAAACAGTGATTTGCACAACTTAGGGAATGGATGTTTGTGAACTTTAAATGCTTATTGAAGATTGAATTGTATCATTGAAGATATCAATTTTCATTTTTTATTCTACCCCTAGAGCCTAGTACAATTCCTTGAACACAAGTGATGCTTAATAAATGCCTGCTGGATTTAGTTAGTTGAATAAATCAACCACTATTAGGCAATTTTTGATGGCTGCTTTTCATTGAATTTGGAGCTTATCCTAAATGATTCTCTCTAGATTGAATAAGGAACAGTTTATATTTCTAACACTAACTCCCAGTATTCCTCACTTAAAAAAACATGCAAAAGAAATCCCTGATTTATAAATCAGTTGGGGAGTGATGATTTTCACTACAAAAAGAGCTTTCACTTTTCAGAATTCATTATTGCATTCCCTTAAATTATAAGCTCCTGTCAGGCATTTAAAACATGATTTAATTTACATGACCTCAATTTCTACACAACAAATCCATTTGGGATAAGCAAATGGATAAGCACCTGTCATGGGACCTGAAACTGAACCCTGCTGACATTTTCATAATGCACTTCTCTAACTTGGTTCAGTGGCAAATATGTTTATTGGAACCCCAAAAGGATTTCTTTACTGGAAAACTCTTTATGAAATAAAATTATAAAATAGGGTATTCAGTAGAAGTACATGTGATGTTAAAGCTCTCCTTTTAAGCAACTTTGCTATTCAATAAGCTTTCATCTTGATTTTCTGCCTTTAGACCATAGCTGCTTAGATTTTTGGTGTTTGGTGATCAGCATTGGTCTAATTGAGACTGAAAATCATGTTTGGGCCATGACAATAAATAATAATCTTTGTGATTACAGGCTCTTGTCACTGTGGAAAGTGCATCTGTTCTTCTCAGGAATGGTACATTTCAGGGGAATTCTGTGAATGCGACGACAGAGACTGCGACAAGCATGATGGCCTCATTTGCACAGGTGTGTAGGTCCAGATTACCCCCTCCCTTGTTCTGAGCAGCAGGCTGCAAAACTGGTAGATGAAAATGTTAAGCAACAAGACCACTCCAGGCACAGTCTGTCTCCTTCCATGCATGGAAGGCAAGATGTCAAATTTATCCGTTGACGTGAAAGTGACATTGAAAGTGGAGGGGAAGGAATATGACAGAATAGGGGTACGATTGGTTCCTAAAAAAAGGATAGGGTAGACAAACATTAAGGTATAAAGTGTACGTAAATCAGTGATAGGAATCATCTGAGTCATTTTTAAAGGATCCCAAAGCATTTTAACATGTGGCAAAATAACATGTGGCAAATGGAAATGATGATGGTGAAGATCCTTGCACTTTGGCCCCTGCGTAAAGTTTATCTATCTCTCACATTTTTCATAAATTCAGCCAAGGAAGATGCTGCTGTTGGATTGATAGAAGTGGGAATAATAGGGATGAGGAGGCAAGTTGCCATGATAATGGTACAATGTCTACTGGAATGACAGGAGTTTTAGAGTGGATTTACAGCTTTGAAAGCAATAATGACAGATCTAAGGAAAAATGGGGCCATTTACACCTTCCTTCACCTTCTTCTCCTCATAAAAGAATCAAAGCTGTCTAATGGGGGAAGGAGCACAGAGCTCATTTTCAAATGGTCTTTGCTAATATACCCAGTTCGTCAACTACTCCCTTTATAACAAATATCAGGCATCTTCCCACGAAGGAAATCTTTATGTGGAACCGGCTCTTCCTGTCCAATGCAACTCAATGTAGTTCCTCTGCAACCTATTACATCATTTTTTTCTGTAACTGTATAAGTCAATTTTATCTGTATATTCTATCTTTATTAAATATAAGCCTGCTATATAGTTTGTTACCTTTATTGAGAGAAGAGGACCAAAAGATGGCAATGGAAGCCCAGCTGGCTACAAAACCTGATGGAATAATTACAATAGTTACTCTTTGGCTGATGACTGTGCTGGAAAGATGCCATTAATTGTTTCAAAGAGCCAGTTTCTTTTAGCTACTTAGTCAAATGTAAAGCATTCTACACAATAAGACAATCTCTAAAGAGCCAATGGAATGGTTTTTATTATGGCTTGTTACGTTTTATAACAACACATTTTAATGTAATACATTTCAATTATGATAATGATTCCCCTGTTCATTTTGTTCTAGGCAATGGAATATGTAGCTGTGGAAACTGTGAATGCTGGGATGGATGGAATGGAAATGCTTGTGAAATTTGGCTTGGGGCAGAATATCCTTAACAATTACATGACAAAGGACTAAGTTCTTGTTTTTTTAGGCCATTAGAACACATAAATGCACAGCAAACAGCATATAATCACCACTAGGGCTACTCAAGCAGACTATTGTATGTTTTTTCTATTTCTGAATGCCTGAGTAAAATCTGGGTACCCATTAAAAATGAGTCTAAGCAGTTTGTGATGGAAATAGCACAAGAAAGGGCTTTCTTACGTAATTTGCATGGTTGTCAGCTCTGAACATCATTACACAATGAAAACCACATTAGGCCTAATGAGGCAGAGACATCACAGATGAAACTGCGAAGCTATTGATCAGACACAGACTATATTGTGTCCTAGTCTGAACTTCTAAATGTGAATGATAGAAAAGTCAACTCCATAGTACATATAGTCTGTGGCAAGTGCTCACAGTGACTACAGAATGCAATCAATCCCTTTCAAAATCAGTCAGTTTCAACACTAAGGAAACTTTAAGCTTGTTGTTTAATTTTCATATTTACAGAACTAAAAATTCATGTAAAGAAACCCTTCAGATGCAGAGAGTAATTAAGAAAAATGTACATTTTGCAAAGTTTAATAAATAATATCATGACGTGACTGTACTGTTTGTATCTATTGATCTTTAAAAAACAAGGGAAATCCACGATACACTGCTAAGTTGAAAATATCTGATTAATAGCTAGCATTTATATTAACACTTTAAGGATTGTAAAGTGCTTTGGAAATGGCCAAAGGGTATGTATGTGTGGAGATGAATTTTCTCAATACGTAAATTTTTTCTTGATAGTAAATTAAGGCATTTAGAGGACTCTGACTTGATAGCCTAGTGGTTTAAATGACTTATATGCCTTTGATGATGAGTACTTAGTTACTGTGAAAATAGAATCATTATAAAATATAATTTGGAGACTATTATAATCCACTAGCATCAACCCCTCAAGCTTTGATAAGGGCAAAATAAAGGACTAGTACAGGTTGAATAGCAAATACAATTATTTGTATTTGTAATAGTATGAAAAAAATTATTTCTTCTCAATGATGAAATGAAATTCCCATTGAATTATTGGGATGTTCCTAATTTACTTACCATCAAATCTAATTGTGCATGTCAGTACTTGCAACCTTTTAAAATTCAAGGATAAAAATGTTTATATATATATATAAAATCTTCTGATAAAATTGCTTAAATTTGGTAAAGTAATTTATATTTGTAGAATTGTCATAATATTTAGGGAAAGTTATTTTAATGTTTCAAAAGATGCCAGTTTAAGATGCAAATTCCATTATGAGTATTATAGGCATCTTCGAGTCATGACTGGGGTTTTAGAAGTGATATCACTAAAACTTAGGAACCATCCCAAAAATGAAGAGGAAGAGCTAGAGCCAAAATCACCTGACTTCTTGGGAGATCATTACAGGGTTGATTTTTCTATTTGTTGTAAATGTACCATAGCGTTCCTGTACATTGATGTGTTTGTAAGTTCTCAATTGTTGAGCCTAAAATGGATTAATAGAACTTTCCCAATTGTTTCCATATCCTTGTTTGAGTCAGCTGCTATAGAAGCTTTTTTAAAGGTAGGAAGGGAAGTTAGAATCCAAGGAAAGATTTATGCCTCCATTTTTTTTTCTCTTTTCTGTTTTGATGTCACACTCCCAAACAAACTTCAATGAATATGTTAACTGGTATTTTAATGAAAGTGGCAATGAGATGCAGCAAGAAGCAATGAACAGAGAAATGGCCTCATAGCCAAGAAGACCTGGGTTTAAGTCCTTCCCCTGACATATAGTGGATCTGAGACCCCAGGTAAGTCATTTAATCTTTCAGTGCCCCAACTTGACTAAGACTATAAATTGTCAAGAGGGTGCCAATCTATACTGGTCAAGGGACTTTCCTATGCCAATGAAATTGTAGGTCTTGTACATATTCTATTTAAAGAGATATAGAAAAAATAGGAAAAGCATTTGTGTATTAACTATTAGTTCCAGTATTTGAGACTTTTTTCACTGAACCACGTGTTAGTAATTCTCCAAGAAAGGGTTGTTGTTTTTTTCTTGTCAGGTAATATTAGGTATACTTAATTTTGTTTGTGATTTTTTATTTTTCACTCTATCCCACTATAAAACTAAAAAAATGCAAGCCCATCTATATTAATATTTTTGCATGAGTATCAAAATTGTGTGTGTGTGTGTGTGTGTGTAATTTCGGCTACTGGATAAACTATTTTAACTTTAAAGATCAGGACATGTTTTAGCTAGATGCTTTAACAAAGTGGAAAAGGGTTGTTTTTGTTTTGGCTTATTAGCTACAATGGGGGTTAACTAAATTATAAAAAATAAAACAAACTGCTTTCTCATTAGATGTTATGTAATTAATTAACAACTGGTTAATAGTGAAAACATTATTTTTTAAATATCCATTTTCATTTTCATGACCAAAATTCTTATAAAATCATAATAAAGGGGGAAAAGTTGTATAATTTAACTTGCACATGACAACCATGCTTATCTTGTGGTGTAATATAGGGAACCCATCTTAATATCTGAATCCATCACAGGACATGTAATTAAGCTGTGATGGCTTCAAAGAATATGAGCTAGTACATCACATAGTTATAGATATGGCACTGGTAGAAATGAAGAGGATCCTCATTCCTTTCTCAAAGCCAAATTCAGGGTGAGACTGGGACTCTATCTTGATGCTGGGGGGAAGTAGTCCTGCCATACAAGGGTAAAGGCTTTTTTTCTGCCAATGGGTATGAATAAGTGATATAAATAGGGGAAACCAATTCAATTTCAGTGCTTACCTTCTGAAAAAAAATACTTCATGTTCAAGTCAGTTTAGAGGAAACATTATGAGTTCTACACAGCTATGAAGATGTAAGAAAACACTATTGTTCCCCCTTGCTAAAAGTCAGAGTCCCACAATCTTGACTTTTTGTTTGTCTGCTTTTCTGGAAAATGTTAAACGTTTATCCTTAGCCATTCTTTTTATACTATAAAGCTTCTCTCTAAAGCATATTTACTAAAGGTAATGTTTACCCATGCCCCTCACTGGGTGTTCCACCTCCTTTCTGGGAAGGTGTTTGCCGAGAAATCTAAAGTGCATGTATTGGTTTGGGGGAGAAAATTCAATGGAGTATGTCTGTGATTGCAAAGTGGAACAAAGAGTTTGTTACACTTAAAAAAAATACATCCCAACACTAGTATTAGTCATGATGAAAAATACCATGTATTAGGGATTTAGAAATGAATTAAGCAACTGCCACAATGTGCTCAAGGGGGTGTTTATGGGGAAACACAATAACCTTATTTTGTCTTTCATTTCAACTTTGTTTGCCCTGTCACTTGACTGGTAAACATCAGAGGGCCTAGGGGGACTTGACTATACATACCACTGCATTTGGAGGTCTTCTTTCATTCTTCTCAAAATGATGGTTCTCTTATTGCTTTAAAGTTGGCATAATGCAATAATAGAATTCCTAGGGACTATCAGACAAAAAGTCATTTAGATGATAAATGGAACAAGTATTTCCATATAAATGATATTTCCTATTTTGGCCAGGCATGTTTTCCAAAAGGGAGCTAGAAGGAGATCGAGTGGGGAGGTGTTTTGTTTGGTTTCAGGAACAAACAAACAGAAATGCTACAGCTGGTTTCATAGAATCTTCCAGTGGAAAGTGACCACAGAGGACATCTGGCCCAACCCCACCTAAACATTCATCCTTAGCCTGAGGTTGAAAAATAAATCCACGTTGGTTCCCTTTATATTCTCTGTGTGGTCCAGCTCTGGCCTCAGTTTTGTAAAATGTGAGAAATTCAAATCAGAAAACTTCTTCTCTGCATTGATGCTATATCCTAAAAAGAAATTCATACAGGCGTTCTGGACATATTTAACAATGGACAAAATGGGGGCATATTCTGAATGGTGGGAACAGTACTCCTGCTTAGTTTGTCTACTGAAAGGTGGACTGATTGTATCACATCTCTGCAAACATTGCCAGGTTTTTTTGCAGCCAAAAAACTGTTTGAAAAACAGTGTGGTTGGAAAACAAAGCTGGTGCTGGAATATTTAGGTGATAGGCATTATGGAAGCGGGGGTGATTGATAATAGTCTCTCAGCAGGGGAATTGTGCAAAGCTGTTAAATAAGAAACCAAGAGAAATCAAAGCTCCCACAAGACACACATGCCAAAGGAATGGGCAACTATAGAAACTTGATGTGTAAGGGATGGATATGTACGTAGAAGTACAAGACACACAATCTGTAAGTACAAATCGATTCCATCAGATTTACTATACAGTACTGCGGCAGTAACATTTTTCACTTAATAACAGCAAACTTAATTTGGGGAAACAGAATGGTGAAATCTTATCCTGAAAATAGCAGTAGAGAGGTATTATCACGGAGCTGAAATTTTCTTTGGCATGGCAAAGGGGAAAATCGAGTTTACCAACCTATTTACATGACATGTCTCTATATTTGTGGGTGGTGCAATGTCATTTTTGCACATTCTATTTCTTACATAAAGTTGTTTGATGTTTTTCAATATGCCTTTGTATAAATATTTTATTCAATATGTTGCATCTGTGTATACAACAAATGATAATAAACACAGAAACTGTACAATGCAGACAAACTCTTTGCATATATGTATGTAAATTTAGTAATACATACCAACAGTTCTTGATACACAGGGCCTACTGCATGCAGTTCACCATTGCCATCCTCTTCCCATGCAACAGATGAGACCAGACCCAAAATTAAAGGCCTAACCAAAGCACAAATGACAAAGACCCCCTCTGATCTAACTTGAAACATATTTTAGAAGAAACTGTTTTTAAGACATCCACTCATAGGAATAAACACCCTTTTAGACAACCCATAGAAACAGACAGACGAACTAAAAGCAAAGTTGTTACAATTACAAAACATTCTAGTCATTTACAAATTCAGCTTTACTTTTAACCAGTCAGTGGGATTTGCAGAGCAAGAAGGACCCAGGAAATAGAGTTTAACATCTAAAACAATGGGTATGTTCATGGGAATAGGGGAGAGTGGGAATTGAGCATATGGTACTTAGAAGCCCCCCTCTCTTTAAAATCCCATGTTTCACTGTGTTCGCTTTGTCACAGCCCTGAAGGACACCGTGTTTTCCCCTCCCCACCGTATTACAGGAGAATGAGCTTCACAAAATATTCTTCACCTTCCAAAGTTAAAGTCAGATAGGCTCACCCTGCCTTTGAAATGGAATTAGAGAAATTAAGAACAGGTAAAAGAACCACTTTGTCTATTTGTCATTTAGCATCATCCATGATACTCTACTCAAACATTATACTTTTATTTATTAAAACTGATTCAAATATGAAAATTTCAGAAGCATAAACAGTTCATTTATACCAAATCAGCTAAGCAGGCCAAAAGTATTAAACAACACGTAAGGGCTCTTATGATGCTTAGTGTGAAGCAATGACCAAAGAATTCACCAGTAAATACATTGAAGATGGGAGAAATGGTGACCATGTCATCCATCTCTATGAACATACTATCAAAAGGTCAGGACATTAATCCCACATAGAGTTTTCAGGCCTGAGGTACAGATTGGTCATAATTACTTCTTCTGAGAACCAAAATTTAGGTTTCCTAAGCATACACAATTTTCATTATCTATTGACTCTTTGACAAGTTAGACACTAGGTATTTTGAAAAATTTCACCTTTAATAGTTGACATTTTATATGGCATTGTTATCCATTAGCCAACTGCTATAACCTCTGTCTTAAGTTGGCTACACTGAGCTCAATGAGCAGCCCTAAGTGTCATCACCAATAATTTGCCCCACTCCTTCAAAAAATAAGAAAAAGAAAAAAAAAAGATGAAGCTAAAAGCTGATTTTCTAATGAGTTTTTCCTTTGTTTTTGTTTTTTTCATCTATAGCAATTCAACAGACTGTATTCTGAGATCAAGGCAAGGCACCTGTAACCAAGCCATTTGTGGGCGTACCCCAAAGAGCTGGGTTAGAGGTATGTACTGGTGAAATACACAGTACAGGACTTGGCATGCTGAGCTAAAAAAAATACTTTTTTTTCTAATTATGTCCAGTTTAAAAACTTGTCATTAAACACCAAAAATATTAAAGTCTAATTTATAACTAAACTTTGCATTGCTGCTTCAGAAAATAACACAACAGCCGCCTTGCCCATGCTCTGCTGAGTATGAGTGGAACGCAGCCAAAAATTGGGATGGTGTTAAGTTCAGTTCATTAAAAACTGGAAAAGATTATATTTGAAATGGATTTAGGTAGCGCAATTCTTGTTAGTCATAATTATTGTTTTTCAAATAATGAAGATTAGTAGATGAAAAATGAGCCTTAATTCAGGCCTACAAGGCCTACAGAGTTCTTTGGACCCACTTTCTCAAAAACCAGTGGGTCTTGCTCGCTGGGCAAGGCAAATGTTACCATTACCAGTAAGCTTGTGATATGTATAAAACACACACACACACACACAGAAAGAAACTATAGGGGGATGTCAAACACTTATCTTAGAAAGCTTTCCACTGGTCATGTTTGACACATTTCCCTCCCCATTTATGCTGACCTCAGGAGCACGGTATCTGATATTAGAGCATATTCATAATTTAATCAATAGTGTAAGTCAACGACAACAACCTTATTCTTTATAGATGCAATTTATAATTATAGGTTTAGAAGGCTTCCTGATTCCCTGATTGCTTTCCAAACTCAGCTACCTGCAACATTTAAGTTTTAGAGAAAACACAATCCCTGCAAAAGATCACGGACAGTGGAAGCGAGCAGCCTTGTAAAAAAAAAGGGGGGGGGGGGAGAAATCCATAATAGCACAGGGTTACAGCGTCTAACTAGAAAGTACTCAATATTATTGGTGTGCTACAAAATTGAACTTAAACACATGGATTTTGCTGAAACTGGACTCAGAAAGGGATTATGGGTAACTGTCAGCAGGCAAGGTATCAAGTGTATCAAGTGAAGTATGTCATTCACATGAAGTGTCACAGTCACAGAAAAGATATTAAAAAGGCATTCCATATCTGGTAGGGCATTCCATGGTCTGAGTTTAGCTGGTTATCCAGGTGTCCTCTTGGAGTGGGGAGAGCCAGGGAGGGAAAGAGGGTGCAACATGTTGAGTTTTATCCATTTGCAACAAGTTTGTTCAGAAGCGGCAAAGAGCAAGCCTTCACTTGCTTCTAGCTGCTCCATAGATCCCAGAGCCGGAATGTCTGGCAAGGATAAATAGCTCAACTTTGCTCAGGATGCGTTAAGTCACAACACCTGTGAAGATCTGGCTATGTGGTCTTACTCTTGTTCACTGGTTTGCCTCCATTCATTATTGCAGACGCACTTGTGCTTTTACTTGGAGTCACTCCGGCCTTTGGCACTGTTTCTCCAACATCGTGCAAAGATGGTTCTCTGTACATGGCAACTAGTGTTTGAAAAAGAGAAACACAAAAAAGAAAGTTCATTTGCTCACATAAGCATCAGTGATGGGCAAGTAAATAAACATTTTCTCCCTTTCTAGTTGCTTGGATCACAGGTCTTCGAGCTGGACTAAGCCTTAGAGGTCATCTAGTCTCACCCCCTTCATTTTCAGAAGAAGAAACTGAGGCTCAGAGAGAAGGAATGGCTTTTTCAAGGCTATACAAGGAAGAAGCAAGAGAGCCAGGTTTTTTATCTCAAGTCCCCAGATTTCAAAGCCAGCATGGTCTCTACTCTAGCAGGCTGCCTGGAACATTTTGTAGATAGTCTTTGAATGTTAAAGTCATGAAGACTGTAGAACCAGGACAAGCACCCAGGTTTCCCGTCTCAGTCTTTTCTTTCCCCCATACCAGGTGGATCTCCTTTGAACAGTAAAGCCTATTTTAAGTCCTATCTATATACCCTAAGCCTACCAGCTAAGGTTCTTTTCATCTATCTATCTTGGAGAAACATACAGACAATAGAGACTTGTTTTTATGGAGATTTTTAGGTGCTGTGATGGAGTGGGGTATGAGAAATGAGCTTGTTTATAGAGGCAGAAAACATAATTTACAACTACACTTGCCATTTCTGATTCTAGGCTAATCATAAGCCACATTACTTAAATTAAATTTGCAAATCCTGGTCATTTACTGGTGCAGGTCATTCATTATATTCTTTTTTTCAAGTGTTTCCAGGCTATCACATTCACAAAAGTGTGAAAAATCAGAGTAATCCAATATCATAATGAAAGAATCTGACCTTAATTATGCCGAAGCTTTCCAGTGAGCATCACTTAATTTAAAATTTACCCCTCTCTCCTTGCCTTGTTAATCATACTTGAACCAATTTTTAGCACCTGCATGACATTTATTGTCATTCCTCATACACTTTTCTGAAAAGCATTTTTTTCCTTTCTTTTTTGTTTCATCCTATACAAAGCAGAAAGCACAGTGTGAAAAGAAAGTGAACGGGAAGCTGACATTTGACTCAGCTCTGAGAAATGTTCAGAATAAGCCTGGTGATGACGTACTTAATCACAATAGATGGAACAGTATCTGCCTCTTAGGGGGACATTCCAGGAAATACTAGGAAGGCAGTGACCAGTGTGTGGAAGAACAATGAGATACTAGAAATAATCTGCCAGCAGAAATTCAAGTGAATTAGAGCTAGCCCAATGGGGCTTTTTGGGCTTTCTGGTATTTCAAGTATAAAATCTCTGGAGGAAGGATATCACCATTCACTTAGGAGGCTGGAGCATTAGAGCTGCCTGCTTGATGGATGTGGCAGAATTTCCCTTTCTACTGTACTAAACTCGATAATATTTCACGGAGATACAAGTTTTACAACATTTATGGAGATCAAAGCTGTGTTAACAGAGAGGTCAAGGCAGTCTAACAGATTAATCCTCACACAATAGTTTAAGGGGAACTTTGTGTTGCTGATTGAGGCTGGGATCCTTTCCTCCCTTGACAGAAGCATCAAAGGACTGACCTTGATTTCCTATACAGAGAAGTCATAGAAGAGATATGAAGAACCTATAACATCTTTAACTAAGCAAGTACTTTAATACTTGCAATAACACAATTTAAATCTTGTTGTTAGCTTTGGAATTTTGAATTTAATTGACCTTTCCCCAGCACATATATTTGGGAGGTGATGTTTGCCATTACAGCCCTTCCACATGATTGTTTACAGGGTGCTTCTGTTTTTTAATTATTGGAAAACATGATGAATATTGGTGAACTCCTGAGGCATTGGACTAATTGAATCAAATCCCAGGACACTACAAAGTTTAGCAATAATAAGAAAAACTAAGTGGATGAAGAATGCCTCTTACACAGATGATATGCATTTGAATAATTTAGAAGGTGCATCAGTGCACAGATCTGGGACAGGTACTATAGATAGACCAAGAATGAAAAAAGAGAAAGAACACAGGGACTTTCAACAATACTTGGGCTCCTCTCTGAAACAACAATTGGTTTTATGAAATCCATTGTCTTCTGATGATGTTACATGGCTATGGATCATGAACTCCATTAGGATGTTTTCTGGAAAGACATGGGAATAGGACAAAAATGTGGATGGGTTGTTATCTATATTGTAGAAAAGGAGAAGCCACATGATATGCAATCGAGGTCCAGTGAAGTAGGAGCATGGGTGTAGTTTATAGTTTTAGAATTCCCTCTGAGTAAAATTCTGACATTCCACCACCAAAATTTGATTTGGAAAAAGTAAGAAAGTTATCTTATTTTCTCATTCTTCCCCTCAGATCAATTTCCCTCAGCTTCCTCATTCCATTTTGTTTATCTCTCTCATTGAGGAGAGATTTATCCTTTCTCTGATCTATCCTGTGTTGAGAGTCTTCTAATGGTTTGGATTTCAGAGACAAAATACATAATAGGAATTGAGATGCCAGCAATTCTCCAGCTAAGCAGATTGTAAAATCTTAAACCACTTAGTCAAAATGTACAGATGATAACACAATAATATAATGAGTGAAAGCCCAGTCCTTAGTGAGTGCTTGAAGTTCCCTTTTCTGTTGTGTAATATATAGCATATGCAATATCCCTGTGTCAGATATCAATCCAACAGGTGGAGACATAGTGAATCTAGTTCCAACCATGCTAGCTCCTTTCATTACCACAAGGGGTCCTTTATCTCCACCCCCTCCCTTATTATGCTGCAGCCACTTTTTGATATCTCCATGACCCAATTCAGAGCATGTCCAAGTATATACCCTGATGGTTTCCTTTGTGATCATAAAAAACTCTTTTAATTGGTTGCTGAGTTGGAACTGAGGGTGTGCACAAAAGGTTCAAATGGATAATCTCTTGCTTTCTTCCTTAGTAATATTCAACGTAGGACTATTGTTTCCAGCTACCAAATGGGGATAGGGTGTGACATTATTTCCCACCTAGTCACCATGTATCGATGAAGGTCGTTTCTTTCTTGCTGTTATTTCTCTTGCTGATCTTAGGTGAACCAGTATTCTGAGGCCCTAGGTGACTATTGAGATCAGAAACTCTATCAAAGCTTTCCAAGATCCAATTGATAGTTCAGATCCAGACCTCGTAGTAGCAGCAGTCTCTTAAGAGTCCAACTTAGTAGCAAAGAGGTCTATCTGTCCTAGCCCAGCAATGGAATGACTCACCAAACAGGCCACCATGTCCTTGATGGAGCCAGACCACCTAAGCAAAGGGGCAGCTTGTCCATCTCTATTGCTGCTCTCTGAAGTGAGTATAGTAAGGGATCCTTGAAGGGAGGATATAACTCCCAAGGACAGGTATCTAGGATCTAAGATATGCCTTGGCTCCATACATTCATTACATATATGTCTCACTACTTTTGTTCTTCAAGCTTAATCCTATTTTCCCCAAGGAACTTTGCGAGTATGCATAAGTACAGTGTGCCTTTTGATTTCGAAGAATTGTTTTGTAGCTACAGTTCATGCAATACTTTTTTTTTCCCCTAAAGCAAATACCCTCTTGTAAGTGCATTGATGTCAGCTGGTTCATTATTGAGGAGCCAATCAGCTGGGGCCTGTGAGTGACAGTATTAGAAGTCATAATCTCTTTGGGTAACCCTTTGTATTCTGAAGGAGAAATAGTCATTCTCCTTCTGGGGAACCAACCTATTAGTGTGAAGGAGGATGTGACAGTGAGTCTGATGCTACAGACAAGTATTTCACTGTTACAGGTCCACCTTGGAAATCAAGATTTCAATAACTTGAAGCTGAAATTTCCAATGTACTTTTGTTAAACAGATTTGACTCAACTAAGTCTCAAATTATTCTACGTGAGCATTTTGTACTGGAAAAGAGTAATATAGATTTATAGGTTGGAAATACCCAAAATAAATATAGAGAGCACCTACTTTCCCTTTATGAGTTCAAGTCACTGAAAAATATGGCAGGTGTTATTCCTGAGTCACCATTAGACAGACATCTTTCAAAAATCATGAAGAAAGAGGGGAGGCAGCTAGGTGGCACAGTGGATAGAGCACCAGCCCTGGAGTCAGGAGGACCTGAGTTCAAATCCGGCCTCAGACACTTAACACTTACTAGCTTTGTGATCCTGGGCAAGTCACTTAAACCCAATTGCCACACACACACACACACACAAATCATGAAGAAAGAGAAAGCAACCATAAAATTTGAGGACAAGATCCCTAGATTTAGAAGAAAAAGAAGAAAGAAAATGAAGCCTGCAAACTCTAGATAAACTGAGTCAAACTCAGAGATACATCCATTTCCACATATTGACATAGAAAACCAGAAATTAACATTATCTATGTTGTATTATTTTAAAATTTTCTTTTATCAAATATTTTCCAATTACATTTGAATTTGGTTCTAGCCACACTTAGTTTGTACATGACAAGTTTGATACCTCTTTTTTGGACCAATGAGTTTGATTTCAATTCTTGACAAAATTTTAAAATTTATTACAGGGATGGTAAAAAGAACATATAAAAAAGGAAGTAATGCAATAAATATAACTCTTCTGGAATTTTAATAAATAATTTGACACCAACCCCCAAATTTCTGATGGGCTATATGTAGAAAAGATCAATAAATGTGAACTCAATGCTAGCATAATTTGAAGGATTTTTTTTCATTATTAGTAATTAAAATTGTGTTTTCAAAAGTTGTGACCTACAGAAAAGTAAGTATCTGTGTTAAGTATTATTTTTGAAAGTTACTTTAGTTTTTTAGTATTTCATGCTTTGATATGTTGAATTACTCTAATGAAAAATACAAATCTGCTTCAGTGCTACCATTTAATATACTGTAAGAGAAATCATATCATTAGGATCTTTTGTTTTAAGTGACCAGGTTATACCTTAAAATTGAAAGAAATATTCATAATAAATATTTCTAAATTATGAATACAGTTCAGTAGAACTGATATTTTGTAAGCTTTTTAGGATCTTAGTTCTTATGCAAATACTTCATTAATTTTTTTTTTAATGAGAATGTCTTTTTAATTTTTTTTTTGGTGGGGCAATGAGGGCTAAGTGACTTGCCCAGGGTCACACAGCTATTGTCAAATGTCTGAAGTCAGATTTGAACTCAGGTCCTCCTGAATCCAGGGCTGGTGCTTTATCTACTGTGCCACCTAGCAGCCCCAAAATGAGAATGTCTTAATTGCACATGTAAAACATATATCTGATTGCTTGCCACCTCAGGGAGGGGAGAGGGATAGAATGTGGCACTCAGAACTTTAAATTAAAATGTCTATTTTTTAAAAATAAATAAATATAAATTTGAGAATGTTTGAGGTTGCTAAATAGAAGACTTAAAATAATAAAAATCATTGTCTCAAAGAAAAAAAAGAACTAGGTGACTAGGGAGGTTTATTGCCATTTAATGGTCTTAAGTGGTATGTCCAAGGAATTTGTGCTGTTTAAGACTTTTGTCAATGATTGGTATAAATATATAAATGACAAGTTTATCAAAATGTATAGCTGACATCTGGGAGAGGCAATCATCACAACAAATGATAGTATTTGAATATATCTTTAAAGTTTAGGCCCTTTGCTCAAAATGACTAAAATGAATTACAATACAGATAAAGTCTTATAAGTAAGTGGATTAAAAAATCACTCATAAGTATAAGATCAAAGAGACAAGGCTAGAGAAAAGTGAGCTTAAAAAATTCTGAAGGTTTTTGTAGATAGACTACAATCTCAAAATAAGCCAATATGATATGGAAGCCAAAAAAGTTAATGGGTTCTTTAGAGGGATTGAGAGACATCTAGTTTACTCTGCTCTTCGCTGACTACATCAAAAGAATTGTGTTCATTCCAGGAGCCACATTTTAGGAAGGATACTGATAAACTGAGAAGAGGGCAACTAAGGTGGTGGTGGCTCTCAAGATTAAATCACATAAGGATCAGTTTGAGATGTTTATCAGAGAGAAAAGAAGAATTTAGAAGGGACAGAAAAAACCCTCTTCAAATATCTGAAGAGCTTTCACTTGGACAGAATATTAGATAGAAGAAATCTTTTGTCAGAAGCAATAGGTAGAAGTTTCAAAGACACAAATTCAAACTCAAGATAAGAGAAAAGTTTCTGAACAATTAGATTTATCCAAAAGTATAACAGGCTGCCTTGGACAGTAGTGCCCTCATCCTTGACTACCAGAGGTCTTCGAGCAAAGCCTGGATGACCATTTGTCAAATAAGTTGCTGAAAATCTTATTTTATTTGACTGAAATTGATGGGCCCTGATGCACACTACAACTCGGAGAAGTCTGTAATCCTATAGATGGGTTTAAAATATAGAGAAAACTTCATAAGAAGGGGCAGCTTTTCATTTAAGGCAAAAAGCAAAGATAGAAAGGCCTGTGCTGTTTTGAATAACATCTTTATCCTCATTCGACAGAGTTGATTTTCTGCATAATAGAGAGAAAAATCACTGGAACAGCCTTACAGATTTAAAATCCCTTAAAATCAATTTTAACTTTGTAGTTCTCAGAACAAGTGCAACATGGAAAGAAGTAAATGGCACTTCTGAAGGAACTGTCACTGAAAAAGGCATAAATGTTTTCTGATGAGTTAACAAGGCTCCTTTTTAGGACAGCTGTGCAGAAATATGATCAAAGACAATGTGTGATGTTTAACATGACAAATGACAAACAACCTCTGCAAAATAATCTTAGCGAGATAAGGCATTTTGAAAATTTTATGTGAAGACTGGAAATTAACACATTTTCAAGTCTATAATGTCACTTGGTTCCATGAGGTCAGGATGTGTTCTCTAATCTTTGTCATATTCAAGAAAGAAATGGTTGTTTTAATCTAGATTAGCATCGACATAAGCAGATAACAACAACAAAAACTGTCTCCTTGGTATGAAGAATTTCTGAAGGCCCTTTCATTCTGTAGGCTTTTAAATTTACAATGTATAATTCTTTTTGAAAATCAACAAAGCACTGTTGCAGTTGGAATAGCTTTTAGCAATGAGAAATTGAGAATATCTTCTGGTTAATGGAATACTAAAAATAACTATATTCCAAAGCATATTGACTATTGACACAATAAATAAAGTAATATTTTAACTCCACCAATGAGGGTTTTATGTTTTGGGTTTTTATTTACTTGTTTGTTTTGTTTTTTGCCTAAGTTCTACAGAGGCACCTCTCTTAGAACACCCGCAGATTTTGTGAATTACCTCTTTCTGTTAGAGAACAGAATGAAACATAAATTTTAGATGACATGAGAAGAGGAGGAACTAAAGCTTACACAGCAGATAACCTCAGTTAACTTTTTTTAAAAAATCATTTATCCTAAATTGGAAAGTAATAATATAAATGTGAAACTTACCTTCCAATGGCTTGGGTAGAAAATGAGCTGCTGGTTTTGTTTTCTTCACTCTGTTTCCCTTCATGACTTGTCCTTCCTTGTTAAGACCCAAGAACCAGGCCCTACCAGATTCTTGTTGTCTGTACAGCATGGATGAGTAGATTACATAATAGTTTTCAAAAACAGATTCTTTAAACTTGCATTCAGGGGTAAAAAGTTCCTGTGGGAGAAGGAAAAAGAAGAGAAAGTTAGAGCAAGGAATGAGTGTGTGTTTTGGGGGGAATTTTTTGTTTGTTTGTTTGTTTGGCCATTAGAAACAACAGAGAGGTCCCAGGATGCCTTGGTTCTAGTATAGCCAAGTATAGTATAGTTTTCAGAGATTGGAGCTGAGGATCTTCCCTTGTTGGACACAAGATTATTTGAGATCACTTAACTGGAGAGTGAAAAAGAATATATTGATAGAGAAGTATCTAAATCTTATAGAGATAAGGCTTAGGGTATTTATAATTTAAAAAGGTATACAATTATCCCTTCCATATCACTATTTTCCCCTTTGTGATTTTGATACAAGTCAATGTAAGAAATGAAATGAAAATTTGGGGGAGGGGAGTGTTACAAAAGCCAGAGACGACACAGGAATATAACACAGAGCTTATGACCAAATACTTAACCTAATTTTTAAAATAAGGTACTGTAAACAGTCCATAAAAGAAGAGCAAAAATTTCAGACTCCTCCTCTGCTGTGAAGGAAGGGCCAAAAATTTTTACATGGATTTTCCAGATCACAAGAGTGCTGCACCCCTAACCCCTGTGTAATGTGGAAGGGATAACTGTAAATAAAAGAAAAATATATTTAAAAGCATTAGAACTTTTACAATAAAGGAAAACCAATGAAGAATCCCTTATATATATATATATATATATATATATATATATATGAGAATCTTGTGTCTTCCTGCCTGAAGTGGTCAACAAGAATCCAGGCTAAGTACCTAGCAAATTGAATGGTCAGATCCAGGACATGTCTCTTGGGTATTGACCTGAGAAGATTATCATTGTGAGGTTCAAAGGAGTTAACACATTTAAAGGGCTTCACACATTTCAAAATATTATATAAAAATCAAAATTTAGTGCACCACTGGAAACTGACGACTTTGCATGGGCAATTCTGAATTCAAAGCTTTCATGTTTCCTATAAAGTAAATACAAGTATATAGCTATGAATAAGTCTGCTAACTATAAAATAATACATTTGAGATAGTCATTTTTCCTCAAAGGAATATGACATTTGTATGGGTCAGTGGATGGAGTACTGGAGTTGAAGTCAAGAGGACCTGTATTAAAATCTGGTATCAAGTACTTATTAGGAGTAAGACTCTGAGCAAGTCACTTAACATCTGTCTGTCTCTATTTACTCATCTGTAAAATGAGCTAGAGAAGGGAATGGCAAACCACTCCAGTGTCTTTGCCAAGAAAATCCCAAATGGGGTCATGAAGAGTCGGACAGCACTGAAAACAACAAAAACACAACAACATTATCAAAGTGGATGTTGTTACTACTACCACTACAGGAAAAGCAGTGTTCAGAGGGAGGGGTATTTGACTTTTTGTTTGTTTGTTTTGGTTTTGTTTTTTTGGCAGATTTTGTTACATATTCCTTTGAGTGAGGGTATAAGATAGATTCACTGCATAGCAAATTAGCCACTCACTAGCAAGGAAAATATCATTTCCTTAGGAGGAAGTATAGTAGGGTGAAAAGCACAGTGGCTCTGGCTCAGAAGACATGTGTTCAGTGTTATTTAGTCATTTCAGTCATGTCCGATTCTGTGTCCCCAAACCACTGGAGTGGTTTGCTATTTCCTTCTCCAGCTCATTCTACAGATGAAGAAACTGAGGCAAACAGGGTGAAGTGACTTACACTTTCAAGTTGTATGACTCTGGGTGTCTGAGGTCAAATTAGAACTGAGAGCCTCCTGACCCCAGGCCAGGTGCTCTTAGTAGCTTGGGAGTATTAAGCATCTTTCCAGCTTCCTCCATTCAGTGCATCAGGCTTCTTCCTATTTAGTTATGCTTCTCCTTAAGAAAAGGATTAATTGCCTATGACCCTTGTACTTTATACACATTTTATTTAAAAAATGCAAGAAGGGGTCAGGGTTTGTCAAATTAGCTTGAGGGCTGATTTCTGGATTTCCTTCTCCCTAACTGGATGCTTTTGAGTTCACCCTGATTACTCTTAGCCCTTACACAAGATTCCCTTTGCTGTTTTTCTAACATCAGCCTATAACAAAGGAAATAATAGGACATTAGAATTATTTGAGGAACTGCCCCATTTCTCCCTATTCCCCAACTCTACCACCTTAGATTTATGCCTATTTTAGGGTATATGGAACTGCCAGTGATTAAACTCCTTCTGACAATGCAAACTAACAACTATCTCTAATTTAATCTCAATGCTTAGCATTGGGCAGTGGGAGGCTAAATCACGTTCCCACAGTCGCAGGACTACTATGTTTCCTCGCCAGGAGGTAAACCCAGATGGCACTCTGTAGAAAGAATTTGTATGTATCTATATATTATTATTGACACTACAACATATACTAAACACAAAATTATTTTTCAACTTTTTATCTATCCATCCATCCATTTATTTATCCATCCATTCATCCATTCATCTATCTATCTATTAATTTATTCTTTATTCATTTATCTATTTATTTGTCTACTTATTTAGTTACTTATCTATCTATTTATTTATTTGGAGGAATGAGGGTTAAGTGACTTGCCCAGGATCACAAAGCTAATAAGTGTCAAGTGTCTGAGGCTGGATTTGAATGCAGGTCCTCCTGAATCCAGGGCCTGTGCTCTATCCACCACACCACCTACCTGCCTCCATATTTTTTAAACATTTATTAAGCATCAGCTGGCTGTAACATGAGAAGATGAGAACAGAAGAAGTAGGCTTCCCTGAACTCTTCTCCTCCCCCACTCTAATCACCATTGCCTACTTCATATCAGGTGATGGATGACCACTCTTGCCTGGATGCTTAGTCCTTTCCACCTCTTCTAGAGGTAAACCTCACTTCATTTTGGCCACTGCGTCCAATACTTAATCACCAGTGGATGGGGACCATTTGCTCCACCATTGATCCCCAAAGTTCACAGAGCTCTGGGAGAGCAGGCACTGTCTTCTTTTTTTCTTTTCTCCCTTTGTGTCCCCAGCACTCTGCATAGTACTTGGCACATGGCAAGTGTTTAATTTATGCTTTTTTCATTACATTTAAACATAAATAGGCCCTGGTTGATACTCCCAGGCAGCTGATGGTCTAGTACAGTATTTTGGGTTGTGTTTAAATTCCACGGGAGTTGTATTTTTTGTTTTTTGGTGAGGCAATTGGGGTTAAGTGACTTGTCCAGGGTCACACAGCTATGAAGTGATAAGTGTCTGAGGCCGAATTTGAACTCAGGTACTCCTGAATCCAGGGCCAGTGCTCTATCCACTGTACCACCTAGCTGCCCCTAGGAGTTGTATTTTAAGAAATCAACAGTAGCTTTTATTTTTCTTTTCAATAAGGTCAAATGAACAAACATTTATTATGCCTCCTGTGTGTGTATGATGGAGGGGATGTACTATGATAAGAGCTGAAGATATAAAGGAAGACAAAAACAGTCCCTCCCCTAAAGGAGCTCACAATCTAATGGAAATAGATAATATGGAAAAAAAAAGTATAAACAGATATATACATGATAAAATGGAGATAATTTTTGAGGGCAAGTATTGACATTAAGAAGGGTTAAGATAAATAGGATTTTAGCTGAGGCTTGAAGGAAGCTAGGAGCTGAAGGGAAGGAGGAAGAACATTCCAGACATGAGAGATTAGGCTATGCAAATGTATAGAATCTGGAGATGGAGGGTCTTGTGTGAGGAAGCAAAATGAGATCAGTCACTGGAGCAAAGAGATAGTAGAGGGGAATAAGGCCTAAGAAGACTAGGAAGGCAGTAAGGGTCCAGGTTAAGAAGGGCTTTAAAAGGGGATTTTATCATTTGATCCTGGAAGAAATACTGAGCCACTGGAGTTTACTGAGTAGGGAGGGACCTGTTCAGATGTGCATTTGGAATATTAAGGGAGTTTCATAATGAGTTATGGAGCACATAAAACTATGAGTATTTGGGTGAGCATGGGCACAGAGGTTCTAGCTGGGACCCAGCTATCCTCAAATGGTAGAATGCCCGGTGTGACAGTTTTTTCTCTTTGTATTTGTAGTGGATATGTGTATGGAGAACTCTCAGTAATGGAACTCTGTATGAGTCCTCTTTAATGATAATGGATACGATTTGGAAAGTTCAAAGCAGTTTTTTAGCCTATGGAAAGAATTAATTGTTATTTGAGGTTTTTATGCCTCCGTGTGCACTGGCCTGGGGCTCTGCAAACCGCATGGTGCTCCACCCACTGGTTGCAGCTGTTGCCATGGTGCTGGCACCTCATGTCATCACCACTCGCTGACGCCTACATGGGCCTGGCAAAATTATAATGATTGGAAGCCTAGTGAGGGCAGGCATGTGACTGTCAGAGCAGCCAGACAATTGGTTGGGGGCTATGTGGGGTTTCGGGGAACTGGGAGAAGTCTCCATTCTAGCTGGAAGTTGGAAGGCGACAGGAGTGGGGCTGTGTATTCTCAGCTGATTCCTGGTCGGTGGTATTTTTTCAGGTTGTATAATTTCCCTTTCCCCATTTTATTTCCTTTCCCTTCATCCTACTGATCCTGTTTGTGTTTGTTTGTTTGCTTTTTTAAGTTCATTCTTGTTAAAATAAATCCTGTTCTGTTTTGAGGGAGGCTGCCGGTCTCCTTCCTTGCCCCAATATTGCGGCGAGCCGCTTAGCTAACACTCCCCAATTAAAAATTGGTCCCCACACCTACAAAGTATGAGCATGTGTGTGTCTTTGTATGTGCCTTGTTTACATCTTATTTCTTTTAAAATATCTAATTCCTTCCTTCCTTGAGAAGCTATGACAATAGAAGGAAAGCTTGGACAGGACCTAAGAAAACCAAGAGGTCATGACTGTCTCTAGAAGTTCATCCTACTTGAAGTCGGGGAAGATCAAGAGCATCAGAATGCTTTCTGACAGTTAATGATTTTATTCTATTTGTTGACTTGTTCATTTTGGGCCACAGGAATTCCTGGATAGGAATCTCCCAAAGGCAAAGAAGGGCCGTAATATGTAGAATATGCACAGTAATGAAAAAATAAATCCTTCAAATATTGAAGTTTGATTCAAAGTATCAAATGAATCCAATCTTTGTTCCACTGAGTGAAGGGGTGGGGGAAGGTTTTTTTTTTTTTCTTAATGGATTCCCTTCCTGCAGAGAGAAAGAGAAGTAAAAATGATGAGATACTCAATCTCCTGGATTCCTTGAGATACAAAAGAAAATTTCAAAAGGAAGAATAATTGATACTGGAAGTAGACTTTAGCTAGGTCTCTTCTTATCTGCCTGATAGTGCCATAATTCAGAATATGTCCAAGCAAATATTTTGGCCATTCTTATTTTTCCTTTTTTTCTAAATATAATTCCTTTAGTTAATTTATGAATACATTATATCTCTCAGTTTAATACTATGCCATACTTTAGAGGAAGTGTGATAAAATGATGTCTGTACATACATTTCTGAGTCAGGATAAGTAAATGGAATACTATAAATCTGACATCTCCAAGAGACTAATACATAGAATGTACTGGCTGAAACTATACCTTCCAGGAGAAACAGATCAGAAGCTGACGCACCTATTTGTCTTTTTTTTTTTTTTAACACAGTCTGCAGTGATCAAATCTATTCTTTATTAGGTAGAAGATGACACAAAGGCAACAAATAATAGAAAGCTATAAAAGCTGACAGAGAGGAGTACTAAAAAAAAAAACACGAAAGAAGCTAGTGACAGTTTCTGAGTTTTGGGATAGGCTGCTGTCCAACTGCTACCAACTGGCAGATAATAGGCAGCATCTGTGGATATCTGGTCCTGCTTCTAGTCTAAACCTTGGAGCATGAAGATATGACTGGCAACTCCTTTTGCAGGAGCTACTGACACAGATACTGATATCTCCTCAAAAGAAAATTCAGTGCCAAGAGCACTGAAAGGTTGATTTTCTCAGGGACCATCTAGCCAATATGTATCAGAGGTAGGATTTAACCATAGTTTTTCCTGGCCGTGAGTCAGTCCATCAACAACAAGCATTTATTTAGTGTTTACTGTGTGCTAAGCAATGTGCTAAGGGCTAGGGACACAAAAAAGGGTCAATGCTTCCTCTCATAAGAAGCTCAGTTATAATAGAAAGTCAGAATCTCTCATAGCTAGCAGGACACTCAATCTTGACCTTTTTCTTTTAGCAATTCTGGCACTAAACCAACCCAGAAAAATGACGTGTCATGTTATTAAAGGTCTCTGTAGAAGGCAATTCTACAATCCCCTTTGGCAGATGTGCAAGTGAGTGATACTGTACATTGGGTTTTCCTTTGTATCTCCTCAAAATTTCAGTACATTACATTTGATTCCATCCTCCATAGAAATGAAAAATAAAACAACATGTTCTGATACTCTATAATAGTACTTTGTACCACTAAGAACAGTTATCAAGCCATTTGCAATCTTGTTTTCCCTGTAGACTAGATTATTTCATTAAAATCTATGGATATAATTTTCACAGATCTAATTTTCCTAATGTTTCCAAAACTTTGCAAAAAAAGGGCCCAGATTATTTTGGGGTTTTGAACAGCTTTCAACTTCTGAAGCACAAAATTTAACTTAGCATTTATTTTTATAAAGTATTAAAAACTGTGGTTGGCTTTGGAAATATGGAAACAGTTAATAGTTTTTATTTACAAACTTTTGAAATTTACAAAACACTTTCCTTATAGCATCCCTGTGACATGAATACTTCAGGTATTATTATCCCCATCTAACAGATAAAGAAATTAAAACTTACAATGATTCACTTGCTCGGGTTAAGAACTAATTATACCTAGAACTGAAGTTTAATTTTCATTGGCACAGCAGAAAGTTTTGTGCTTTGCTGTGCTACAGTTCCTGACATCATAGAGTTTACAATCCTCTGTGTGTGTGTGTGTGTGTGTGTGTGTGTGTGTCTGTGTGTGTGTGTGTGTGTGAAGGTGTTGATCCAGGCACAGACATTCAGTGACATAAAATGACAGTAAAGGATGGAATCCAATAAGAACATAAAATAGGTAATACGGTTATAAAGGGGCAGAAAAAAGATGGCTTCTGAGGGAACCAGGAATGGCTTCCTGGAAGAAATGACATTTCAGCTAGCCCTAGATAGATGAGTAGAATTTCAAAAATCAGAAATTGGGGGAGAGGGTATTACAGTTATTGAGTACAGCATGACCAAAACACAAAAGTGATAAAGTGTTGCTTGGGGTAGGGGTGCAAACAAGTTCAATCCACAGGATTTGGTTGCTTTCAAAAGCTACAGATAAAAACTGGGATGGCTTGATTGTATGTGAACTTCATCAATCATTTTCACTTATGCAGATAAGTTGAATAATAATTAATCAATATTATATATTTATATTAATTTATTTCTTTTAAAAGCATTTTTCCTCTTCCTCTCCATTGGAAAAAATGGAAAAAACAAAATCCTTTTAACAATTCTGGACAGTCTAACAAAACAAATGTACACATTGGCCATGTCCAAAGACCTATCTCATTCTGCATCTCAAATCTATCACTTTTCTCTCCAGAAAAACTTAGCATGTTTCATCATTAGCTCTCTAAAATCTTGGATTATCATAGCATTATTCATAGTTGTCAAATCTTTCAAATTGTCTTCTTAATGCTGTTGCTATGGTAAAAATTGTTCTCCTGGTTCTGCTCATTTCATTTTTCATCAGTTCATACAAGTTTTCCCAGGTATATCTGAAGTCATCCCTTTCATTAATAAATATAATTTATTTATAAATATATATAATTTATTATCAGGGCAATGATGCAATGAGTGGTTCAAGTCCCACTTCTCACAATTCTACCCATGTGACCCAGTGCACATCACCTAATAATGTCTCACTGATCAAGACAACTCTCTAAGATGGTAAATTGCAGAAAAAGGTTTGACCTACATTGAAAGAGGAGTTTTCTTAGGCAGGATTTCCCAGTAACAAAAAAATCACAAGAATCGTCTTTATTTTTAGCTATCCTATAATTTTAAATAACTCAGAAGAAGATTTGAGAAGTTTAAATAGCAAGTGCCCATTGTCTGATAAATCACACCTATCACTAGTCACAAGAACACTGCTCTAAGAGTCAGGTGACCTTACTCTAGTCTTTAGTCTGCTATACTGGAAAACAAAATAAAAAAAAAAAACAACCACCAAAACACTGGATTTGGATTCTAAAGATATGGGTTCAATTCTGGGTTCTGCTATTTATCAGGGTAACCCTCGGCAAATAACTTAGCTCTCTGGGTTTCATTTTCCTCAGCTGAAAAAGGAGGACGTTGAAGTGATTTCTAATGCCCCTTGTACCTCTTAATCTTGCCATACCATGATCCTTTCTACTCACTGAATCACTACTCCAAGTCTTAGTTTTCTCATATCTAAAATGAATGGGTTTGATGAGATGATCTATAAGAGTCTTTCAAACTTTAAGGGAGCCTTTAACATTTTTTAAAAGGTCATCACTATCTCCCTCTGTGTTTTATTTTTTCTAATCATAATAGTATTTCTTTTCCAATTACATGCTATGATATTCAACATTTGTTTTTGTAAGATTTTAAGTTTCAAATATTTCTCCTTCCCTCCCTTCCTTCCCTTCCTTCTCCCCTCCCTAAGACAGAAATCGATCTGATATAGGTTATACATATATACAATCATGTTAAACATATTTCCACATCAGTTATGTTGTGAAAGAACAAAATTCTAAGTCTATCACAGTTGATCATCATACAATGTTGTTGATACTGTGTACAGTGTTCTCCTGTTTCTGCTCACTTCAGTCAGCATCAGTTCATATAAGTCTTCCAGGTTTTTCTGAGTCTGCTTGCTCATTATTTCTTATAGAACAATAGTATCCCATTACATTAATATAGCACCACTTGTTCAGCTATTCCCCAATTGATGGCCATCTCCTCAATTTCCAATTATTTGCTACCACAAAAAGAGCTGCTATAAATATTTTTGTACATGTGGGTGAGCCTTTAATTTTATTTTATTTTAAAAACCAAGGTATCACAATCATATGGAAAATATATTCATCAGAATCATTTATTAAATGCTCTTATTTAGAAAGCTTATTATTTTAAAATGCACTGACTATTACAATGGGTCTCAGAAAACATTTAGGACATTCCTTCATTTTAGAGATGCAGGAACAGAGAGAGACCCACCAAGATCAAATGGCTTTTTCTGTGTTACCCAGGTGAATAACTGAGACAGAAATTGAATCCAAATCCTCGGAGTTCAAATGCGGCTGACTTTTTAATCTACCATGCAACTTCTCATGGTAAACATGGTAAACTAAAACATATTATACTGAGAATTCACTATTTCTTAGTATGAAAAATCTCAACAACAACTTGTTGTTCAGTTGTTCAGTAGTATCTTACTCTTTGTGACCCAATGGACCCTAGCATACCAACACTATCCATGGGGTTTTCTTGGCAAAAAAACTGCAGTGGCTGACCATTTTCTTCTCCAGGGGATTAAAGCAAACAAGAGGTTAAATGACTTGACTAGGGTTACATGTAGTGGTTGGATTTGAACTCATATCTTCCTCACTCCAATCCCAGAGTTCAAATCCACTAAGCTACTTAGCAGCCTCCAATGACAACTAACTTAAGTATAATTTTGAGTGTACCCATGTTTTGCTTTAATATTTTTAAGAGGCTGGGCAGCTAGGTGGCACAGTGGATAAAGCACTGGCCCTGGATTCAGGAGGGCTTGAGCTCAAATCCGGCCTTAGATACTTGACACTTACTTAACCCCCATTACCCTGCAAAAACAAACAAACAAAAAATATACTTAAGAGGTAAGAAATTTACTTGCAGGCAAAGGCCTCATTTGAATATATATTCAATATATCTATATTTCATAGCAGCAATATTGCTCTTCATTTAACAAGAACTTTTACAAAGTAAAAGTAGGATCTTCAATTACTTAGTATGAAATTGTTTAAGGATATATTTGGATTAAGATAAAAATTTAAGTGCATAAGGGAGTGAGTAATAACTTTATCTCACCTGTGTCTCTAATTTTGAGAGAAAGCACCTAAATAAAAGACTATTTTAATTGAATTATATGTGAGAAGGTGTAATTCTCTAGAGGAATACCTAAGGACCCTCCACCACCTATTTCCTCTGTGACATATATTAAGTTAGAAAGATATTCAGTAGCAATATTAGAAACAAAAGACATTTCTACTTAAATCTAAACTAAACTGAAAATTCATCTCATCATATCAATTTGTCTAATGGGCAAACTAGAATTTACTTAAGATGGCCTTGATGATAAGTCTCCACAAACAGTATTGTGAAATGAGTTGCAGTCAGAAGACCTGGGTTGTAATTGTGACTCAGTTGGTGAGGTAATGGTAGTGGGGAGATCCAAGGTAAGCCACATAAGTTTCTTTAAGAGGACTTGATTCTGGGGGCAGCTAGGTGGTGTAGTGGATAAAGCACCGGCCCTGGATTCAGGAGGACCTCAGTTCAAATTCAGCCTCAGACACTTGTCACTTACTAACTGTGTGACCCTGGGCAAGTCACTTAACCCTCATTGCCCCTCCTCCCTCAAAAGAGGATTTGATTCTTCTTTTGTAAAACAGAGTCAATAATACTTACACAAGGCACTTCCTAGAACTACTGTGGTTTTATAAATATTAAATAAAGAGAAGTGGCCTCCATTGTTATTGTAGGTAATGAATTACCCAAGTCATGATTAATTGATGGCCTAAAACCTACAAGAAAATTAAATAAATAAAATTTTAAGTGATTCTGTGAATATTTGTATGCTCAGCATTATTTGGTTAAATAATAGCTTCTAGGGGCAGCTAGGTGGCGCAGTAGATAGAGCACCGGCCCTGGAGTCAGGAGGACCTGAGTTCAAATCTGGCCTCAGACACTTAACACTTACTAGCTGTGTGACCCTGGGCAAGTCACTTAACCCCAACTGCCTCACAAAAAACAAAACAAAGAAAAAGAAAAAAAAAACATAAAATAATAGCTTCTATCTCATGCTAGTCTCTTTGTAAAGGAAAGCATATTTGCATTCTATATAATGGATTCCATAGCAGAGAGACTGCTTCTGTGAAGGTTATTTATTGATTGCTGTACTCAAGGACAAAGTTATTTAAACAATTAGACTTGGGAATAGAAGTGTATATAGAAACACAATTTATCAGTGCTTTATTGTTCTTGCCCTGAAAGAACATCCTTTCCTGGTTTTTAGCTACATCATATTTACTTAGTGAATAAGAACCCCCCTGAGGGCATTTTATTTTATTTTATTTTACTGTTCTTATAACCCCAGCCTCAAGCATAGTGCATTGCATATACTTAATGTTTAATAAATGTTTGTTGAATTCAAATGAATGCAGGATACATCAAAATTTAGATCAGCATTTTAGAAAATAGTTAATTAGTAAAATGTATGCTGCTTTCCCCATTTTCTCAACATTAATCTCTATCTTTCTTACTCTAGGGAAATGTAGATGACATTACAAAAGCTGAAATATTTATAACACATCTAGAAGTGAGAACAGCTAAGATTACAAATGAAAGCATGCTTGATGGTTACTATTGTTAAATACATTTTTTAGAATATAGACATTTATCAATTCCTAAAATAATACCACTTATAATAAGAACAGATGGTTCAAGTGCTATATAACATTGGCAATGAATCTCAAAAATAAACAAATTGAAGACAGTACAACACAGATTCAGAAACTAGCCTCTAGTCTCATTTATTTGACCTTCTTCAACAGAGGCTGGCCCAACTTAAGAAAGTATGTTTCATCTTTAATATGTCAAAATAAGTATATCTATTCTTATATTCAACTGAACAGGTTTAAATGTTTAGAGAGACCTTTATTTCATTTGAACATAACAAAAATGTCTCTTATATTCTTAGTCTACTGATCAGCATTGTAAAAACTACACAGAATGTTATTTTTCCATTCTGACCTATGTTAATATAAAAATTCTCTTAGAAGAAAGCACTAAAATGGAAAATGTATATTTGCAAAGAACTAGTGAAGGAATAGTAAGCAAAAGTAAACTCTCTCCTCTCTTCTCTCCTACTTCCCTTTTCCTACTCATCAGCTGAAGAAACATTGGAAGATATCTATATATCTATATATATATAATGGTATATGGCTACAACTGACATACTGGCAGCCAGCTAGACACGGTCTTAGCAGCAAAATATCCTCTATTCTCACCTGCCATTATGTTGAAGGTTGTGATATGAAATGATATCATGAAAGGAGGGATGATAATTGGTGCCAAATGATCTATCAAATGAAATGTATTGCTTTTCCAGTCTCCTAAGGATACAACTCCACAATCTTAATAGTGAGATAGTTGTGCATAAGTTGTGCATAATTTTTCAGGGAATGGGGGAGGGTCAAGAAAGAACAAAATATAAGACCTTTAGTGTTTTGAGTAAAAGGAAGTGAAATGAATGTATGACTCATTACATAGTCAAGAAAAATGCTGCTTTAAGTCTTTAAATACTTCCCAGACCACTCAAACAAACATTGTCACCAGACAGCAGATGGACAAAGTGCACACAGTGAGTCTGGATGCAGCCTTTTTTTCCCCTTATGAATGCCCAGAGGCTATTTCCAACAAGAAACTGATATCTCTGAATCAGTTCATCTACACACCCTCAGTCCACCAATGCCAGACTTTCCCACATACGGTTAGGGTTTTATATTTTGGTTCTATGCATATTAAGATGGATTATAAGCAGCTCCATGACAACATCACTGTCCGATTGAGTACTGAAGATAGTTTGTGCCTAAGGAAAATAACATAATAAAGAAATGACTATGCAATGTCTGCTGTGAGCAAAAGTTTCTGGTGACAGTGAGGAAAAGGGAGAAAGGGGATAATGCTCTAAAAAAAAAAGTTTATGTTTGGGATACACAGAAGTCAGTATTGCTACAGAGACACATGACACTTTTAAGGCCAACCTCCTTAAATAACCATATAATTGTGAGATTATCAAATTAAGACAGAGAGATGTCTGACAAAAATAGGGGGAAGAGTGAAATATAAAAATAACCAAATGAACTGTACTAAAGCACTTGACTTTAAGGAATAAATAGTGATTATTTCATTGTTTGTAATTTTGCAGACCTTTTATTTCAGTAAATAGTTCATTTAGACATTTAAGAGATCTCTAAACCCTAAGACTACTCAGTTTGGAAGATAAAATGTTAAGATGGTGTCATAACAAATTAAAACAACTCTGAGGTACCACCTGACACCTATCAGATTGGCTAATATGACGAAAAAGGAAAATAATAAATATTGGAGAAGCTGTGGAAAAATTGGAACACTAATGAATTGTTAGTGGAGCTGTGAACTGATCCAACCATTCTGGAGAGCAATTTGGAATTATGGCCAAAGGGTTATAAAGCTGTGCATACCCTTTGACCCAGCAATACCATTTTTGAGTCTTTTTCCCAAAGAGATCATAAAAAAGGGAAAAGGACTCACATGTACAAAACTATTCATAGCTGCTCTTTTTGTGGTAGCAAAGAATTGGAAATTGAGGGGATGCCTATCAATTGGGGAATGGCTGAACGAGTTGTGGTATATGAATGTAATGGAATTCTATTGTGGTGTAAGAAACGATGAGCAGGAGGAATTCAGAGAAACCTGGAAGGATTGCATGAATTGATGATTGAGATGAGCAGAACCAGAAGAACATTGTACACAATATCATCAACATTATTTGTTGATCAACTGTGATAGACTAGATTTTTCTCACCAATACAATGGTACAAAAGAGTTCCAAAGGACTCATGATGGAAAAGGATCTCCAAATCCGGAAAAAAAAAGGAACTGTGGAGTATGGATGTTGATTGCACCATACTATTTCTTTTGGTTTTGGTGCTGTTGTTTTTCTTTTTTGAGGTTTTTCTTTTTTCTGAGATTCTTCTCTTATAACATGACTAATACAGAGATATGTTTGATGTTTTATATATATGTATATATATATATATATATAACCTATATCAGATTACCTGCTGTCTAGGGGAGGGGGGAGGGAGAAAGATTTGAAATTGGAAATCTTATAAAAACAAATGTTGAAGACTATCTCTACATGTAACTGGAAAATAATAAAATACTTTTATTAAAAAAGATGGTGTGATAAATAATGAAGTTGGATGTTTCAACCTAATTCCATTAGATATCTCAAAATCTCAAATCAATAGAAAGAGAAGGGAATTAGTCTCCGAAAGGTGTGAATGCAGTTTTTCAGGCATGCAGAAAGTTACTATTTTCAAGGGCAGGAGTTCTTAAACTGGGGTCCATGGATAGATTTCAGTAGGTACATGAACTTTGAAGGAAAAACCAACAACAAATTGCTTCTTTATGTTCAGTAATCTTTGGTTTTCTTTGTAATTTTATTTATTGCATTTAAAACTGTTATTCTGAGAATGGACCAATAGACTTCACAAAAGTAGTAAATTGGTCTACTACCTATGTAAAAAAGGCTGAAAAACCCTGTTCTAGGGAAAGCTTGAAGGAGAAGAAGAAAGTTAGAGAAATGGGGGAATGGCAAAGGAGAAATCCCAGAGCAAGGAAAGAACTGTATGATTAAATTAAAAAAAGAAAAAAAGAGGCCAGTACTATAACATCAAGCAAGGCATGTACCTGGTCACAAATGCTTATGGCTTCCTCAGAAAACATATCCAAATCAGTCTAAGCATATTGGAAAATGTTCTAATGTTAGGAAGAAAATGTAATTTGCTCATTAAAGTTTATTTGTAAGCCAACTTTTCTTGGACTGCATCCATATAAAGATTGAGGAATACTTGTGTTTTTAAATCTCCTACTAAAAAGCAAAATTTGACTGTTAGGCTTCCCTCAGCACAGAGTTCTTCTCTCACTTTGGATTCCCCAACCTGCTCTTTTATTTTAATTTCTTTCTTTCTTTCTTTCTTTCTTTCTTTCTTTCTTTCTTTCTTTCTTTCTTTCTTTCTTTCTTTCTTCATTCATTCATTCATTCATTTTTATTTATTTATTTATTTATTTAATTTTTAATTAATTAATTTTTTTATTCATTCATTCATTTATCCATTCATTCATTCATTCATTCATTTATTTATTTATTTGGTGAGGCAATTGGGGTTAAGTGACTTGCCAAGCTAGTAAGTGTCAAATGTCTGAGGCCAGATTTGAAATCAGGTCCATCTGAATCCAGGGCCAGTGCTTTATCCACTATGCCACCTAGCTGCACACAACCTGCTATTTTAGATCCAGGTAAATGTTCCTTCTCTTGCTTTCCTGTCTATTACTCCCGCTTACCATTTTGAACTTTCCACCTCTGCTGCCCCTGCTCTCTATTTCTCAACCTGCTTTCCCAGAATCACAGAATCTTAGAGGGATAGAAAAGAAGACTCAACCTCAATATGAATAGGCATTCCTTCGTCATGACTACATTTAAAGCCAATTTCAACACTATCCTTTTTCCATAAAACTTTCTCTTCTTTAATAGAAGTGGGAAAAAATTTCTACCTAATCAATTCCTAACCAGTAAGTACTCTACACTTTAGAGAAGAAAAAACTGGAATGAACCATATAAGATAAGTGTCTCGACTTGCCCAACCTTTGAACTATAAGTGATTATGGCAGAAATTGGATATTCAGTGCCTAATATGTTCCATGTTTTTTGTACATTTTACATGTATAGCTCTATATATGCTACACAAAAGCCAGGGGCAGCTAGGTGGCATAGTGGATAGAGCACTGGTCCTGAAGTTGGGAGGACCTGAGTTCAAATCTCACCTCAGATACTTATGAGCTGTGTGACCCTGGGCAAGTCACTTAACCCTGATTGCCTTATAACCTCTGGGGTCATCTCCAGTCATCCTGATCTATATCTTGCCACTGGACCCAGATGGCTCCGGAGGAGAGAGTGAGATTGGTGACTTTGCACGGCCCTCCCTCATTTAAATCCAACTCAGGGCTAGTCATGACATAACCCCATGTCATGGTCTTCTTTGAGAACAAATGACAGGCAACAACAATAACAACACAAAAGTCAAATCAGAATAGAAACGATTCCCAGGACATGCATGGTGCTCTCCCCTTCCATTATGCCATTGTTAAACATTTCCTCCATGTGGACTCACCTTCCTTTTTTATTTCTCCCAGTCTGGATCATGATCATCCTTCAATATTTTTTGTTTACTTTAAATATATAACAATTGACATTTATAGAGGCCCATAATATTTGCAAAGGAATTTATACCCATCATTTCATCTTAGCCTTATTACAACCATGTGCTATAGACATGATTATGATCCCAGTTTTAGATAGGCAGTAAGTACTCAAAGACATGAAATAGCTTATCCATCATCACACAGATACTAAGTATCAAAGGTGGGATTTGAACAAAGGGCTTTCTAATCACAAACTAACTCTCTAGCTGTCATCTCTATGTATCTCGCAAATGATTCCCTACCTTCTAGAGGATGCTATTCTGTAAGTCCAGTGGTTCACTTCCAACCCCTTTCAAACCCCAGCTTAAAAGTGACCTCCATGAAACCATCATTCATTATTTCATCAAGAAATAATCTCTCCTTCCTCTGGACTTCGACAGCACTTTTCCCACATGCTATTCTTCCCATTTTCATACTGTTTCTACTAGTTATACGTGTTATTTATGCACATCTTCACTTCTTATTTGGGAAGCTTCACAAAGACAGGTATCTTGCTATATTTACCTTGATAGGCCCCCCCCCTCACCCCCCAACTCTATCCCTACAACAATGCATTGCACATAAGCAAACAAAAATATTTTTCAAAGTAGTTTTTTCAGTGAATAAAAATAGTGCTTTACTGTTTTCAAATGACTTTCACATATATTATCTAATTTCATATTGTGGTAAAATATGAAAGTTTTTACCAGTTGGTTAGGATAACTGAAAGACGCCAGTTTTTGAAGGACCACCCTTTTGGGGAGGAGACGAACAGTCCGCCTGCTGCGCACGTCAGACTGCCTGCGGGACTCGACTTCCGGGGTGGAGAGAACGGAAGTGAGGCTTTTGCCGGCTTGGCGGGACTCCTGACGGCGCGGCACAGACTCTCTCTCTCCAAAGGTGGCCTTTTCGGTTTGGTGAGTTTTTATAAGGAATATAGACTAAGCTTAGACTTAAGACGATTTGTATTGTGTTTCTACTTTCCTATCCTTCTAATCAACATCACCTTGTGACTACCATAACAATAAATAAAAAGGTCTATCTAGAAAACCAAAAGCTTCTTCCATTTACTAGTTTGGGAGATAAATTAAGGGAAAGGTTAAGTAGGGGAGATTTATGATCTAATATCCAATTTTAAATCTCACGATATTCATGACAACCTTAAAAATATCAGGCTAGGTATTATTCCTCAGGCAATTATCAAACATTTAATAAGCTGGACCTATGTTCATTTTATTATTATTAATTTTTTTGGTGAAGCAATTGGGGTTAAGTGACTTGCCCAGGGTGACACAGCTAGTAAGTGTCAAGTGTCTGAGGCTGGATTTGATCTCAGGTACTCCTGAATCCAGGGCTGGTGCTTTATGCACTGTGCCACCTAGCTGCTCCTGGACCTATGTTCACTAAGAAAAATTTGGTCAGGGTTACATAGCTGTTATTTCATAAATGGGACTTGAACCTAGGCCCTCTTGGCTTTGAGGCCAGGCAGCTTTTTATCCCTTATATAGTTCTATCTCCCTCTGAAGATACAAAACCAAAAGTAAAATAGCCTCTGCCCTCAGGATTCCTATGTTCTATAAGAGGAGAAAGTGCGTGTGTGTTTGTGTATGTATGTGTGCATGCACACATATACTATATTTATACACAATTTATACAAAACAGCTACAGAGCAATTTGGGAGATGGTAGTCACTGGCGGCTGCAGGATTAGAGAACAGCAGCATGGAGAAGGAGTTTCTTAGGGTGAATTTTGAAGGAAATAAGGGATTTTAAGAAGTGGAAATAAAGAAGGGCTATAATCCAGGAAAGGGTGGGGGTAGGGAAAGAGCCCTTTTTGATAGATGAAGAAGTTGGTTCTCAGTCATCTAGTAGTGTGTCCTATGTTACTTGGCTAAAGAAGAGTCAGATCATGCCTTAAACTATGAATCCAACATATATTTCATTATACCAAATTCCTATTCAACAATATTTTCTACAATGATAATTCATTAAAACAATCAAGTGGCTTTGTTACTATATATATTTCCTCTCGTGCCACCTAATTACCTTAATAGATTAAAAAAACATTTTTATAAAGAGTTATCCCTGTAATGAGAATCATTAATAATTGGCTTGCTGCACATAGAAAGGAGAGGGAGCAGAGTGAGATGAGGAAAGGATTTTTTTTTCCTCGTTGCTTACAGGTATAAACACATAAATTATGTTTTCCCAGACTCTTAGGAACACTACGTTCAAAACTCCAAAGGTCAATAGAAAAGGATAAACATTGAACATCTAGTACAGAGACTGAAAGAAAGAAGAGAGGTGATACCTTCGGGGGATATGAACTTCTAAAGAGAAAGGAAAGTCATCTGACCACCTATTGGCTAAAGAATTCTAACCAGGGAACACTGAAATCATGAAGGCTCATTTCTTATGTGGATTTAATTCTTCCAAATCAGCATTTTTTTCATGTTCTATCTCCAATTTATCAGCATTTTTTTTACATTATATTCCCTTCTTTTCAAGGTTATTAGTGCAATGAGTGACATTTTTTGCAGTGAAATGGGTAAAAATTATATGTATATATTTTTTCTAATTGTGAAAGTTATCATCCCTTGGTGCTGTTGAACTTTTTAGTCCCGAATAATATATCTCCATGTGGAATAGTTTGTTGTTGCGAACAAATAAAAACCATTTCCATTCATTCTCAATTTAAATGATGGTGTTTGGGGAGGTAGCATCCCATGGTTCCTGAAAGGTCAGGCTGTGTGATCAGCTGTATCTCCCAGACATACAGAAAGGAAGTAAGGACTTGAAACAACTCAGGGAAATAGAATGTTTTCTACGTAGGTAGGGATTAGGTTGTACTAATCACACATACCTATGTAAAATAACAACAGCTTTTCCCCATTAACCCTGGGGGGAGAGGGGTGCATGTAGGAAAAAAATTGTTCCTGTCTCCCAAAACCTGCTCAAAGGCCCAGAAAGCTAAAATCCTTTAAAGTACAGCACCAAACGACTTAGCTAGCTTTATCTCATGCTACTCTTCCCTTCATGTTTCTATACTGTACCTGAAGATACGGTAGCCCTTCCACATTGTGATTTCCCCCAATGCAGTTTCAATATATCGTGGGTTGGCATAAGAAATTAAAAGGAAATTTTGGGGGCGTTTTGTGGAAGCTGCAGATGACTCATGAAGGCCAGAAGTTTAGAAACTCACAAATGTATAAATGGATGCACAATATTTCATCATATCAACATATTTTATCTTTTAATACCATAATAAAGAAAGACCAAACATTTTTACATAGATTTTCCAGATCATGGTATACTAGACCCTTAACCCCAGCAATGTGGGAGGCATAATTCTATTAATAGAAGCCCACAAACTCATCTGACACCTTCTTACCCCTGTGTCTTTTCTCTCATCATTCTCTGTACTTAGAAGAGTCCCAATTTATGCCTTAGCTAACTTTTCAAGGCCAAGCTCAATTGCCAGATCATCCATAAAGCTTTCCCTAATAATCCGTCAATAAATACTCATTAAATGATTGCTATGTGCCAGACACTGCTAAACTAATGCTACAAAGAAAAGCTCCAAACAATCCCTGCCCTCAACATACTTATATTCTTTGTAAAAATTTTTTTTAAATTTATTCAATAAAACAAGCATTTCCAAATGTATAGTACAATAAAAACAATTATACATGAAGCAACAAATCTGCTATGCACAAATTGTGATTCCTTTCAAATATACAACAAAATTATTATGTAAATTTCCTTTTTTCTTCCCTTTCCTTCCTACCCTAGAGATGGCTAGTATTAGACCCAAATAGGTAGGCATGTGTGTGTGTGTGTGTGTGTGTGTATGTGTGTTTAAAATTATTCTATACATATTTTTATTTATCAGTTCTTTCTCTGGATGCAGATAGCATCTTTCTTCATATGTCCTTTACCACTAATTTCAGTATTTATAGTATCTGAAATAACTTATTCACTCAAAGTATTTTTTTTGTAGGGCAATGAGGGTTAAGTGACTTGCCCAGGGTCACACAGCTAGTAAGTGTCAAGTGTCTGAGGCTGGATTTGAAATCAGGTACTCCTGAATCCAGGGCCTGTGCTTTATCTACTGCACCACTTAGCTGTCCCCTCAGAGTCTTTCTTAAAACAATATTGCTGGGGCAGCTAGGTGGCACAGCACATAAAGCACAGGCCCTGGATTCAGGAGTACCTGAGTTCAAACCCCACCTCAAACACTTGACACTTACTAGCTGTGTGACCCTGGGCAAGTCACTTAACCCTCATTGTCCCACAAAAAACAAAAACAAAAAAACAACTCTTACTGTATATAATGTTCTTTTTGTTTCTGCTCATTTTGTTCTTGATTATTTCATGCAAGTCTTTCCATGTTTTTCTAAAGTCACTGAGCTCATCATTTCTTACAGATCACAGTCACATACTTGTTCAGCCATTCCCCAATTGATGGGAATCTCTGCAATTTCTAGTTCTTTGCCATGACAAAGAGAGCTGCTATAAATATTTAGAACATGTAGGTTCTTTTCCTGTTTTTTTCCTACTTATGTTCCATTAGGGAATACAGCATGTAAATCAGTAGGTACATACAAGATGCAAGATAGATGGTGAGCTTAGAGAAGACTCTACCCTCAAATAGAAGTTATCCCTCTTGGGTTTCTCCTAGAATTTTCTACCTCATTTATGTTCTTTACTATTTCCATTTGTGTCATGCACCTAAGATTTATAGCGTAGTAGTCTTTTTTTTTTTTACTCAGGGACCATTTCTTTTTCATTTTACTGCCATTAGTTGTCTATATATATATATATTAGATATTTATTACACAGCTATTGAATTATTAAGGGATTTTAAGATAAAAAATGTAGAGCTTAAAGGGACCTCAGAGTCAATCTAATCCAACCTTTTTTTATAGAAGAGGAAATTGAGGTTAAATGACCTGCCTAAGGTCAAAAAGTTTGAGATCATTAAAAGGAGGATTTAAGCAAGGTTCAAATCTCTGCAGAATCATTGTTCTTTCCATAGTGGCAGGTCTTCTCTCAACATGAATTGAACAGAAGAGACCTGAAGTTCTGTTTTGTTTGGGGTTTTTTGGTTTGGGGATTTTTTTTTCTTTTGCTATTTAAAAAAATTATAAACTTCATTTTGTCCATGCAGAAACAGCTTAATTTTACAATTACATGGTTTCTTGAGAGAGTTCTGTGCATTCTTGGCCAAAAAAAAATCCTGCTCATAGCCAAGAGCATAACTGTGAAATCCTAGACTAGCAAGAGGTACCGGAGAAATTGGAAGAATTTGAGGGTGGGTGGGAAGCCTATATCTTTTGCTGAAGAGAAATTGGTAAATCTGTAATGGTTTGGGAAACAAGGAGTCCTGATTTCCCCACTGAGGATATTGAGAATATTGGCACAGAGTATATTAAAGCCACTGACACATAGAGATGTAGGGCAGGAACGTGCAGCTAATTACTATATTATGTTGTGGGAGTAAAAAGCCCCCATGATGATCACTATAAGATGTCAGTTTGAATCACTCCGTTTTACCACAGAAGAAAATGGGAAGTATTATATGAACTTTGATTTAACAGTCCAGCAAGCCAGGCAGTAGTCTATCTCTGTCAGACAATGGAATTATATGGGATTTAGTGTTTTCCCCCCTTATGCACAGAATTAGGAATTCACTTGTTTGACATCCTGAAGAGTTTGGGTCCCTTCCTTGTCTGAGGCAGAAACATATGGATGTGTACTGAAGTCCTGATAGATAACCATTGTAGATGAATTATCCATTAGAGTATTCTCCACCAAGGTCTCCTTGCCATCGACTCTCTATGTATCTTGTATGGGCTTAATATTTATATATTCTTTCTCCTTCTTTAATATAAATTCTTTGAGGGCAGGGACTGTTTTTACCTTTTTTAAAAAAGTCTCAGGACATAGCATTACGGCTTGGCACACAGAAATAATAAATACCTGTTGACTAATATACCAATTAATTTACCTAAATCTTTAAAAATATCTTTTTATTTTCATTTTGTATTGTTTACATAGGTCAATATTTCTTTAACTTAAATTTAACATGTTTTCCTTTAGCCTCTTTCAATATTTAATATCCCCTATCAATGGTTAGCTTCCTAGATGAACTCATTTAGATTTAACCTCATTCAACAGCCCCCACAGTTGTAACTAGGGTAAAATGTCTCTGACTTTGCCCCCGGGGAATTGGACTTTAGAAGGACAAAATCTTGACATAGACAATCCTTCAGAAACAACTGAGCTTTACACCTACTTAAAAATAATTCATGAAATTCATTATTAACAACACAGTTGAGGCACTCTAGTAATTTCCTCTAACACTCAAGTAAATTTATTTTAATTACTTCCTGTATTATTTTCACGTTATGAATTACAAAATGTATTTGAAGGAACATTTCCTGCCTGCCGCTGGCCTCCAGCACCAAGGTTTTTAGTTAGGTCACCAGCCTACCCGTGTCCCCATTTCCTTGATTCAATGATATCTGACCTTTTAGGCCCCCAAAGACCCACAACATGCTAAGCATCACAAAGAAAAATGTTAGCTATAGTACTGAAAACATTGTCTGACTCTGGTACAACCCTATGCTGACACTTTGCCTTTTAACCTAATGATAGGTCTGGTTCAATTCAATTCGACACATATTTATTAAAGTGCTAAATGTAAAGCACTTTACTAGGCACTGTGGATAAGGATAAGAAAGGAAGGAAGGAAGGAAGGAGGGAGGGAAAAGAAAAGAAAGAAAAAGGGGCCCCATCATTGTTGAGCTGCCATTCCATTGGTTGCTACATCTTAAAGGGAATTTGGAAGATCAGAGAAGAAATAATATGATCAAAGAAATGTATTATATGTTGAAATGTTGCTAAGATGGACAGAACATATAGGGGAAGGGAATATGCCTTTCTATAGGATCTACTATGTGCCAGGCACTGTGCTAAGTAAGCATTTTACAAATAGCATCTCATCGTATTTTCACAATACCCCTGTGAAGTATATATCCCCATATTATAGTTGAGGTAACTGAGGCAAACAGAAGTTAAATGACTTTTCCAGGATCACACAGCTTAATGTCAGAGACTGAATCTGAAATCAGTTTTTCCTGATGTCAGACCCCCTGCTCTGTGTATAATGGCACCCCCTAGCACCGTTGTCATTGAAAGATTAATGGATCAAGGATCTAAAGCCAAGAAAGATTTTAGAGGCCAAATACCACAATGCTCATTATTTTATAGATGATTAATAATACGTATGGCCCACAGATATTTGCCCAAGGTCACTCAATTTGTGTCAAAGGGCAGATGTGAGCATAGGGCCTATAGCAGATAGGAACAACATTATACAATGTTTATACATGAAGTATATACATAAAATGAATTTTCTGTTTTTGGAGTACTAGAATTTAAATTATCATGAGGTTTTGAAGAAATTTAAAAATAAAACAAAGTATTGCTATATGCCAAGAGTAATGAATTTGTAAAATGTACTATCCTAAATGGTAGTAGAAAATGTAAATAGCTTCAAATATGGATGGTTTAAATGTGTGGATAATAGATTCATGATAGATAAAGAGATACTTTTTAATATTTAAGTCAGAGAGACCAATGGTGCTTTATCAACAAATTTCCCATGGTGTCAAAGATGGAACATGAGATTGACCCAATAGTACAAACTGTGTGTTCTTATAATAGTGGCCAAACTACGAAAACAAAAGCTGAGAAATTTCAGCAAAAAACCAACATTTCCAGAGGGTTTCTATTATGATCTCATTGGAAACACACTAAAGCATTACCTTTTTTTTTTTTTTTAGTGAGGCAATTGGGGTTAAGTGACTTGCTCAGGGTCACACAGCTAGTAAGTGTTAAGTGTCTGAGGCCAGATTTGAACTCAGGTACCCCTGACTCCAGGGCCAGTGCTTTATCCACTGCGCCACCTAGCTGCCCCTAAAGCATTACCTTTTGAAGCTCTTGTTTAAACTGAACTTTTTTTAGACTGTATTTCTAAAAGAGAATTATTCCTAAATTTGCTTTCAAATATATAACACTTTCCAGAGAATTAGAAATCAATTTTTTATTCATGTTAACCTGAGTCTTAAAGTATATAAATATATATACATTAATTCTAATAAATTTTAAAATATTAAAAAATGCAAATGAATATGTAAATAAACACTATTGAAATGGCTGAGGATTCATTACATATTTGAAAAGTCTGCACATTTTTTTTTTCCTGAGGCAATTGGGTTAAGTGACTTGCCCAGGGTCACACTGATATTAAGTGTCAAGTGTCTGAGGTTGAATTTGAACTCGGGTCCTCCTGAATCCAGGATAGATGTTTTATCTACTGTGCCACTTAGCTGCCCTAAGTCTGCACATTTTTAAAGTGGTATTAAAATTCATAATGAGAATATACAAAATTCTCTCTGAACATGAATCTATGAGGGATATATTCATGAGGATTTAAATCATACTTATTCATTTGGGTTAATCTTTACATTTGTAAAATGGCAAGAGGAGCAGACCGTTATACAGAATACCTGAATATGGATCCAACTTTTTCACTAACTGGCTCTGTGACTTTAGGCAAATGTTTGTAACGGACTTCAGACTCAGATCTTCTGACTCTAAGTGAAGTCTTCTATCCACTATAGAGTACCTGATTTAATGGAAAATAAGTAGTGAAAACAATATTATTTTTTCAAAAATATTAAGCTTAACTTGACTGAAGAAAAGCTGTAGAGTACACATAAGTTGGTAAATGTCAAGTGGCTCTAGAGATGGGGGAGAAATAGTTATGACACATTTTGAAGTTTGGAAATCAACAAAACCATAAATCTAGACCTATTTTGTAACATTTACCATTTTCGAAAGATGTAAATGCTCACACTAAAAATGAAAGAATCAGCTCTACCAAGCCAGTAGGAGAGACTGGCATTCTTGGTGGGAGCAAAACTGAAAAGATGGGGAACTAATTCAATTCAAAAAGCATTTATTAAGCATGCATTGTGCTCCAATCACTGTTCTAGGCAAGTACACAGTGTATGCTAGGGGCAAGAAGAAAATCTATTTGATTGGAGAAAAGAATTAAGGTAAATATTTAGAGCTTTCTGAAGATGGAGAATGAGAACCCACTATAAAAGGCCATGAATGTTAGCCTAATGGATGTGTAGTATACTTTATCATGTAGGTAATAAGACTAATGAGGGTATTTGAGGGGGACAGTGAGGCAGATATACAGCAGTGGGTATAGAAAGGGAAAATATGTCTATAAGAGGCATTGTGAAAATAGGACTAGATGGTTTGAAATGGTGGGAGCAAGAGGTAGAAATGACTAAGATTTCCAATATAAGTAATTGGTGTTTTCATTGATGGAGGTAAGGAAGTCAGGATGAAGAGCAGATATTTGGGTGGTTAGAGGTACAAGCAATTAAGAACATGAGGAATTGCTTTTAGATATGTTATATTAGGGCTGCCACTACTGTAGACAGATGGCTATATGGAATAGGAAACTAGAAAATGACACTATGCCTTCTGGGTAAACCTAATTCTAGTTTGATATCATGATTCAGAATCCTGAACTGACTAGACATTCTGTCAGGCTGCTATCATAAAGGATGGGAAATGGATAGATGAAAGATGACATTCCCTCACTTAGGGAAAATACAGGAAAAATGTTAAACATTAATACTAACTTAGAAGAACGAATAGATTGTATTCAATTGAACAAAATTTGATTAATGGCCTACTATGTGCAAGATAAAAAAAACAACAACAACCACACAGTGATGGGTTGAAGGAGAGATGTGGCTAGACAACAGCTCTCAGGGGGGAAAAAGCCAACAACTTGGGTGATTCAATATGCATTTACACTGAAACATGGCAGGCAAAACAATCCGATCCTAAGCTGAATTAGTAGATGTCTAGGGTCAAAAATAAGGATAGTTGTAGTCCTGTTGTATTCTATAATGATCAAACCACATCTAAATTATTAGGTTTAGTTCTCAGTGCTTGCCATATTTTAGGAAAGACAGTGACAAGTTGGAGTACTTTCTGAAGAAGGTAACCTGAATAATGAAGGCATTTAAAATCAAGTCAGAGTTGGATTATTTGAAGGCCCTGGGAATATTTAAATCTGGAAAAGAGCAGATTTCTGGAGTCATAAGAACTATTATTAAAGGCTACACTTTAGATATTAGACTTATTTTGCTCAATCACAGAATAGTATACTAGAACCTAAGGGTGGAAGGAAAAAAAAAAGGTAAATTTCAGTTTAATGAAACAAAACATGTTCTAACAACAGGAGCCATGCAAATATGGAATACAGTGCTCTGAGGGAGGCAAGGTAACAAGTTGCCCATTATTTGGAGGTCTTTAAGCAAAGAATATATGACAGTTTATCAGGGATGTTAAAAAGGAGATTCAACAAAGGTTGAATTAGAAGGCTTCTGAAGTCCCATTGAAATCTGGGGTTCTATTATTCTGGAAATTTCTACAACTAGTCATCAAGCATTTTTTTAAAAAGTCTAATGACAAATATTCACTCTTCTGTAATGGAAACCACTTTTCTTAGTCTTCTATAAATTGGAATTGGGATGCCATTTATCTTTTGGACCCTTGAAACTTACTTAATTTTAGAAGATATGTCAACACTTACTAATATGTGCAGCAGAGTTTGGGGAGTGAGAAGTGTATATAGTTAAAGGCATATTAAATATACTATGTCCTAATTCCGACATAATCTAAACTTTGTGGATGCAACTGACATTGCTATTTCTAGGGCCTGGTTTCCCTTCACTAACCTGGCTTACACACAGAAGACCCCTTATAATTGCATTGATGTTGTATTAAGTCACATTCTGTCCATTTTCCTCAAATTGTTAACTTTACTACTCCAGGTCGATTGTTTCCTGACAGGCAGTTTGTAACTTCCATTGGTTGTAGCAAGCAAAAATATTTAATATGTATACAAAAACTCATAAAGAAGACTTTTTGGAGAAAGACTTATGGAATTCTTTCTGTGTAGAATCACATTCCAAAGAGATGAAATATTTTCCTCATTTGGGCCATCTACATTACAGCCTCACATACTATCTAAGCACTATTTGAGCAGCAAAGTGGTATAAAATGCCAAAACAAAACACCCTCAATATTTTCAGAGCTGTTTTCATAAAGATCTTGAGAGCCCCAGGAAATTCTTACCTGTCAATAAAGTAGACTGACAGAACATGGAAACAGAAAGGGGGCAAGTGTCTGAAGTAAGAAAAAAATGGAGGAAAAGGCCTCTGGTGATGGTGATTTACTCAGAAGCAGACTGATGAGCAGGTGGAAAAGAGCTCAGTACAAGTGCTTTCTTCTCCTAGACTCTTTGTAATGAACAAGTATCAGCATAAGGCTACATAGAAAGAGCCAAACTCCTGCCAATATGTCAATCATTTGGCAATATGAAGCAACAAAGTAGTTCTACCAACTCATTCATTCATTCATTCATTCATTCATTCATTCATTCATTCATTCACTCATTCATCTGAACAAGCCATTTAACACGTATTCATTGGGCACCTCCTATATGTATTTAATAAAGGCTTGTATTTGGCAGAATGGATTTCTTTATAAGCCTGGTGTTGGAGAAGAGGACTAACAACATATAGACTGTGTTCTATTATAGTCTTTCTTTCTATACAGTGGCTACATTTGAAGGGACACTATTTGATCTATGCTATCTATAGGCAGATACCAAAATAAAATGAAATGTGTTACAATGAGCCTGTAGAAAGATTTCTTCTTTTTTCCAGGCCTCATTTATTAAAAAAGCCATTAAGATAATTATGCATTACCATGAAAATGAACTAAAAATGAATTTATAAAAAAATTGTACTTTTGTACAAATTTTTTGTCCAAGAATAAGCATACAGTTGTTCTAATTTCAAAAATTATAAACTGATCACTAAATAATTGACTCTATCAATAGGTCAAATGAATCTATAAATTTTTTTGTTCTTTAAAAAAGTTTTGCCAAAGGCCTGATCCTAGTCCTCAAATGTCATTAAATTGGATAAATATTTTCATTTCTCTATTTCAACACAGTTTAGAGACTTTATCCAACTCACAAATATACCTTATTTTGGCAAACACATAAATAGGACAGGATGGAGTTATTACAAATTATATTAATGCAAACTTGCACTATGGTAGTTTTCATTTGTTGAAAGGTAGGCAGTGTGCTTTAACTTTAATAACTTATTCCCAACAATTACCATTATTTTAAAACTGTCTCTGTTGTCATATAAAGCTCTTTTCATGTCCTGGTGCAGTGGAAAGGACATTTAGATTTGGAGTAAGTTTAAAGATCTGGGTTCAAATACTAGCCCCACCACTTAAAACTTGTGGAATTTGGGGATGTCACTTAAACCTCTCCGGGTGTCAGTTTCTTCATGTTGTAAAATAAGATCATTATACTCAACCTATAACGTTCATTTCAGCTATAAATCTGTGATCTTATACAGTTGAAACTTATTCCTCCTTTTGTACTATCTTCCTTTTAACTAGACTACACTGAAAATGTCACCATTATGCAATGAACCTTTGAAAAACAGTGGGTTCCTTAGAGCTTCTTGCTGAAATTTTTACCATTATCTATTGCAAAATAATTAAAGAAACTCATATTGGATACTGTCATTGTTATTTACTACAACATTGATGTCTAGTTACTATCTTGGGTATACAGTAATTGATTAAAATGTATATAGAGCTTCAAACTCATGAAGAGGTCATAACAATTATCTGGAAATCATGCCATATCATGACATGGAATTCTTGAAGGAACTGGAGGGATGATACCGATTGTTATGTTTTTGAAAACCTGTCATATGAAGAACCTGTCACATGGAGCCATGTAACACCAGACAGAAGAATGGCAAGTTATGGATGAAAGTTACAAGAAATTGATATCAGGCCAATAAAAAAGGAACTTCATATCAAACCAAAACAAAAAACCTATGCTGTCCAAGAAGGGGCAGCTAAGTGGCGCAGTGGATAAAGCACTGGCCCTGGAGTCTGGAGGACCTGAGTTCAAATCTCACCTCAGAAACTTACTAGCTGTGTGACCCTGGGCAAGTCACTTAACCCCAATTGCCTTAAACATCCAGGGCCATCTCCAGTTGTCCTGCTGCATATCTTGCCACTGGACCCAGATGGCTCTGGAGGAGAGAGGGAGGTTGGTGAACTTGCACAGTACCTCCCTCACTTAAATCCAATTCAGGGCAAATCATGACATTACCTTCTGATGTCACGATCCTCTTTGAGAACGAAGGACAAATAACAACAATGCTGTCCACGAAATGTTATAGACTGTCATATGAATAAGTTTGTTTCTCATCACTAGAAGACTCAAACACATGTTTTTCACATATGTTAGACGGAGCTTTCACAGAGTCTTACAGAATTACAGTGCCTTAATTACAGGACTCTTAACCTTCTCGAAGCAGAACAATAAAACAACAATCACAGAATCCAGAAGTCTCCAGATTTCAAATAAGAGTATCTTTTCCCTAGAATATAAGTGCACTATAGTAATTCTCTGAAATATTTAGAAAGTATCTCTATAATTTTGCTGTATCCTATCTTCCAACCTGAAATACCTGCTTGCTTAAAGAGAATTCAGAGATGAAACTTATTCTTGTAGGGTATACCCTTTGGAGGAAACTTCTCCAAAGGATTTGATGAAGGCAAAGATGTGTTCTGGAGCTTTTACTAGGAAATTATTCTTTGGGAATGATTCCTTATCTCTCCTTACCCATTGCCATCGGTTTTAGATGCAAATTATGACATTATTTTCTGGATAGACATTTTCATTCATGGCCAAATTTAAAAGAAAACACTTGTAAGATGGAAAAAGAAAAATTAATGTAGATTTATTGCTATGTTATTCAGTTATTTCAGTTGTGTCTGATGTAGACATCATGTAAAGTTAAGAAAAAAATAAGTCTGAATAGCTTACATAGTACTACATCATATTTTACACTGGTTTTTTATTGGCTAACCCAATCTGTTAGAGCTCACTTTGGGAAGAACATTATAATTAAAATATTGCTTTTTCTCTCCAAAGAACAGATTTATATTATACCATTTCTTTTGCAGTCAGAATGCAAACTGTTGCCCAGATACATAAGAAAGAAATTGATATACATAAATCTGGTTAACAGGAAACTATTAAATTCTAATGTTATTGCTATTCAAAGGCTTAGTTGAATTCTGGGACAAAAAAGTATCAATTTATTTTTTAAATTGCACATTCTTGAATATAACAGGAAAATGATGGTAATGCCAACAATATTACTCATTTGATTAACAAACCCACTTAGTGAAGGGAGACTGCATGATTTTAGGAATTCTGTGCTATGAGTAACTCATCCCATTTTCATCTTCATGGTGTTAAAACATACATATAATGATTCAGTTTTATGTAACTATCTCCTTATGTCTGGCACAGCTTCAAACCTATATAATATGACAATTTAATGCAGCAAATAAAAGTCCTATGTATACTATGTTTGAAATGTTTTCCCATTTGAAATGCTAAAAATAAATATAAGTATATCTAGATCTCAGTGCTAACACCTATTCTTACCTTTGCTTCCCATCTGTTAAACTCTAAATCTTTGACTGTTTTTGTTTTCAAGCATGTTTCATTCACATGTAGACTTCTGCTAGCAAATACAATTTCACGCAATTTTGCCCCATTTCAGGTAGTGATTGTAAGGGTGATGTTTCTTAGAACCATAACGAGGTGTTTTTAGCTGCTAGAGCAAACTGCAGAAGGGAGACTCCATAGAAAGGTAACTCAAACTTCAGGATAAAATCCCCCGAGTACTGAGGACTCCAAATATTATCCTATGGTGGGGACATTGAAAGAAACATACCTGTGAGACCAGGACTAGGGCTGGCAGAAACTCATGGGATCAAAGCCACTAGGGAGATGACACATGCCATTTGAAGTTTCCTATTTTAATGAACTGCTATTTTTTCTCTTTTAAATAGAAAATAAGTATTCTTATCTTCTGCTTTCTTATGCATTGATTTCCAAATATATCCAACCCCCTTGGCTACATAGTGGCCCTTGTGGCAAAGAATAAAAATGAGAAAGAGGAAAAAAAAAGTATAGTAAACCCAACCAATATATCCACCAAATCTATCATTAACTCGTGATTTCTGCTATGCGATGAACTCAGTTGGCTACCCACTCATGGAGCACTAGCAGTCTCTATGCCTTCTAAATCTTGCCAAAGGCCCACCTGTTTATAGCTGAAATGGAATAAGTATTTACTAAGTACTTAGTATGAGCCAGGCGCTATATTAAGTACTTTACAAATATTATCTCATTTGATCACCTTCAAGTATGTGATGGAAAAGCAATTGGACTTGTTTTGCATAGGCCCAGTGTGTAGAACTGAGAACAAGGGATTGAAATTACAGAGGGGCATATTGAAGTTTCATAGAAGGAGACTTCCTTACGACAATAATAGCTGTCCCAAAGTGGAATGGGCTGGCTATGGAGGTCCCAGGTAGCCCCTCATTATAGGTCATCATTGAAGAGCTAGAACATTACTTGTTGAAGATGTAGGGCAGACTCTTGTTAAGGTAGGGATTTGATGAGAGGATAACTGAGGTTACTTCCAACTCTAAAATCCTGTGATTCTATGATCTTTTCTAATATATTAAGTTCTATTTTCACAAAGGACTCACATAGGGGGCAGCTAGGTGGTACAGTAGATAAAGCACCGGCCCTGGATTCAGGAGGACCTGAGTTCAAATCCAGTCTCAGACACTTGACACTTACTAGCAGTGTGACCTTGGGCAAGTCACTTAACCCTCATTGCCACACAAAAACAAAACAAAAGCAAAAGTAAAACAAAAAAAATAAAGGCCACACACAGCCATATTAAAGCTGAAGTCAGAACTACTTCTATACTTTAAGTAAAAGTTTATGAAATATAATACAGCAAACAAAAACAACTATGTTCATGTTTAAAACATCATAAAATACATTTAGTATTTGGAAATTTCTAGGTAACCTAACTTCCCTGGGGTAGAGGTTATACCTATCCAAAGGAGATTTATTCCAATGCTAATTGTGTTACTATTAGAGTGATACTTGCCTTTATAAGTCTGGAAGAAGTTGATGTAAATGAAACTCAGATATGAAAAATAAATTTAAATTTAAAAATTAGTTCCAGGTGACTCAGTGAATAGAACACTTGACCCAGTGGATAGAACCTCAGGCACTAGCTATGTGACCCAGGGTAAGTCATTTAACTCTGATTTACTTCAGTTTCCTCAACTGTAAACTGATGATAACAATAGCACATACTTTCCAAGGTAGAGAACAAATAAGATAATAATTATAAAGTGCTTAGCACAGTGCCTGGCACATAGTAATGCTAACTGTTATTATAAAGATAGCTATTATTAGCTATCTTCTAATTATTAGAAAAAAAGACCAAGATAAAGAGGGGAAGGGTAGGAAATAACCATTTATTAAGAGGCTACCAAGTGCCAGGCATGATGTTATGCATTTTATTAAAAATTATCTCAATCAGTCCTCACAATAATCATGTGACATAGGTGTTATTATTATCCCCATTTTTCCATTGAGGAAACTTAAGCAGGCACAAGTGACTTGCCCAGGGTCATACAACTAGTATCTGAGGTCAGATTTGAATTCAGGTCTCCCTCACCCCAGGCCCAGTGATCTACTCACTGTACTCCAGTTGCCTCTAAGTTGGATTATCTGTGTCATGCTACAGATTTCTGTCCCCATAAACCTTCTAATCCATGACTTCAGACGAAGAAATAGATGAACTACTTATGAAATGTATGGGTGACATGCAGCTGGAAGAGATACCTAGGAAGGATACAGGACAACATAAGGTTTCAAATCTATACTGACCACCTGGAAGTTGGGCTGAAACTTATTTTTTAATTTAAATCAGACTAATGTTCTTGTTCGTATAGTGAGCTAACAGCGACCATCTCCCACCTAGTACTGATCTCTGTCTGCTCTGGAACTCAGAGCCTTTAGAGAGTAGCCTGTGCCAATGAGAGGTTAAAAGAATGAGCCAGGGTCACCTGGGCAATTGAATCAAAAGTCGGATTTGAACCCAATTCTTCTCCTCTCCAAGGCCAGCTTTCTATCCTCAGTCAAGCTGCCTCTAAGGATGAAACGTGTATATTTCGGGTTCACCTCAGTGGAGTTAGTCCTCCTTCCACGGGTACACATCAAAATCCATCTATGCTTTCTTATCCTTTATATCTATTTGCCTCTATAAAGAGAGATTAAGTGACTTGCCAGTGGTCATACAGCTGACATGTGTCAGAGACAGGACTTAAAACCAGGTTTTTCCCACTCTAAGGTCAGTCATTCATCCACTACATCATAGTGGCTCCTACCTAACATGGTCCTTTGCAAGAGTTTAAATTCCAAACAGATATTGCCTTTAGCTGTCATAGTTCTTCATTGGAAAAGGATAAAGTAGAGATAAAAGTGTTTGCTGGGTTGGGTGATTTCTGAAAACTTTTGACCTCCTCACTGTGGGGATTGATTTTTTTTTCATTAAATGTCTAAAACTGCCAACTATCAGAACTGATATATTCCCCTTTGTTCATTTCCTACTTTTCAAAGTTAACAGCTTGTTTAAATTTAATTAGGATAAATGTAATATATTGCAATAAGTTGAAAAAAATAAACAGCCCAAATTAATGGAGATCTGTTTTTGTTTAGTCCTCCTTCAGTCATGTCTGACTCTTCGTGACTCCTTGGTCCCCCGCTGAGCATCTAGGTGGTGCAGTGGATAGAGCACTGGCCCCAGAGTTCAGAGGATCTTAGTTCACATCTCACCTCCAACACTTACTCGCTATTGGACCCTGGGCAAGTGACTTAACCCCAATTGTCTTAAACATCTGGGACCATCTCCAGTTATTCTGATATATATCTCACCACTGGATGGATCCACATGGCTCTGGAGGGGAGACTGAGGTTGGTGACCTTGTACAACCCTCCCTCACTTAAATCCAATTGACTGCACAGCATGACGTACCCATGATGTCATGGTCTTCTTCAAGAACAACGTACAAATAACTAAGTAAAGATACTGGAGTGGTTTGCAATTTCGTTCTCCAGTTCATTTTACATATGAGAAAATGGAGGCAAACACAGTTAAGTGACTTGTCTAGGGTCAAATAGCAAGTAAGTGTTTGAGGCCAGTTTTGGACTCAGGAAGATAAGTCTATCTACCTCCAGACCTGGAATGCTATCCACTCTGCCACCTAGTTTCCATACTGGTTATTTATAGCATTACATTTTTTTGGTGGGGTAATGAGGGTTAAATGACTTGCCCAGGGTCACACAGCTAGTAAGTGTCAAGTGTACGAGGCCGGATTTGAACTCAGGTCCTCCTGAATCCAGGGCTGGTGCTTTATCCACTGCGCCACTGAACTGCCCCCCACAGTGGTTATTTATATAAAAATTTTATATGAAAAAAGATGAAGGGGTGTTATGTGATCACAAATCCAATATGTAAGGGCACGAATAAGAAAAAACAAAACCAAAAAACTTCATGCAAACTTAGTCTATGTTAACTGAAGAATTAAGTCCAAAGTAAGAGAGATGACTAAACTCTAAGCTGGTCAACCTACTTCTGAAGTTCTGTCTTAAACTCTGGGTTTCACATTTTAAAAGGGCCACTGACCAACTGACATGTATGCAAAATAAGATGAACAGAATGGGAGAGAGCTAGAAACCAAAGCAGTTAAAATAAATGAAAATGTTAAGCTTGGAAAGTTTTTAAGGGGTACATGATAGTGATATTTACAGACCTGAAATGCTATTTTATGGAAAAGTGAATAGACACTTAATGTTTGTCAAATTGTACTGCCTTAAACTTGACCTATTCTGAGTACCATCATGGAGAAGAACAAGGACTAATAAATGGAAATTTTCCAAATATAGATTCTCATTCAATATATGAAAGAACTCTCTGACCATTGAAAATGATCAAGAATGGAATGAACTGCATTTTAAATAAAGTTGTTTTATATTGCAAAATCATAGATATTAAAACTGGACCTTGGAAGTCTAACCCTCACTCGCCACCTAATTCAAGAATCTCTTTTATAATATCCAAAATGGGAAGTCATATAATCTCTAATTGAACATTGGTGAAAAGAGTACTGAACTTGGAGTCAATTAGAACTATCTATCAGTGGAATGGGTGGCCTCAGGAGGTATTGGCATCCACTTCATTGGGGATTTCAAGTAGATGCTTGAAAAACATTGATCTGGTATATTGCAGTGAGGATTTTGGAGGGTAGAGGATGGGTTGGAAAAGAAGTTGGCTAAAGTCTCTTGATTTTGAAATTCTGTAATTCTTTGGATCAGGAGACCTGGGCTCATCCTGCTTTTATCACAGTTCAAGTGATAAGAAATTGACCGACCTTACCATGAAGAAACTCAGAGGTTTATTTTAATAAGAGAATAGGTGAATTCACTAACTCAAACAAAATAACATTTAAGTGCTAAATTGTGTGGTAGAGAATACAGGTATTCCTTTGAATTTAGAGAAGGTGAAATCAGTGAGGACTGGATAGGAACTATGAACCTGACTCATGTTTGGGACAGATAAAGTAAAAGAATTCCAGGTAAGAAGACAACTTGGAAAGAAAATATTGAGATAGTCTTGAAGAGAGCATATCGTTTGGGACAATGGGGACACTGACTTGAATGTAGAAGAGATATAATAGTAAATAAATTTGAATAAGTGAGTCAAAAATATAGCAAGAGTTGTTGCTGTTGTTTGTCCTTCATTCTCAAAGAGGACCATGACATCAGGAAGTGATGTCATGACTTGCACTGAATTGGGTTTAAGTGAGGGAAGGCTGTGAAAAGTCACCAACCTCACTCTTTCCTCCAGAGCTATCTGGATATACATCATGACAACTGAAGATGGTCCCAGATGTTTAAGGCAATTGGGGTTAAGTGACTTGCCCGGGATCACATAGCTGCTTCATGTCTGAGGTGAGAATTGAACTTAGATCCTCCCAATGTCAGGGCCAGTGCTCTATCCACTATGCCACCTAGCTGCCCCCTGTAGAAAAAGTAAGGGATAATTGAATGATGAACCAAGTACTTCACTGATATCCAAACTATGTCAAGAGACCTAGAGGAAGAACATCCAGTATATTAGGTGGAGTCACCTAGGAAATGTATGAAAGGACCCTAACAAGAGTTATACAGGATGAGAGCACACGGAAAGATTTCAATTTGTACCACTGGAGAAAGCATACATCTGAGTGAAATCACAGATTCACCAACATATTCAAGGCCTCTAAAGCAAGGAAGAACAGTTTATTTTTGATGAGATTAGGCAATTTAGAGGCATTGAAGGTTTTTCATGGGAAAAGTCAAAATGTCAAAGGAGGAATTTGAGGTAAGTTTAAAAATATATATGCAGAATATACTGAAGGGAAGAGAGTAATGAATGTTGTTCCAGTTATCCTGGCACGAGTTTATTAAGCTTTGTACTATGTGAAAGAGGAAGAGGCCAAATGTGAAACATTTTTCTATTTGACACAATTTGGCTAATAATCAGACTGGGGGAAAGGAACCTGAGATCTTAGAGTCGAAGATAACTATGGTTCTAATCTTGGATAACTAGGGAATTAAGGATGCCATTGAAAGGGATAATGGTAAGGATGGAGATTTGATTTCATAATTAGTTAAGTTTTAGATATGCTGAATTTTTGGCAATGGCAGAACTCCTAAGTGTAAATGCCTAGTAGGTAATGAGAGGTGTAGGACTTGGAATTTAGATTAGATGACAGACTTAGAAATACTGATTTGAAAGTTGTTAGCATATTAATAACAGCTGGAGCTGTTAAAATGGATAAATTTTCCAACAGAGTATAGAAATAGGACACACGCTGAAGTTTTGTTAAAGGGAAGGAGGCAAAAGGGGGAATCAGAAAAGGAATAGTCTAAGAACTAGAAGGATCCCTAGAATAAGACAACATCATGCAGTTCAAGAAGAAAAAGCTTTGCAAGAAGGAGATGATCAATGGTGTCAAATGCAGCAGAGATAAAGGATAATGATACTAGAGAAAAAGGCTGCTGGCACTTACTAAAAAAGGAAATGATTGGCTTTGGAGATGAGGGTATCAGAAGCAGAGTGAGGATTGCTTTGAGAAGCAATGTGCGGTGAGAACATGAAGAGACTGAAAGATAAGCAAGGTCTTTGAGAAGCTGGAAAAGATGGAGTCTAGATGCAGTAGTTTTTCACTGTTGTTTTTATTGAGGAAGAGGAATAATTCCTCTTAAGAAGAAAGGAAAATTATCTTATAGCCTCAGTAAGGGAGGTTCACAAGGTAATTAACTAGAGAGGAAAAGGGGAGGGGGTGGGAATGCTGAGTTGTGACATTGGCAAAGTTGAATACTGATAATATTAATTTACACTGAACCTAATATGCTTAGTTCTGTATATTCCACCAGAATAAACTTTGTCCTTGGGTAGACAACATGAATGCCCAGTGTGATCCTTCCCAGAATCTGGTATAAATTGAGGCACATAGTAGGCATTTTTTACAATACCGTTTAATGTTAACAGGCAAAATGGTAGTTTCTACCTATTTTGATACATTACTTTATAACTTAATCATCTGTTTATTTACCTTTTCAGGATGGGAGATATTATGCTCCAACATTAACCTGGAAATAAAAGAATATATACAAGCACAATCTATTACTTTTCCGGGTTCAGACATAGAACATTATGATATTCTGACAGCCAGCCCATCATGAAGACAGTTGTCATTAGTTAAACAAATGATTAGTTGACTATTAAAATATCAAAACGGGGACAATCTACCAATTTCTTGAGCATGGTGAACATTAGCTAACTGACAATGAGTCAGTATTCCTTCCTCCAGTGATTTCTGGTCTCTCAATGCAGTTCTTTGTGAAATACAAGCCAGAGTATTTTGGATGTCAGGGTAAAGATGAATTGCCATAGTTATTGGGCATCCCCCCTCTAGTACCAGAGCCTATAAATATTAATTAATGGGCTGTCTTTCATTCAACTGTAGCATATTTCCAACTGTGACCTGTGTTCGAGAAGTAGGGTTAGTGATATCATTGAAGAAATCTATAATTGAAAAACAAGGATAGCCAGTCACATAGTTACAGGAAGGATTAACAGATGGACAAGTCAAGTGATATATAATGTAAAAAGACAGAGAGGAAGAAGGGCTCCAACACACTTGACTGTTCTATTAGAAAACTGACAAGAATCACAGAGGATGACATGGTGGGGATAGGATGATTTCTGTACTGACGGAAGGATGATATCATTTGTCCATTGAGTTATTGACCTATCATTCAATGAAAAACATAATAGTAGCTTATTCCTGTTCTGACACTTCTGTTAATCTAATCATCTGATTATTAGAAATAAACTGATAAAAACGAGAGTTCAGTGAGAGAGGGAGAGATCTTAATTTTAATATAAGGATAAGAAGGATGTCATAATCTATAAAAATGTTCTATCCATTATGAGCTCATTTTGCTACCAACTTGGAAAAGCAGTAAATGGAAATATTAAATATTCAAACTATTCAGGGTCATGTTTAAATTCAGAAAGTTAGAGGCAATATCCATAAATTTAAGAAGGTAAATTTTTCTTGTACATATCACATAGATGAAATGATATGACATTTATTATGTCAAATTTTAATGCTGTTTTCCATTTCCTATCAACATATTGTTCATGCTGTTCAATTACATTACAACATGGTGAGACAGAAAGTGTGCTAGATTTGCCATTGACATAAGAACTGTGTTTGAGACATGTCTCTGAGCTTCTTTCTTGAGCTACTTCCTGTATGACTCTGGGTCAATGTCTGAATCCTAGTTTGCTTGTCTGCCTTATAAAGAGAAGAAACTTGCAATACCTACCTCACTGAGTAGTGGTGATAGATTTTTAAAATCAAAATCAAAGAGATATAAGGGTGGGGAGGGGAAATACTTATTGACATATTTAAAAGTGAGGGAGAGGGGCAGCTAGGTGGCGCAGTGGATAGAGCATCGGCCCTGGAGTCAGGAGTACCTGAGTTCAAATCCGGCCTCAGACACTTAACACTTACTAGCTGTGTGACCCTGGGCAAGTCACTTAACCCCAATTGCCTCACTAAAAAAAAAAATAATAATAATAATAAAAGTGAGGGAGAGACAAGTTAAGGATTTCAAAGTAGAAGACAATGCTTGGAAAAATTGCTATTCTCAAAAAAAAAAGACAACAGGCTAATGATTATCAGATCTGGCAACATTCATAGATAACATTATATATGTGTGTGTGTGTGTGTGTGTGTGTGTGTGTGTGTGTGTGTGTGTGAGAGAGAGAGAGAGACAACATCATATATATGTAAAGTTTATAAGAATGGTGATTTGAAACATTTAAACTTAGGAAAAATATAGATACCTTCTAATAGTATTTGGGGTTTTCATTATAGCTACACAATTTATCTCATAAATTATAAGCTCACAGAATTAAGAATAACCATAGTTTGCTTTTTTTTTCTAGTAGTTATTCCTGAATACTATAAGTATTCCCATTATACATTCAGTTATCTGCATCTCCTATTAGTTTTGCATTAAACAAATGTCAGCTTAAGAGGCAGCTGAGAATAATGTGACTTGGAGTTGGGAAGCCTTGAGTTTGAATCTTGTTTCAGATATTTACTTTGCCGTGTGGACCTAGGCAAGTAAGTTGCTGGGAAAGTCTCTCAGGCTCAGTTTCTTCATCTGTAGAATGGTGATAATAACAGTACTTCTCTCATGGGGTTATTTTGAGGATCAAATAAGTTAATATTTGTAAAGCACTTTGCAAAACTTAATGAATACCGGGTATTATCCATGAAGTATCAATTAAACTAGAGATGCTAGGTGGCCCAGTGAATATAGAACACTAAGCCTGGCATTAGGAACGCCTAAGTTCAAATCTGTCCTCATATAATTACAAGCTGTGTGACCCTGGACAAGCCACTTTACCCTCTTTGCTTCAGTTTCTTCATCTGTAAAATGAGCTGGAGAAGGAAATGGCAAATGACTCTAGCATCTTTGCCAAGAAAACCCCAAATGGGGTGATGAAAAGCTGGACACAACTAATTGACTAAACAAGAAATTATCCAATCAGTTTCCAAATATTGTTTTTCTACATACACACTCTTTCCCACATCCATCCCCTTCTTTTTACTCATTTAATCACTTGCTTGGGTTAGTCCCTCATCCCTTCTCATCTTGACTCTTGCTATGATCTCTTAATGGGTCTTCATTTCTCTGACCTTGTTACCACCCCACCCCCAAAATTCCAAACTGTTCCTTTACCACTGCCTCTAGAATTAAGTACAACTGCCTCTGTTTAGCTTTCTAGGCCTTGCAAAACCTGATTCCATCCTACTTTTTCCAACCTTACTCTCCTTTCTATACTGTATTGTACATCCAAACTGTGCTTCTTGCTCTTCCTTATACAACATGCTCCATGTACATTCTCCTCACCTTTGCATTGGAGCATTTGGCCTCAAATCCATTTCTGCCTTAGCTCTTTTTTCTTACTTTATTTAAAATTTTGCTCAACCAATGATTAAACAAAGCCTTTCCTGAATCCCCTAGAACCTAGTGCCATCTGCACCCCCCCCAAAAAAAAAAGAGAAGATAATAAGAAAAAACTAAAACATTTGATTTTTTTGTATATGGAATGTTCCCAAAGTCTTTATGTGTGCAAGTGTACATATATATGCATACACACATATGTGTATATATGTGTGTATGCATACACATACATACATACATAGCACTGTCCCTAGAGTCAGGGGGACCTGAGTTCAAATTTCACCTCAGACACTAGCTGTGTGACCCTGGGCAAGTCACTTAACCCCAATTGCCTTAAACATCCAGGACCATCACCAGTTGTCCTGATATATATCATGCCACTGGACCCAGATGGCTCTGGAGAAGAGAGTGAGGTTGGCGACCTTGCACAGCCCTCCCTCACTTAAATCCAATTCAGCACAAGTCATGACATCACCCAGATGATATGGTCCTCTTCAAGAATGAAGGACAAACAACAACAACCCACATATCCAATGTGATTACCTATCAATCAGTCAATCTATCTATCTATCTATCTATCTATCTATCTATCTATCTATCTATCTATCTATCTATCTATCTATCTATCTATCTTAGTTGCCTTAGATATAATATAAGCTCTTTGAAAGCTGAGGTTGTTTTATTTTGCTATTATTTATTTATTATTATTTATATTTAGAAAGTATATTTACATGTTTATTTATACCTTTCAAGCATAGTACACTGTGCACATTATAGTAGGTGCTTGATAAATGTTCACCATTTTAATTAATGTAAACACTGTATCTATAGGTTTAAAAGGATTAGAGTCACATAACCTGACATTCTTTCAATGGACCTTACTTTGTTCAACAACAAAAATTTATCAGGTGTTTATGTGTGCAGCAACTAGGAGGTACAGTGGATAAAGCACCAGCCTGGGGTCAGGAAGACTCATCTTCCTGAATTCATATCTGAGCTTATATACTTTCAAGTTGTTTGACCTAGGGCAAGTCACTTAACCCTGTTTGCCTTGGTTTCTCGTCTATAAAATGAGCTGGAGAAGGAAATGGTAAACCAACCACTCCAGTATCTTTGCCAAGAAAATCCAAATGGGATTTCCGAAGAGTCAAACACCTTTGAAACTACTGAAAAAAAATTATTATATGTGAGGCACCAGCTAGATTAAGGGAGTGCAAATACAAAATTTAAAAAAAAAAACAATTTCAGCAATCAACAAGAGAACATTAAAGAAAAGAACAAAAAAAAAAAACCTTCTAGCTTTTCAAAGAGGGGTAAAGGTGTTGAAAAAAGGTTGCTCTCCTTTTTACTAAGATCTTGCCTCACCAAATGAGAAACTTGGTAAAATTCACTTTAAATTGCTTCATGCTACATAATCTCAGACTATATATATATATACATATACATATATACACACACACACATACACACATATGTATGTATATATGCATACACATAGGTATATGTGTATATATGTACATATAATATTGAGTTAAGTTAGGTTTTACTTTTCTCATCTGCAAGGGGGTAATGAAAAAAAAAGTAAAGGAAATTTGCTCTGGTAACCACAGCTCTATTACTATTAAATTGTTCATAAGATGTTAATTAAGTTTGGCAATGATGGGACTGGAAGGTTCCCTATGTGCTTCTGGTCATTGTATAGTTCTGTTCTTCTGTTTATTGTCTTCAAAACAGTCTAAACAAAAGTAGCAAACACTATACTAGTCTAATTCCACTTAAACGATTATATTCACTGTTCTTTTCTTAACTAATCAAAAGAAAAGAGGAAATTTCATGGAAATAAAATAATTTCCCTGCCATTTTTAACAAAGAAAAAGCTTTAAAAAAAGAGAGAAGAATGAGCAGGTGAACACTGCTTCACGTAAATACAGTGGAAAAGGGTCAATGTAAATTTTAAATGTTACTAAAGGATATTTGCTGAGATAATTTTTTAGAGTGGTAATGTCTTTGCAAGTGTTTTTTAATTTTTTTTTATTTTAAAGCTGAATTAACATAGCAACCTTTACAAATGTTGAATTGCTTTCATACGGAATATAAAAGAGAAAGCAAATCTGGTGTTCAACCTTAATTATTTGAAACTGCAGCTAAACTGAGATCTCTGCTCATTGTCTGAACACCTTGATTTTGCGGCTGTCAGGTTCTCTTCATTTTAACTACAGACGCATGCTTCATATGGCATCTAGCATTTGTGAGTCTTATTTTTAAAACACAAAATGGGAAGAAAAACAATGTGGTAGCCTTCCCCCTTCCCCCTCCACTCCAGAGACAAGATTTTGCTTTCTCATATGTTCTATTTTATTTCAACATTTTAAAATTTGAATCATAACAGATGAAGAATATAGAAAAGCAAATGTCTATATATGTTAATGAGATAGTATCTCACTGTACTCTAAGAATTAGAAGAGGTTTGGATTCAAGTTCCCTAGCAAAATTTTAGGGAAGGGAAATTCTTCAGTTCATAAACTCTTTGGCTATGGGGACACAACTATTGGCCACCTATTCTTCTCCAACCATAGTACTTCACTGTAGTTCTGAATAAGGCAGTGAGGTTATGCATGGTAAGGACTGGCTGCGCTTATCTGAATCATGATTTAGAGAAAGGTCACCCTCTAGTGGGATTATAAAGTATTTCAGGTTTTGGGCTGATTCTATTTGAAAAGAAATCCCACCTTGCTTATATTGATTCTTAAAGGTGTTGTGATTTTGAAGATCAAGTGCAGATTTCAAGGATTTGCAAGAGGGGGGAGGGTCACCAATGAATCTGTTTAGCCCTAGGGTGCTCATTAGTATTACTGTTAAGAATTTTGAGAGTCAGAGGACTGAGGTTCAAAACTTGATGTTACTGTCTGCATGATATTAAGGAAAATGCTGACCCTTCCTAGGCTTCAGGTTACTCAACCATATGATGAGAGAGGCAAGGCCAAGTGATCCATGAAGCCCCTTCCAGTTTTAGATCTATGAATTTCCAAGACCCAATTGACCTAGAAATATTTTAAAACCACTCATTATGTTTTTATAAAGGCTGGGTACCTTAATAGATAGATAGAGAGGTAGCCCAGAAAAAGGAAGAATTGGGCTCAGGTACCACCTCTGACACAAACAGCCAATGTAATGCCATTAAACCTCTTAGGCAACTCTCAAAGAAAATAATTTGTATAATGGGTGGCAATCATCATTAGTAGGGGAAGTTCCTCACCTTGAACTTCCTACACTCTGATGAAGTTATAAGTATAGCTCCAACCCATATCCTCTTCAAAAAAAGAATAACAGATTTACACACTTCTCTTGATTTCTAAAACAGAAAAAAATTCTTGATAAGCACAAGTTCATACCTAATCTGAATTTCTCCCATGATCTTGTCATCTAAATTAATTTCTTATATGGTTGTCAGCTGTATGTGACATGTATGCTGTTATCTAGCCTTTAGTCCAATGCCTGGAGAAAAGAGTGAGGCTGATGGCTTTGCACAGCTCTGCCTCACTTAAATCCAATTCACTTGCAAGTCAAGACATTACCCTTCTTATGCCATCTATCTTCTTCGAGAATGAAGGACCACCACCACCATCACCAAGATAGACTGGTAAGACTTTAAACTAAATATCTTTTTTTAATCTGAAAATGTGACTTGTTCAATGCAGAAAACTCCAAACTTTGTTATTTCCCACAGATAATCTTTTCATTGTTCAGCAAAAAATAATACTTAAAAAGCTAGGCAAAAAGATAACTCATCTAGCTCCTCAGGTATACATTTTTTCTTTTTCCAAGTTTGGTTTCTATTATCCCTTCTTTAGTCCTATGCTTGACTCGATAGAAGTTGGTAAAGGACAGTCAAAGGGCTAGGCCATCTAGACATTTGAAATTTGTCAGGCTGTGCACATAGTTGTAAATACTAGCACAATTCTGGCTACGTGCTTTTGGCATGAAAAAAATCATCTTCATATTAGTGAGTTTAGTCCTTGCCTGCAGACAGAGTTGCTACCTATTTATTGACTGGGTGAGTGATTCCATGTCTCAGGTTTTGTTTTTTGTTTTTGTTGTTTTTTCATCTGTAAGAATACACTGTATTCTTCAGGAGAAAGGTTGAGGAACATCAAGTGCTGGGACAACCTTCTAGGAGTATTTATCTATTAAAAGTAAAGTGGCTAAGGAAATCTTGCTTTTACTGATTATCTCCTCCTTCAGAATGTAGAGAGAAAGGCTCGATTTTGAAACTGATTGTGAGAAGACGAGGGCCAATGGAGAAATGATTGGAATTGAGTGGAAATGATCATACTTAGAATTTCTTTCTTTTTTTGTGGGGCAATGAGGGTTAAGAGACTTGCCCAGGGTCACACAGCTAGTAAGTATCCAGTGTCTGAGGCTGAATTTGAACTCAAGTCCTCCTGAATCCAGGGCCAGTGCTTTATCCACTGTGCCACCTAGCTGCCCCCCCAACTTAGAATGAGAAGAGGAAGGTTAGACATATTCTGAAATGTACCCTAGAATTTGAGAGAGAAGATTTCAAAACTGTCCAGAGAAAAAATGGGTAGGATTCATGGGATAAGATTTTACATAGAAAATCACTTTCGGGAGAATCCTAAGAGGAACAGGACACACCAAATGATCCTCATTTTCTTTTTTTTGACAGGTAGACTGCAGCTGGTTAGAATAGAGAAAAGATGGGGTGGATTTGATAGTTGCTTTCAAGTGTCTGAAGAACTATCTCATGAACTTGTTCACTTTAGCTCCAGAAGGTAGAGCGGTAGACTACGGGAATGTTTCAGGTGCATTTAAAAATAGAATTTGGTAAAATATATGATAGTCTATTGTCAAATGATTGTGGGGGAAAAGAAAGATGTGGGTCATACAATATTGGACTTTGGTGTGTATAAATAAGTACATAGATACACCCATACATATATGTGTGTTTGTTATTATTGTTGTTATTGCAATTGTTATACCAAAAGTTGGATGACCTCGTTAGGTATGTTGTTCAGGTGAAGACTAAACTAGATGGTCTTTAAGGTGCTTTCCAAGTTTAAGATTCTCTGATTTTGTTTCTGTTAAAACCACAATTCTGATGACATAAATATAAATTATTTCAATGAGGATGAAATAGGAAACTGTCAAAGGAGACCAACGTCACTATATAGAACTCATCCACTGAATCAGATTAAAAACAACAGCAACAACAGCCCCCACATCTTTAGACCATAAAAACTAAGACAGATAATTTCGGATAAATATAAAAGATCATAATTGCATTTCTGTTAGAATGTTAGCTATAATAAAGCCGAAAGCTAGTTGAGTTTTGTGGTGAATGCTAAAGGCAACAAAAAGTGTTTTATATTTTCTTTTGTGTTCATACATACACATATGTGCATATAAATTGCTATATGATCAGATGAAAATTAAAGATGTCCTAATAAAATAAGAACTAGGGGATGGCACAATGGATAAAGTGCTGTGCCTGGACTCAGAAAGAACTGAGTTTCGAATCCAGCTAAAGATACTTAATTGCTTTGTAATCCTGAGTAAGTTATATTCCTCTGCCTTGGTTTCCTACATTATGAAATGGAAATAATAATAGCATGTACCTCCTAAGGACATATCACAGTACCTAGTGCATTCCCTTCCCCCTTACTTAACTCATATCTTGCCTTTCTTTTCTACAAAAAGTAGCATGATCTTCAAACATAGAAATAAAGAAAAAAGTTAATTTAAAATTGTGAGCTAAGGGAAAAAAATTAAATAGTAAAATGATCACTTTGCTATTCTCACAATGAGTTCAAGTTACCATGGTCAAATGAATGAATGATTTCTTGAAGTAGTGAAAGAACTTACAGATATTATTACTGAGACCATTTTGGTATTCTTTGAAAAATCTTATCGACTGGAAGAAGCACCACAAGAGTAGAAATTGCACATTATCTGATTTACAAAAGGGGAAATAAAGTTGGTTCTTCAAACTTTATGTCAGTGACCTTGACTTTGATTCCTTGTTACATCCTAAAATTCATTGTAAAATGAATGGCTTATGAACAGTTAGAAAGGGGAACAGAAAAGACTAATATTTAATGTGTTCATCAGAACAAGTCATGCCAGGCTAGCTTCATTCATGTTTTTGATAGTTATAAGACTAGTATGTCAAGGGAATGAGTTACTGGATTTCAGTAAGGAACTTGACAAAGTCTCAAACTACAGATACAGACATAGACATAGATATAAAAATCGATATCGCTATAGATATATGCATATGCATGTGTATGGGCATATACATGCATATATATTTACATGCATATATTTGCATATGTGTGTATATATATATGTGTATATATGCATGCAGGTGTGTGTATATATATATACACATATATACATACACATGGACAAAACAAAGACACAATTTCTCTGATAGTAGTGTTAGAAAGGCATAAGAATTGGTTTGTAACTAAAAAGTGATAATTAACAGAGCAATGGTAAACATGGTATATGATATATGCATATTATATATGTTTGTGTCTGTATATATGAGTCAAACTTTTATATATATGTATGTATATACATACACATATATATAGGATATATTCTTTCACTACCTTAAGAAATTTTTTATTCATTTATATATGTACACACAAGAATATATACATATATGTATCTGTATATACACATACATACATACACACACACACACAATTATCAGTGCCTTAGACAGAGGTGGCTGCTATGAAAGACAGTGGAAAGAACAATGGCTCTGAATTCTGGTTCAAATACCAGTTCTTCTGCTTACTCTCTTTGTTATTTTAGACAAGTCACTAAATTCCTTTAAACCTAAATTAGCCCAAGTAAAATTATGGTAATAACTAAATTAATTATCCTATTGGGTATGAGTAACATAAAAGTTTTATAGAAATATGAGCCTTATGTTTATGAAAAGATCTTTATTAAATTCATGAATGATAAAGCATCATGACATGCTGAATGAAAGCAGTAGGACTCAAAAAGGGTTTTTTTTTTGTTTTGTTTTGATTTGTTTTGTTTTACAGGACAATGAGGGTTTAGTGACTTGCCCAGGGTAACACAGCTATTAAGTGTCAAGTTTATGAGGCCAGATTTGAACTCAGGTCCAACTGAATACAGGGCTGGTGCTTTACCTACTGTGCCACCTAGCTGCCCAAAAAAGTTCTTAATAGGCTAGAATTAAAGACTAAAGCAAGTAAAATGAAATTAAATAGGGATAAATATGCTCTTTTACAGAAAAAAGGAGGCAGCATTGTATAATAGAAGCAGGGTTAACTATAGTCACTGCCAGGTCTCAAGCTCTACCTTTGACACTCTCCTGTGTGATCTCAAGTAAGTCTCTTTAACCGACCAGAGAGACTCAGTTTTCTCATCTATAAAATGAGAGAATTAGGGTAGTTGGCCTCTCTCTTCTAATTCTACATCTATGAACCTAAACATCTTGTGAAATAAAAATGATGATCCTTGCACTAACTTTGTCATAGGGTTGCAGTGAGAAAAAAACCTTAAAAATACAGGGTCATATGAATGTAACCTATCATTCTTTTCATCTTTGTTGATTATCATCAGTAATCATCATCATCTTAGATCATGGTATTTCCTCCTTTGCGGCCTTTTAGCATTATCAAGGGAATACTAGTATTTAAGAGATGGGTTCTGAAGCTGTGAGTAGTTTGAAGGTAATTTATAGTATTCCTAGTTGGAAGATATCTCCTGCAGAATCTTAAATAGAGGAAGGAGGGGACTCCACATTGATGGTAAAGCTTGCCAAATGACCCTATGTGCAGAAAATACTGCTAATTGCATGGAGTCCTGGAAAACCTCAAAGCCTCAAAAGTGAAATTCACAGAAAGGAGAGAAAAATTCATTCACAACATACACATTAACACTAAAACATTATATATTAGGGGTTAAAAAAACTTGTTTCCCCAAAGATGATATCCAACTGAGTGGTTGGCCAATAATTTTGATCTGTATATCTACCTACTTACTTACACCTATCCCTATACACAATAATGGGGTATAATATTATTTATATCTATATCTATATCTTTATATTAAAGTTGAGGTCTGCTCTGAGAGCACCAGGGTCCCTGTTTCAAGCTTCTTGTGCTGGGGTATAGGGGCTGTGTCACTGGTTTTCTACACTGAGGCCTCTATGGCTTGTGAATTTCTCACCACCCTGGGCTTGCTGGCTGTGTGCTGGGATCAGTAAGCCTCGTCATGCCTGCCTTATACGTGGCTGTCCAGCTGGCAAGCTGCCCTCTTGGCTGGTGTAGGTGGGTTTCGCCATTGTCCTGCTGCTCCACCAGCTTGTTGAGCCAGGATCCAGGGGCCTCAGTTGCTCATCTGTGGCCCACAGCTTCCTGCTGTGGCCCACAGCTTCCCTCTCCACTTTGAGCAGTGGTGGTGCGCTGAGCCTCCCTTTTGCCCCAGTGAGACCGACCTTTCCTAAAGTCTTCTAAATTATCTCTGGTTGGAAGACTGTGTCTCTCTGTCTCTTTGCAGGTTCTGTAGTTTCAGAATCTGACTAGAGGCTTGATTTAATGTTCTTTTTGAGGGAACAGGAGAGCTCAAGCAACTGGTTGGCTTTTCTCTGCCATCTTGGCTCCACCCCCCAGAGTATAATATTATCATGTAATATATTAATATCCTAACATAATATGTGGTATACAATAGCATAGCCTGTAAAAGAGGTGAATGTAACTGGCATCCCCCCATTTTTTTTTCCTTTTTAGCTAGAGAAATGGGACTTGGGTAAATAAAAGGCATGAAAGAAAGTCCTAGAATGCATCTCACCTTAACAGCTAAACTTAGATGCAGTAATGTGGCATGATGAGAACCTAAAGGGAAGAAGAATTTCCCAAAGGACTCAGAAACCTCCAATACCTCTTTTCTGAGTGTACCAGTAATGGAAACAACTACAATGGTCCTTTTCTTGAAGTAGATAGCACTGGAAAGCGAAGAGAAGGTCTCATCAATCAGAGCTACCAACTAATTCTCAGATGAAACTACTTTTCACAGCTAAAAAAACCAGAGTGAAACTACTGAGCTGAGGATGAAAAATTCAATCATCCTTAAAGAATTCTCTATGACCTTTCCATTTCCTGGAGCCTGGGGGATAAACATGTCTGTCTCATTCTATTTCTATATATAGGAAAAAACTTTTTAGACCCCACATTTACCAAACCCCAAATTTGCAAATATCCAAGGTAGCAGTGGCCTGTTTTCAAATGCTATCTATCAATAAGACCACCTTTGGGTCACAAATGAGGTGGTCTTCACAAGAATACTTCATGACGGTATCTGAATTTTTTTTTAATTTTTTTTTTGTGGGGCAATAGGGGTTAAGTGACTTGCCCAGGGTCACACAGCTAGTAAGTGTCAAGTGTCTGAGGCCAGATTTAAACTCAGGTACTCCTGAATCCAGGGCCAGCGATTTATCCACTGTGCCACCTAGCCACCCCCTGAAATAAAATTTACAAAGCAAAAATTAAATTTATATAGAGTCAGTGGCTATTTAAGAAGAGTCTTCAAGTGCATCATGGGCACAAAGTAATAGTGATCATTTCCACTGACAAGACAATAAAGTCTTTGTGACCTAGAGCAAATCATTTAACCTCTCTTTTCTCCAGCTTCCTAAAAAGCTTAAACACTGCCTTGTCCTCCTTGATACATTCTAAAAATAATTCTGATAACAAAGTAATGTATCCAACTGCTATTAGCTCCTTTAAGCAAATATATGATTTCTAGGTGAGCTAATTTCAAAGGTAATGTCCATGAAAGAAAAAATGAATCATAAACATTTCTCTTCATAGCATTTACAGAGAAGTCATAAAACAGATATTCTTTGCCAACTAGAATCCTTTCATTTACAAGCTCTGTTAGTCCAAGGGAGCCATAATATCAATGAATGACCCTTTTCTTACATGTGGAAAGAGGATAATAACACCTTTGGTACCCGCCTTAGAAGGTTATTGAGAGGATCAAATAAGTTAATGTATGTAAAACACTTTGAAAATAATAAAATGATAAATAAATATTAGTTATCATCACTATTATTGCTTTTCAAAAATGTATCAAACATTTTTTTGCCCCTGCTAATGTTGAATATCTGTTGGCAGTACCAATGGAATTACATTTCTGTATATCATACTTAACCTTATTTAGAGAGCATTTAGCTATACAACTCCTACTTGCCATATTGCTACTTTTTTGAAAATATTAAACTATAAAGAGGTGGATAGAACTTCTATTCAATGGTTTGAAATGTGTCCAACATTACCAAACATTGCCTAAAGAGAGAGAGCTTTGCAAGAAGCATGTATATTTGACAAAAAGGTACTCTACTGTCAGCTTTTAAAATGCATTTTTTCATGATGAGCAGGATGCTTTCAGAAAAACTGGGGAAGATTTATATGAACTGATGCAAAATGAAGTGAGTAAAATAAGGAGAAAATTGTGCGCAGTAAAAGCAATAATATATGATGATCAACTGTGAATGACTTAGCTATTCTCAGCAATAGAATGATTCCAAAGGACTTAATGTTGAAAAATGTTGTCACCTCCAGAGAAAGAACTGATAAAGTCTGAACATAGTTCAAAGCATAATTTTAAAATTTTATTTTTCTTGGATTTTTTTTGTCTGTGTTCTTTTGCAACACGGCTAACATGGAAAGATGTTTGACATGACTTTACATATATAATTTATATCAAATTGCCTTCTCAAGGTGGGGAGGGAGGGAGGAAGTGAATTTGAAACCCAAAATCTAACAAAAAAAAAGAATGTTAAGACAAATGTTAAAATTTTTATATATGTAATTGAGAAAAATAAAATTCATTTTCATTAAATATCTGCCTTTCTTTTTACATAGGTTATGATAGTTCATTTATGAAAAACACTTCTTTAGTTCTGACTTAAGATTACATGCAACATGCTAGCATTAAAATGCATTTCTTGGCATATACTGTAGTTCTCTCGTATACATACATGCAATCTTTTTATAAAAAGATATCAGTCCCATGGAGGCAAAGAAATATCAGTTTCATTTTATCTGCACTTTTAAACTTCCAGAGCAGGTTTTAGGCATGAATTATAATCTTGTAAATACGTCTTTTTGCTCTGCGTTCCCTCTGAGCTCTCTCTCTCTGTGTCTCTCTCTCTGTCACCCTGTCTGTTTCTCTGTCTCTCTCTCTGTCTCTCTCTCTTTCCCATCTATATGTAGGTCTGTTTGTGCCTAAATAGGATCTTCTTTTTTGACTTTTATTTAATAAAGATGAAAAACTAGACAATGTTAGGATTAGGGTATTCACCCTAAGAGATTAAGTAAAACAAAGTCTTGCCTTTCTAGCTAATTTATATCATCAAGGATTTATGAACCCAAATAACACATTCCTAAATGTGTACATTAATCATGGAGCAGTCAGGAGAAAGGAAAGCATGTTTTAAAATCATGGATTAAGCTCACAAAATATTCTGTTGTACCAAAGAAGAAAAAGTTAAGAAAAAAATCCTTATCTCTTAGCTCAGATAAACTCTGAAAACTTGTGAAAAGAAAGTCATAGAAATAATTCACATAGTGCTTTAGTGGTTTTTAAAGATTCAAGACCGCAGTGACTAATTTATGTAACTGGGACTGCCTGGTGAAGAGATCAAAGTGTGGAATTCCCTCAAACAAGAATCCCTAGTGATGGGGAACCCCTCTGAGTCACCCGCATTGCAGGCAGATGCTTATTTTGGGTCCTCTGGTATTTTCAAAGGCATGAAAGCCCCCTCTATTCCTCACTGGCAGCAGCTGGGAGAGTGTTGCCCTGCAGTAATCAGTGCCTTGCTCAATGGCATGGAACCAAAATAGAAAATCTCTGTCCCCAGAGAAATAAATCAATAGGAGAATCAATAGGAAGGTCCCTGGGACAGCCCACTGTTCTATGTGTTAAAGCCAAGGAGCCTGGTAATTTCATGGGGTTTGAGAAACTGCTCTGAGGCTTGGTGAGTGGAATCGGTTTGACCAAACAATGCTACTAATTTCAGGCCTCTTTAATTTTGAACCTCATCATAGAAAAGTCACTTTCTGTAGAGAACAAGGCTAGGGGCTCTAGGTGGTGACAATAACAAAGGATGACATCAATCAGCCAAGTTCACAGATGAATAAAACAGCAATCTCCTTCAATATTTTCTCTGTCTATGTGCCCCTTGCATTAGGTGAGAAGAGGAAATCAACTAGGAGTTCTATCAAACCACCTTGATAGAATGAATATCCGAAACTATTTTAATTGTTAGAACTCAGAGCCAAAAGGGACCTTAGAAGTCATTTAGAGTAACACCTTCATCTTCTAAATTGGGAAATTGAGGCTCAGGGTAGGAGTAAATCACTTGGCCAACATTGCAAGGAAATATCTATCAGAAATGATTTGAACCCAAACCCTCTGGTTCCAGAACCACTTTCCTTCCATTGTACCACACTGCCTAGCCTTCAGTGACCATTAGTGAAAAGACTCTTTTCAGCAGATTCAGCTTCCCTAATAAGCAAACTTATTAGGTTTTGAAGCAGTTTTTAAAGGGGCTGAGCCTCTACAAAGTAGAATTCTGCTTGACAGATGGTGCAGTTATATAGCACTAACAACCTTCCAGTTATGCAACTTTTTAAATACCGTACCCCAGATACTCAATAGGTTAAATTTGGATGCAGCAGAATAATTTCTCAGTAACTATTTTAACCTGGTTGTTAAAGAGACTGTTTTTTGAATCCACAGACAATGCATTCTCTGAACTTTTGCAGCCCCAAATCTATAGGAAGCATTATATTCAAGGAGAACAAGCATGTGTCTGCTGTTCCCCCTTTTCTCCTTTCTTCTCAGAGTCAAGCAAGACCTTATTTTCAGGATATACTACCTTGGCACATTGGGGATGTGGTGGGGGAGGATGGTGACTACATAAATTGATTGAATTCATTAAGAACATATTGGAACTGAAACATATGGTCCCTAACACTTCACTGTAAAACTTCTCTGGGTCCTTGCATCATGAAAACCACAAATAACATTGTTTAACCTGTCACATTCTTCCTTATGTCATTATGTTAAACACCTATTGGGTGACCTGAATGGTGCCACTTTTCACTGAACTGCTGTAATTGTGAATGTCACATTTCATTTACCTAAATCTGCATTAAGCCATTGCTCTTAGAAAGTCCTAATATCGCTGAGAATCATTTCCATCCCAGTCCATGAGTGATAATATAGACTGCCTATAAAGCTTCAGGGAACACCTTTTAATATTGTGTCAAACACATACACAGATTTTCGCCTCTAGTCTTCATTTCAATTGTGACAAGGTCAAGGGCCATCCTTCCAACCATCAGCTTCCATTTCTCTTTTCCATCACAGAAAAAGCCAAGTACAAAGTAACAATTGCACTTGAAACTAAGAAGGGGAGATCCGCACTGAGGTTGATGAATGTGTTCAGGTGAGGATTGTGGGCAAATGGAGAAAAGGGACAAAGAAAAAAGAAGAGAACATAGGAACTGGTATGGATGTGACAAATCAGAAGTTGTTCTTCACCTACTAGTGGTTTTTCAGTTGTGAATCATAATGTGAATAGTAATGAACAAACATTTCAAATATAATACACTGCCTAGTGATATAAGTTCATTCATTCTGCAAAAAAAGGTTTCTGAGTATATTCTAGTGTACACATGGACATAACTAATAAAATAGCTAACATTAACAGGGCACTTTTGGTTGTAAATTTTTTTTCTATATGCTATCTCATTTAATCCTCACAATAACCACGAGAGGTAGGGGTCACACAGGTAGTAAAAGAGTCTTCCTAACTATTTAAATCCATTCTTTTATCCACTATGCCCTCTTTGATGATTCTTTATTATCTTCAACATAAGGGTAATTCTAAGCAGGACTGCGTGACTTTTAAGTGCTTCACTTTTGCTTTGCTCAATGTTTGTAACAGCTGAATTTTGGTACTGAATTGTATTCATTAATTAGCCTATTAAGACAATCTCTTGGTTGTATGTTTCAAGTATTAATAGAATGGCATGGATAAATAAAGTTTCAATGCACCTCATTTTTCTCCTATTTTAAACCTCCTTCTTCCCCCATTGACTCCCTATATAATAACAATTGATACTTCATAGTATCGAAATTGATTAGTTTGTGTTTTGGCTGCTACATTTTCCTACTCACCCTCTTCTGCTGAAGATATTAATGAGCAAAAGGGAAGGAGTTCAAAGGAGAAGGAAAAGGAAGAAGTGTGAATAATTCCCAAAGTACATAATCATTGCCTAAATAATCAAGATTTGACTACATGAGGAAAGAAAAAATCTCTGCATTCCTTAGACTCTTCTGCTGGTTATTCTTTCTTTATATATTCCCTTGAGCTTGAATTATGTTAACATTTTATTAGGGGAAGAAAACTATCCTCCTAAAACTGTCTGGAATTGAGTTCTTAATTCCCCACATCCCATTTCTCTGTGGTGGTGCCTATTTTGTTTTCTTCAGACAACAGGAAGTTTCTGTATTGTGGGAAGTGGCTCTCTCTGCTCCCCTCGTCTTCCATTCTGCAGGTCTTCTGTGGCCAGTATCTGAAAATATTTTAGAGGCATGGTTTCAAATAGGAATTTCTAAATCGTGGAACAGAGGGTCTTGGGAGCTCTGCAGAGGTTTCTGATGAACTTTCACATCCCCCTCTGCTTTAATTTCTACTGGTTTGTGAGTCCCTCTCCTCTCCTTTCAGGTGTAATAGGAGTTAATAATGGTAGGGAGTTAAGAAGGAATATATAAAAATTTTTAAAAAGCACTTTTGTGGTAGAACTGGTAAAATCTAAATTTGAAAACAGCCTGCATATGCCAATTATATGCAGAGATTCTCTCAGCTGGAGCTGCCAGCCCATGCAAATTTCCAGCTGAAACATGTCCAGACGCTTTAAGATGTTGGAGCAGGGCACAGGAGCTACTACTACATAAATGGGAGAATGCTTGAAATGATTGGCCCTCCCTCCTTCCCAAACTGCAACAGAGATAACTAGTCACTTGGAAGCTAGTCAAATACAGATTGTTTTTAGTAACAATGTGTGACTGTCGCTCCCTGCACCCAAATCTGGAAAAATCCTCCAGGGTCCAGTCAAATGCCAATTTTCCCACTGGAATTCCTACCCTGGAATGAATTATTCTTATTAGTGATTGAGTGCTCACACTGATCTGCTATATCTATCCAGTTTCAGACCCCAACACCATGCTATAACATACCATCTCACTGTATTTTCATAGTCTTCTTCCCATCTGGCTTTCTGCTCTGTTTAAGTACACCTCCCCACTCTGCTCTTGCTCTGGGAACCTTAAGCAAAACAATAATATTATTGCTTCCCCATGCCTGGAACACTCCCCCTCCTCCAATCTGACTACTCATGTCCCTGACTGCTTTTAAATCCCACCTCATTGTTTGGGTTTTGATGGCTCAGAGTGAATGTAAATGGAAATTGTTCTGGCCAGAGACTCCGAGGGTCTTCTCGTCCCAGATTTATTCTATTATGAAGGCAAACTAGGGCATCTTTTCATTCAATTCTTACCTAGCATTGGCATTACCTCAGACAAATTGAGACCTGGGAAAGACCATAGTTCAAAAAAAACAAGGTTTCTCACTGCATCCAGAGCCATCACCAGTTTTCTTAACCTATGTCTTGCCAACACACTTTGATGACTCTGGAGAAGAGAGTGAGGCTGATGACTTTGCAGAGCTATGCCTCACTTAAATCCAATTCACTTGCAAGTCAAGACATCACCCTCCTGATGTCATTGGTCCTCCTCAAGAACAAAGGACAAACAACAAAATCCTTTCTTCTACAGGAAGCCTTGCTTAACACTTTTTAATTCCAGTGCCTTCCCTCTGTAAATTTTATCCTATTTATCCTTTATATAGCTTACTTTGTATATACTTGTTTGCATAGATTATAAGCTCCTTGAGGACAGGGACTCTCTTTTGTGTCTTTTTGTATCCCCAATGCTTAGCACAGCAGGTGGCACATAGTCAGTATTTAATAAATGTTTACTGATTGAGTGATAGGAAAATGTATGCTATTTGTCTTATCCACTCACCAGCTCCACTCACTACACCTGTTATTTTTCAGCTCAAAACACCTTTCCCTAGGCTGCACACTGATATGTTATCTTCCTAATTAGAAAATAATTTCCTTGAGTACAGGAATGAATGAAATAAGTACCCTTTTCCTTCATTCATTCAGTCTCAGGAGTTATCCAATTCTGTATTTACATCTTCCTTGCCCACCACAGTTCTTGGCATATAATAAACACCATAAATGTTATTCATTCATTCATGCATGCATGCATGTATGCATTCAGTGATTGTAGCAATACATAACTAATCAAGGGTCTCAGTGGTAAAAAGATGAATGAAATCTACCTTGTTTTAGGCAGAAGTATTATTTCCTTTGAAGGAATATATGGAAATTATCCCATGCTTAAATGTAAGCCTTCTCACTAATTTGTGATTTGGATAAATGGGCTTAATAATAATGAAAATAGATACATTTAGTACTTTAAGATTTGAAAAAGTATTTTCCATACATTATCTAAATGTAGCCTTACTAAAACTCTGTGAAAGTCATTAAGGTACTACTGATATTTTTATCCCCATTTGATAGATGAGAGAACCAATGCTTAAAGGAATTAACTGACATGTGTACCCTATCCAATATACCATGCTAATGTTCTATTTCTCTATAGTAATGTAAGTAAATAGGGGACCAATTTGAATACTGGGGGGTTTTTTCTACACAAGGAATATTCCCTGAGGAGGTAGACAAAAGAACAATTTCCCTCTGCTAATGATTTTCCAGAAGCTTCTTTTTGCAGAAGGCATCCTACTAATTGCATTGAGCTCTGTAGTATTGGAAAGCTCCCTTAGTAAAATCCGCTGCAGCATAAAAGTGATCGTTGTAGCATCCACAATAGAAAGATAAAGTGGATGAAAAATTTATATGGGCCAGACTACCATAGGCAGCTAGACAGTAGTCTGTCAAGATGGATTATCCATCAAAATGTTGGATGATCTATCTTTTTGTCTTTGTATTATCTATCTATCCATCTATTTATCCATCCATCCATCTTAGGCCTTGTGTTGCAGATGGACAATAAAATAGACCCAGAATTAAAAGAGTAAAAAGAGTTGTGTCAGAATTGATAAACTGTATAATGTTTAGAATGATCTAAAATAACTTGGGGTTGCCAAAATCTCATTCCTAAAAATATTTTCTCAGTGGTGCTATCGGGCTAAAAATAATGGGATGCAATGATCTCAGAAGAATAAAAATTACAAACAGAAAGGCATATGATGGGCATGAATAGATCATACAATGACTGGATATGTGAATCAACTTGAAATATATTATTAAGGATATGTTTGATTGGTAAAGATAGAGAAAGAAAGAGAGAGAGCAAATAAACAGCTGACATGGTAAACTGTATTTTGGGGGGGGGCACAGAAAAGTTTTCTTATAGAAAATGGAATTTGAGTTGAGTCTTGAAAGAAGTCAGCTAAATAAATACAAGGATTTGAAAAGAGACAGCAGTCCAGAAATGAAGGATAGCATTGGAAGTTATGGAGTTGGAAGATAAGATTATTGTGTCTGAGAAAAACCAAGAAAGGCAGTAGAGTGAGTGGAGAAGAGTTAAAAAAAAAACTTAAAAGATAGGAAAGGGTGACTTTGTGAAGAGCTTAAAATGCCGAATAGAGGATTTTATATTTGATCCTGACACCCCTGGAATTTACTGAGTTGGGGGATGGGTGCTGATATGATTAGATGTGCACTTTAGGAAAATAATTTTTTAATGGAGAATGGATTGTAATGTGGAGAGTCTTGAGGAAGGGAGGTCAACTGGAAAGGTATTACAATATACCATGTTTGATGTGATAAAGGGCCACATTGGGGGGGGGGTGACTGTGTGAGTGGGGATAAAAGAAATGGGTAAGTAAATGAGATTCTGTGAAGGTAGGATTGGCAAGATTCAGCAATAAATTAGATATATGGAATGAGCACGAGAATGGAACTGAATGTGGATGATTGGTAAGATGGTGGTGTGTACTAAGATAGGTAGCACTGGACTAAGGATTGATAAGTATCAAATAGCTTAGTGATGACCAAGAGAGACATTCAGTAAACAGATAGATCATCTTTATCAAAGGTAAATTAAGGGGGAAGGAGATATCAAAGATTGTGTTGAGATCATCTGAACTAGAATCTTAGAGTTCGTCAATAAGTAAACATCTCTTTGGAGAGCTATCATGTCAGATGTTTTGGTGAAAACACAAAGACCTTCCAATGTAATTGGCCCCGGAAGAAAGAGTCCCAGAAATAAATTTAGAGACCTCCTTTAAAAAAAACCCCAAATCTTTCCAAGCAAATGTTTTGTTGTAGGCTTATAGTTTATTAATAGTGTTACAATATAGCATCTTTAATTCACAAAGAGGGCTTTAGAAGGTCTTAATGAGGCTAATTCTACATATGATGTTATGTCAAATGAGCATGTTTCAGATTTTAATTACATGGCCTACAAAATGTTAGGTTTTTTATGTATTCGACTAAGAGCTATTCCATTCATTGGGGTCAAATTAAAAATCAGGATAAAAGCATGCATTCATTGCCTTAATTTCTGTGGCCTGAATTCCATTATGTAGCCTCTCTCTTCATACCACAAAAAATTAAAACTCAATTTGGGGCACAGAATTGTACAAGGGAATTACACAGGATAAGATTTTCACAGTTTGGGCACTAATGTACCTAGTATCAAATCTGTTTTTGTTTTTGTTTTCAGGATATGCTTATCTTTAACTATATAATGTAAAAGCTAGCCCTTTGATCCATGGTTTGAAGAACTGGAGTCCTTCCATTGAAGGTTTCTCTACTTTCAGAAGAGGATAAAAGAATCAATTTGGTTCTGCAAACTTATGTTCCCACAGCACATAAATTATGTTTTCTGTGAGAGAACTCCCACAAGATACATGGGAGCCCAGGAGCCTTGAACAACCTATATCATAAGCTCCTTTCCCGCAGCACGTAGGATTTTCTGTGAAGCACATTGAAATATCCTTAAACTACTCATAGAATTTTAGAGCAGGAGGAGGCCTGAAATGTCATCTATTCAAAGACTCCCAGTTGACAAATGAAAAAATTAAGGCCCTGGGGTCTCACTAACTAGCCCATAGTAAGAAGCTAAATTAGGATGAGAAATAGTCTTTCAGTCAAGAAAAATAAGGGAAAAAAACGCTTATTCTGTGTAATGAACTCCTCAGGGGAGAGTGGGGAAACACAAAATTTAAATAAATCCTGTTCTTGTAACACTAAATCAAGAGCTCATCTCACAACTCCATGTTCTTTATATTACCAGATACTTATTAGTACCAAAAGTTAGAAATAGGAACTCTGATAGTTCCTATTAGTGTAACTGCAGACAATTTTTCTTTTACCATAGTGGGGCATCTAAGGGGCATGGTGAATAGAGTGTTGGGCTTGGAATCAGGTGGACCCAAGTTCAAATCTGACCTGACACTTACTAGCTGTGTGACCCTGGGCAAGTCACTTAATCCTGTGTGCATCAGTTTCCTCATCTGTAAAATGAGCTGGAGAAGCAAATGGCAACCTACTCCAGTATCTTTGCCAGGAAAGTTCCAAATGAGGTTAGACATAACTTAAATGATTGAACAACAACAAGCAACAAGAGTTATTCAGAAAGGAGACTTGGCATTAGATAATTGAGGAAGAAAAATCACCAGGAAAAGTGAAGCTATAGGATGGAAGTAAATATAAGAACCAGATGGGAACAGGGTCACCAATAGTTAAGATTAACTATACTCCCTAGAAGGGGAAACAGGGAAGCTAAATGGTATGACACATTTCACAAGGCCAGTGCAGTCATGATTGAAATTATTAAAATTCCGTTTAGAATGGCAGCACCATGAGATGATGATGAGAGCCCTGAAATGGGTTCAAATCTTGCTTCAATACTTACTACCTCTGTGTAAGTCATTAGCATCTTTGGGCCTCAGTTTTCTCTTTTGTAAAAATGAAGGGTTAGCCTTTGACCCAGGAATAGCACTTTTGGGTCTTTTTCCCAAAGAAATCATGGAAAGGGGAAAGGGACCCACATGTACAAAAATATTTATAGCTGCTCTTTACGTGGTGGCAAGGAATTGGAAGTTGAGGGGGTGCCCATCAATTGGGGAATGGCTGGACAAGTTGTGGTATATGAATACAATGGAATACTATTGTGCTGTAAGAAATGATGAGCAGGAGGAGTTCAGAGAAACCTGGAGGGTCTTGCGTGAGCTGATGATGAGTGAGATGAGCAGAACCAGAAGAACATTGTACACAGTATCATCAACATTGAGTGTTGATCTACTGTGATGGACTATATTCTTCTCACCAATGCAATGGTACAGAAGAGTTCCAGGGAACTCGTGATGGAAGAGGATCTCCAAATCCAAGGGAAAAAAAAAAAGAACTGTGGAGTATAGATGCTGAATGAACCATACTATTTCTTTTGTTTTTGATGCTGTTGTTTTTTTCTATTTTGAAAGGTTTTTCATCATTGCTCTGATTTTTTCTCTTATAACATGACTAATGCGGTAATATGTTTAATGTTATTATGTGTATATATATATATATATATATATATATATATATATAACCTATATCAGATTACCTGCTGCCTAGGGGAGGGGGGAGGGAGGGAAGGGAGGGAGAAAAATCTGAAATTGTAAAGCTTGTATAAACAAAAGTTGAGAACTATCTTTACATGTAATGGAAAAAAATAAAATACTTTATTAATTTTTTTAAAAAATGAAGGGTTAGGTTTAATTAACTTCTAAGGTCTTAATAATTCTAAATCTGTAATTCTATGATCTTATCCAATTGAAGAAATATTTTTTAAGAAATTACCATGTGCAAGGCTGTGTCTTTGGCACTGGAAATAAAAAGATTCATAGGGAATAGTGAGCATCTGAATAGATTAAAATCAAATGTCTGTTTATTTGTACGTGTGTTTGTATATGAAGAGAGAAGACAGGGACATGAATAATTATTAAACATAGGGGAGTGAGAAAAGGCCCATAGAAGCTGGGATGAATGAACCATTCTATTCTTTCTTATTTCATACTATTTCCCTTCATGCAGTCTTTTCTTCTTTCTCTTCAAGCTATGTTGCCATGCCTAGAACATTGTTTCATTACATTTCCAGCACTTTAAATGCTCCTGTCTGTTCAAGAACCTGATACTCATAGAACAGTCCCTCCATATTAATCACCCTTTCCCAGACACTGCTCATCCATATATTTCAAAGCTCACCCAGATGTGTATAACCTTTTCACCTATATCTTTCTTTTGAATTTTATCAATGAAGATTTACTCAATTACTCCACCCACTCACCGAGTAGTGACAACTTTCCTTCAAATCTTTCTGACCGTTTTTCTTCATGCTTAACAATATTCTGGTTTTTAAAATATATATTTTGTAGATATCTAAGATTGTAAGTCTTCAAAGAGAGGCACTGTTCTGTTTTGCTTCTTGGTATGACACAACACCTTTCATCTTACACAAAGACAATTGTTAAGTGGTAGCAAAGAACTGGACATTGAGAGGATGCCCATCAAGTGGGGAATGGCTAAACAAGTTGTGGTATTGTAATGGAATACTATTGTGCTATAAGAAATGATGAGCTAGTTTATTTTAGAAACACATGGAAAGACTTGAGTGAAATAATGAAGGGTGAAATGAACAGAACCAAGAGGATATTGTATGCAATCATAGCAATACTGTTTGATCAACCGTGAACAAGTTATTTTGAGTATTATAAGTATTCAAATCAACTACAAAGGAAGATGCTATCGACTTCAAGAGAAAGAACTGACAAATAGAAGTATGTTTAGGATGGTTTTGCAAACACACACACACATGCATACATATATGAGAGAGAGAGAGAAATGGTGGCTTTGTCTGGTACAGGAAAAGAGAATTTAAAACTTAAAATGTAACAAAAAATAAAATTTAAAAATAAGAAAATTTGTTTAGTAAATGTTTAAGTTAAACTCAGTAGATTAAATGAACTTCTTAGAAATACATTTCACAAAAGGAAAGACAGTCAACCACCATAAATGAACTATTGCTTTTCCTTCTGGGCCTGAGAACCTTTTGCAAGACTCTCTTGCCTAAAGCAGTCAGCATGAAAAGATTAACAGTGCAGTCTTTAGGGAAGTTCTGGAGGGTAATGCACAATAGGTCATCCCCTATCCTGTGGAGTGTGAAGTTGCACAGTAAGAGTGGAGTCTTTTCTCCATATCCTGGAGGGAACCACTGTAATAGGATAGATGGCTTCTGAAATCACTGGGAAAGGAAGTAATACAGCACACCTTCATATTCTCATTACTATTCTGGGAAACTTCATTAACTTTTAAAATCATCTCCTGATGCCATATGACTCAACAAGATCTAAGGATTTTTCTTTAAAAGAATGTCCATTCTATAGGACATTAGATTTTTCTCTAGAATATATATATATATATATATATATATATATATATATATATATATATATATTTGAAAACTTTCCTTTGAAAACTTTGGATACACATTGTATTACCCATTCTGGGCAGAGGGAATATTTGTACTCATGGGTCACCTTGTCAGAAGGCAGCTGATTATTCCTACTCAGGGTTGTGAAGTAACCCTTCAGGTCACTGAAGTTTCTAGATGAGAACTTATGAAACCTCATTCGGTGCTTTCCCCACTGATTATCAAGAATATTTAATCAGCTTTAGAAAAAGTGTTTATAGAAATGATGGAATAAAAGGAGTTGATAAAAAGAAAAATCTCTCCAAAAGTTTAGAGCATAGTGACCCACAAATACACCTGGGGTATATGGGGAGAGTGACCACAAACTTAAAGAACAGAAATTGTAAGGCACATGTGTAAAGAACCAGACAGGAGTGGTACCATGTGGCAAAGGGAAATTACAGATTTCATTCATTCATTCATTCATTCATTCATTCATTCATTCATTCATTCATTTTTTCCTTCAGACCCATGTGAGGAAAAGTGATAAAGACAAACATCTACACATGTACACACATATATAAATAATACATACCCAGAGATATTATTCCTGTGATTTCATGGATATACAGAATTCCTGGTAAGGAAATCTTCTCTACAAGTTAATGTTCCACTATATATATAAAGTGGCAGACTGTTGCTTGAATGTTGAGATAGTTAGCGACTTTTTCAAGGTGACACACCCCATGTCAAAGACTAGAATTTAATTCATATATTCCTGACTCACAGGATGGCTTTCTATCCATTCTGCCTAGATGCCTCTCCCACATGCATGTGAAAATGTATGTTTGCACACATACATGTAGCATATAGAGACATGCACACATATGTATGCCATACACAATGAAAGTTTATATTTGAGATATGAATATGTCTGCTATAGGGGTGGAAATTCCAGATATAAATATATATGGATATCACAAAGTATAGATTTATAAATCTCAGTTCTTAGTGTGCAAAGCTAGATAAGGAGAGACAGAGATTTTAAATTCAGTTCAGCCTGAGCCCAATATTACCCTGTGACAATAGGAAAATCCTCCGCTATCTTGTTTCTGCACTTGAAAAATATTAATGGAGACTAACAAATCATGTTCCTTTCATACATTTCGATAAAAGAAAGTGATATAGACATACTAAGATGATGTAATCAAAAGATCACAAGCAGCTGCTATTCAAATGATTTTATTCCAGGTGTGGCAGATTCATAAGCAACTGGCCCCTGGGTTACAGGGTGGGGAAGATTGGGCTTTGTTGCCAAGGAAACCCGTGCAAAGGCCAGAGAGCAAACAAACAACCAGGATGGAGTGTGGGAAGCCACAAAAGACTGAGGTGTTAGAGGAAAATCTTAACTGCATTTTTAAAAAGCTAATCACCAGGTTTGCCACAAATTAAGACCCTTTCTTTTAACTAATCAAAAGTTATATTTGCATGAAGGAATGAATTAGCTTGAATCTATCTTTGACATAGTGAGACCTCCTGCATCTTCTAATCTTCCTATTAGGATGAGTAACCAGAGCAAAATGTTCCCTATTAACTTGAGTCCATTTAGATTTATGGATGAAGGCATTTTCTTCTCTTCTCTACTCCCAGAGTGAATGACAGAGAGCTCTGCCTTCTATCATCAATTTTATATTTTCAGCTGGTTGAAAGTCAGTGAAATTCATTATTAATTAAATTGGAATTCCCACTAAATAATTAGTGAGCTCAAGAGAAAAGACAGGCCTATCAACTAGCATATATATTGCAATCAAAATAAGCATGCAAAAACAGAGATAAATTACATGACTTACTTGAAGAAGCAGGATGGAATGTTGGGAAGAAGAGGCAACAAATGACTGGAGGCCAAAAATAAAAGTAAATTGTAGGATCAGATTAACTTTGGTAAATAAAAGCTCCGTAGACACTCATCCATTAACAAAAATGAGCAAGGGGACTTTTTAATTATCCAAACACATAAAACAGACACTTTACCAACACACTATTAGCAAAATGCATGTGCAATAGGTGATTTAGTATGTCATAGGAAGATAGAATTTGAATGAAAAGGGACCTTAAAATCCATTGAGTCCAATCTTCATTTTGCACACGAGGAAACTGAGGCACAAAGAGGCATTAATAATATGCTTATTGTCATACAACAAAGGAGGATCTGAGAAAGGATTTGAACCCTAGTTGTTGTCATCTTCCTCCCTCCTTCTCCTCCTTCTTCTTCCTCTTCTTTTTCTTCTTCTTCTTCTTCTTGTGGGACAATGAGGGTTGTAACTTGCCCAGGGTCACACAGCTAGTAAGTGTCAAGTGTCTGAGGCTGGATTTAAACTCAGGTCCTCCTGAATCCAGAGCCAGGGCTTTATCCACTAAGCCACCTAGCTGCCACATGAACCTTAGTCTTCTTGACTCCAAATTCACAACTCTATATGTTAAGATTGATTACATTTTTGTTGATGTTTTCAACAGACAGTATTTTGAAATTATGATCTACCTTACCCACACTCTAAATGACTCACGAAGTTAAACATATATTAGACATAGAGATCATATTTCCAAGAAACTAAAGTGCTTTTATATAAATTATTTCTTCTTACATTAAAGAATATTACTGTGAAAATGGTGTTAACATCTCCATTTCCAAAGATGGTAAAGTACATTAATGAATTTACTCAATAAAGAGTTTGGCATAATGGACAGAATTATGGACTTATGGGGGGGAAGGCCTGAATTCCAATTCCTCTGCAGATACTAAATAGAAGTATTACACCAGAAAAGTCATATAAGGGAGAAAGGAAACAAGCTTTTATTAAGTCTCTACTAGGTACTAGGCAAATTTTATGTGCTAAGCACATTTTACAATTATTAGCTCATTTGATCTTCACAACCATGGGAGGTAGATGCTATTAACATCATTTTACAGATGACGGAACTGAGACAGACAGCAGCTGATTTGCCTAGGATCACAAAGCTGTTTGAGGTCACATTTGAACTCAGCTCTTCCTAACTTCAGGCTACATCCTATCGACAATGACACCTCACTGCCTCTAGATTAGCTGAGAACTGCTTGGAGCCTCCAGTTTCTCATGCTATAAAAGGAAGATAATGATTCTTCCCCCCCCCATAGGGTTGTTGTGAGGATGAAATGAGTTACAACATATCAAGGATAACTAGCATATTTCTGTGCTGCATCTCTCTCAATGCAAGGGTCTATTTCAAGAGGCAATGCAGGATAAAGCACAGCATGCTGAACAAGAGTTAGCCACCAATCTCACTCTCTCCTACAGAGCCAACTGAAGATATATGGCAAGATATAGATCAGAACAACTGGAGATGGCCCCAGGCAATTGGGCAACTGGGGTTAAATGACTTGCTTGGGGTCACATAGCTAGTAAGTGTCTGCGGTCACATTTGAACTCAGGTCCTCCCAACTTCAGGGCCAGTGCTCTATCCACTGTACCACCTAGCTTCCCCTAACAGTTCCTTTACAAGGTTGTAGAGAGAATCAAATCATATATGAAAAATATTATGTATACACACACATATGTCTAAATCTCACTTTGCTTCATACACACAAATATGAGCTATCAATCATAATCATCATTAAAACTCAAATAATAAGAAGCAGCAGAAGGAGGAAGAGGAAGAAGAGGATAATTAACATTTATATAGCACTGACTATGTACCTGGCACTATACTAAGCACTTTACAACTGTTGTTTCAATTAACCCTCACAACCACCCTAGGAGGTTGGTGTTGTTATTTTTTAAATTTGTTAATAAATAAAAGTATTTTATTATTGTCCAGTTACATATAAGGATAGTTTTCAACATTTATTTTCATAGGATTTTTAGTTCCAAAATTTTCTCCCATCCTCCCTTCCCTCCCTCCTCCCCAAGACGGAAAGCAATCTGATATAGGTTATATATGTGCAATCACATTAAACATATTTCTGCATTAGTCATCTTGTGAAAGAAGAATCAGAGCACAAGGGAAAAACCTCAAAAAAAGAAGGGGAAAAACAGCCCCAAAGTAGAAACAGTATAGCTCAATCTGCATTCATAATCCACAATTCTTTTTTCTGGATGTTGAGAACATTTTCTATCATGAGTTTTTTTAAGCTGTTTTGGATCATTGCACTGCTGAGAAGAGCCAAGTCTAACACCATTTGCTTTTATTGTGTACAATGTTCTCCTGGTTCTGGTCCTCTCAGTCAGCATCAGTTCACATAAGTCCTTCCAGGTTTCCCTGAACTCCTTCTGCTCATTGTTTCTTACAGCACAATAGTATTCCTTTACATTCATATACCAAAACATGTTTACCCATTCCCCAATTGATGGGCATTCCCTCGAATTCCAATTCCTTGCTACTATAAATAGAGCTTCTATAAATATTTTTGTACATGTGGGTCCTTTCCCCTCTTCTATGATCTCTTTGTGATACAGACCTAGCAGTGGTACCACTGGGTCAAAGGGTATGAACAATCCTGTAGCCCTTTAGGCATAGTTCCAAATTGCTCTCTAGAATGGTTAGAGCAGTTCACAGCTCCACCAACAATGCATTAATGTTCCATTTTTCCACAGTTTCTCTAAATTTCTTTATAATTTTCCTTTTTTTTTGTCATATTAGCCAATCTGATATGTGTCAGGTGGTACCTCAGAGTTGTTTTAAATTGCATCTCTCTAATCAATAGTGATTTAGAGCATTTTTTCATATAGCAATAGATAGCTTTGATTTCTTCATCAGAAAACTGCCTGTTCATATCCTTTGAGATTGGTGCTATTACTACTGGCCTTTTATAGAAAAGGACACTGAGGCAAACAGAGGCTAAATGACTTGCCCAGGGTCACACAATTAATAAGTGTCTGAGGCTGGATTTGAACTCACATCTTTCTGACTCCAGGCCCAGTGCTCCTTGAACTGTGTCACCTAGCTATCCCATTATTATACATGTTTTTCAATATATAATTGAGAGCTATATTCTCTCAACTTTTTAATCAGGTATAAGTCATGTGTCCTTGAACTGCCAATGTCAAACCAAACTGGTCCACACTTATTTACTCATACTGGCATACATAAAAATAACTGACATTATTTGTCAAAGGGACAAACTCAGACCTCTTCATACAGAGTGCACTGAAAGACAAATTAATTAAAACAATAATCAATCAGTCTAGTAATGACTGGTTTTTGAATGGCTAAGTGAAGAAGTCATTTGAGAGGCTATAGATCCAGAAATAAATGCTCAGATTATGTTGTAGATTAAGCAAGCATAAATAGCAAAAAGGCTGATCTTTGGTGGTACACAGAATTGGTGAATACTTTCCTCCTTCTCCCTCCCCCAGAACTTAGAACAGTCTCTGGCAGATAGATGGCAATCACAATCTGATCCACAAGAGTCAATGATCAACTCAAGGCTAGGATTGATTCCGGGCATTCTATGTCAGCATACATTCAGTGCTCTTTTCCTTCTTTGTCATAGCAGAAGAAAAAACTGGATAAAGAAAACTGGAATATCACTTTTTTTTTTAGTGAGGCAATTGGGGTTAAGTGACTTGCCCAGGGTCACACAGCTAGTTAAGTATTAAGTGTCTGAGGCCAGATCTGAACTCAGGTACTCCTGACTCCAGGACTGGTGCTCTATCCAATGCACCATCTAGCTGCCCCTGAATATCACTTTTTTAAAGTTCTTAGATCATCAGTCATTGAAAACCAAAGATGAGTGATTTTATAGATTATTTTAGGTAAGAAAACCATTAGCTGTAGAGATAACATGATTCATCTAAAGTTATGCTACTAGTCAGGTGAGCTGGTTCTGGGAAGCCTACATATCGTGGCTGCTAGCCTAATCTTCTTTGCTGACCTGTGGATTAAGAATGTCAAGAAAATCTGTGATAATTTTCCTATTGGCATGTTTCAGAGTATTTTGCCCTGTTCAATATTTTAATCAAGCATTGGAATGAAAAGAAGGAGGTAGAATAATCTAACTGGAAGATAACAAGGTTGGCAGGGACAGCTAATGGAGAATCAGTTTTCAAAAAGGTCACACAAAATTTAATCCAAATCAGCTACCATTTATTTAGCACTTGTTAGGTCTAAGGCATGGGGGAAGGTGACAAATGTGACAAAATGAAATACAGATTATAGCATAAAATCAGATTTAGAGCTCGAAAGGACCTTAGAAATATGCCAATACAGCACTCATTTTTTTCAAATGATAAAGACAAAATCCATATGTAGGTTCAATAAATCCCTCAAATTCAAGAGTACAAGATGTGAGAGAACAACATTTTGTCTTTACCCAAAAATATTTTTGTTGTTGCTTGTGTTTGTTATCTTTGAACGAACAAATAGTTTGAGTTCTCAAAAAAAAGCTTTTAAATGTACAATTTTAGGTTTCATTATCAGAGATTCAGTGTCCATAATAAAAATATACACTGTACTTTGCACTGATGAGTACATTGTGTTTGGAGAATATTTTAAGAGAAAATGAAAAAGTAGAGAATATATCTATAAGGTATAAATTCATAGGAGATGAATTTGTCTTTGTAGTCTGAGGATATTGCCCAGGGAAAGGCACATGAAAAGTGATTAATAAATGTTTCATTGGAACAGCTAGGTAGTGCAGTGGATAAAGCACTGGCCCTGGATTCAGCAGGCCCTGAGTTCAAATTTGGGCTTGGACACTTGATACCTACTAGCTGTGTGACCTTGGGCAAGTCAGTTAACCCTCATTGCCCCGCAAAAAAAAAGTAAATAAAATAAAATAAATACTTCATTGAAGAGAGAGACTAAAGTAGTGAATGATCTAGAAAGCACACCATTTGCAAAAGGATTGAAGAAAGTGGAGACGTTACAATTAGGAAAGAGAAGATTTAGAGGGTGCCTGATAGTCATCTATAGCAATGTGAAGCACTGACTTGTAGAATTTGGAGTAGTCTTTTTTCTCTCTAAGTCCAAAAAGCAAAACTAGAACTTACAGGTGGGAGGTACAAGGAAGCAGCTTTCAGCTCCATATGGGGCAGAGATTTCTAATAATGAGAACTATTGAAAAATTAAATCATCTGACCTCTTACAACTGTTACAAGTGCTCATGTAGAAATTGGATGGCCGTCCACATTGTACACCTTTTAAGGAATTTTCCCTAGAATGACGAAAAAGTTGAACTGGATGATCTATATGGTCCCTTTCAAGTTTTAGAATGTGACTCAAAGATGTAAAAATTAAAGTCCTGGGAAGGAGAAATTTTGATTTTCCTAAAATTTGTATCCTTCTGTAGGGAGGATGGGAAGATGGCAGACACTCCTACAATCTTGCCGTAATTTCATTCTCCTTTTTTGGGGGTGGGGCAGGGCATTGAGGGTTAAATGACTTGCCCAGGGTCACACAGCTAGTGTCAAGTGTCTGAGTCCGGATTTGAACTCGGGTCCTCCTGAATCCAGGGACGGTACTTTATTCACTGCACCACCTAGCTGCCCCCATTTCATTCTCTTATAAACAAGAAGAGAAGCCAGAGAAACTTAATGAGAACAGACAACTGCTTCTCTTTTACTCCTGCTTTATTTGTTCTCCTCCTGCCCCCCCTTTCCACCATGATGTTGTTGTTGTTCAGTTGTTTCAGTCATACTTGACTCTTTGTGACACTGTTTGGGGTTGTGTCATTTAAAATATTGTAGGACTAGCCTGTTTCTGTCTAAATTATTGAGGAAGTATGCTGGGGTTTCTAAGAATATTGCTGCTTGTAAATGCATGGACACTGCATGCATTTAGGCAGTAAGCATTTATTAAATCATATAAAATATTAGGAGAGCATTGACTGCATTTAATACAAGCCAAAAACCCCCCAGTACCATATTGTCTCTAAGAGAGAGCACATGGCTGGCTCTAAGCAGAGTTCAGAAGTCCTACAATACCTAGAGAGAGCGCTACTGGACATCCCTCCTCTCCTAGCATGCCACCCAGAATGGTGTTCACCTTGTGATCTCAGTCTCCTTTCCTCTTCCAATAGATGTAGCTCTTAACACACTGATCAAAGCTAATTGGCTAGCATCATTCAGTTCCATTGGTTGACATGACCTGAGGGTGGTCCATATTAAAATGAGCTATACCATGCTGACATCAGGCCCTAGTGCAAAGACAAATCATCTGAGGGCAAAGGTGCTTTCAAATAGGTGTGGTTTCTATCTCTATAAACCTTCGAGTGGGGGTGAATAGAAAGCTGACTAAGACTGGGTCCCAGTGTCCCCCAAGAAATCCATTATCAGTAATTATTTTCTCACAGGATTTTCTTGGCAAATATACTGGAGTGGTTTGTCATGTCCTTCTCCAGCTCATTTTACAGATGGAGAACTGAGGCAAAAAGGGTTAAGTCATTTGTCTAGGGTAACACAGGTATTAAGTGTCTGAGAACCATGATACTACACATTATTGTAATAAAAGGCAAGAATTAAACAGAACAAAAATACAAGCATATACATGCTACAGACTTAAAATGTTCCACTGACTCAAATAATTTCATTGTGTAGCTTAGAACAGTAGTTTTAAAACCAAATTGGGGTTGGGGGGGGCAGCTAGAGAGCATAATGGATAAAGCACTGGCCCTGGATTCAGGAGGACCTGAGTTCAAATCCAGCCTCAGACACTTGACACTTACTAGCTGTGTGACCCTGGGCAAGTCACTTAACTCTCATTGCCCTGCAAAAAAAAAAATCAAATTGAATTGGGGGCCACTAAATCATACATAAGAATCCATGAGAACTGCATATTCACTTATAAAACCACATATTAATGTTTTCTGTGTCTTCTTGTATTTTTATTTTGTTAAATATTTCCCAATTACATTTTCACCTGGTTCAGGCTGCACTTGGGAATGTTGGGGGCTTTCTGTGGTCTGTAGGCCATGTTTGACAAGTCTAGATAACCACCACAAAAATCCTTCCTTTCTGATGCTTCATCTTGTTGGATAGATAGTGCTGAATTCTCAAAGACTTTATCAGTGTGCCACAAACTTTGTTACTTCCTACCAAACTGGAAAGTATTTAAGTATAGTCCTGGTGACAGATTACGTATCTTTTTGGAAGCTAGCTCAGAACACAGGACTTCAAATTAAGAACTGAGTTCAAATATGCCTCGGTCACTTATTAATTGTGTAACATTGAGCAAATCACGAAACCTCTCTTATTCTCAGTTTCTTCATCTACAAAACGGATATAAAGCAATACCTATCTCATGGGGTTGTTGTAAGGGTCAAATGAAATTAAATTCTTGTATTTTAAATCAGTTTAATTCTTGTTCTTCATTACAATAGATCACATTATAATAAGCTTTTTATAGATCTAAAGTGCTAGATCATTTTAAACTATTGTTGTTATTGGGCAGCTAGGTGCCATAATAGTGGATAAAGCACTGGGCCTGGAGTCAGGAAGACCTGAGTTCAAATCCAGCCTCAGAAACTTAATAGCTGTATGAACCCGGGCAGGTCACTTAACCCTGTTTGCCTCAATTTCCCCATCTGTATAATGAGCTGGAGAAGGAAATGACAAACAAGTCCAGTTTCTTTGCCAAGAAAACTCCAAATAATGTCAGAAAAAGTCAGACACAACTGGATAACAAGTTTGTTGTTGTTATCATTGTCCCAGCACCAACCAGGGTAATTTTGGAGAGGTTCAGCTGAGAGTTAGTTTAGCTGTATGGTAATCCAATTGCCACAGCAATTCATAAAGATCATTTACAGCAAGGCTCTGATTAGGGTGAATGATGAATCCTTCCTTTGACACATTCACAATATTTGAATTTGTACTGCATTTTCCACTGGGCTGGAAACAATGACCACATTTTATATGCTCATAACTTTAAATAGTATGAATTCCAAAACATTAGGCCTCTTCACAAGATTCATTAAATACACTACTCAGGACCTAGCTGATGTAGACTGATAGAATTATGAACCTCAAAAGAAGGAATTGTTTCATTCTTTGTATTTATAGCCCAAGTGCTCAGTACAGAGTCTGGCATTTTTGTGAATTTTCACTGGCTGTCCCTGTGCCTGGGATTCTCTCCCTCTTTGTCTCTTTCTCTTGCCTTTTTCCCTGGATTCCTTGAAGTCTCAGCTAAAATCTCACCTATTACAAGAAGCCTTTCCTGGGGCCCCTTTATGTTAGTGCCTTCCTTCTGAGATCCTCTCTAATTGCTCCTGCATTTTATCTATCATTAATTGTACCTAGTTGTTTCCATGTTGCCTCCCCATGGGACTATAAGATACTAGAGGGCGTGGGTCTTTTTTGCCTTTCTTTGTATCTCCAAGGTTAGCACAGTATTTAGCAATAGTAGGTACTTAAATATTTATCGATCAACCAATCACTAAGCATTCAGTGATACTGATGACATTGATGATGTTTTTGATGCGATTAATATGTGTCTGCTGATTGATCGGTTGGTTACTAAGTGGTAAAGGTATTGTTTTCCACAATGCTATCACTTTTGGTATTCACGCCAACAAAACCACATATCCTTGAAACATAGAAGTAAATCAAATTAATTGTTCTGGGCTCTGCATTAATACATAGGAGGCTTTAAAAACTTCATGATTCTTAAATGCATTTAAAATCATGCGTGTGTTTAGGAAAAAAAAATTTGGCTCCAAGATGGTATAAAGGGAAGATTTTCCCATTTAAATAGCTTCTATTTTTACCAATGGAATTATGTCCAAATTCTCCATAAGGAGGTATACACACATATGTAGAACTGAGAAATTCTGAGTTTGGGAGAGAGTGGGTATTTTCTGAAAGCTGCACTGAACAGGCTGGCTTTACAAATGCTCTCTGCCAAATAGTCTTCTCTCAATTTTAAATATCTGTATTTTAAGAAGGAATGCTGATCTATTTTGCCTTACTTGCAGAAAGTCTTAATTGTTCGTAAGGAATAGCAAGATAGTCTGAGAATAGTATAATATGGCAGACAGATTGCTCCAAAGTCAAACTGGAAATTGGAAAGGCACAGGAATCATGCCCCCAGTGATGCCAGGACATGCTTTCAATTTGTAATAATAGATCTGTGCAAGATGGCAGGGGTAGGGGTGGGAGTGTGTATATAATCCTTATCATCTAAAATCACTCATTGCCACCAATTATCTATACAACCCAGAATTCTGAGGCCACTTACCAAGACTTCTCAGCAGGAAACATTGCCCTGCTCTAAGTAATTATGACATATAGAATGTAGTAATATTTTTCTACAATGATGGAAAATTCATGAGACTACCGTAGATGCTACTGAAATTAAAAATTGTTCCAGTCAATAGGGACTCCCCCCCGCCGCTACAATCCCAATTTCCCCATTCAAATGACACATTTCTCACTTCCATTAATAGAGACGGAAATTACAAATGGGCACCTAGAGAAGATGGCTCAGACCTTCGACCATTTCCCATTATTATGAGTGGGGCAATCATAAAGGGCAATTTTCTTTCTGCCTCATCTCTTTCAGAGTGAAAGCTGGTTATTTAATACCATTTGTTGGGTAATCAACCAGAACACTGGGATATTAAAATTAGGATTGTGTTTGGGAAAGGCACTTGTTCTAACTGTGAAACACCAAAATGAAAATAGCCCTGTGATTACCATGACCATCCTAACTTGCAGCTATGATTATCAGCCTACTATTCGCAAGGGATGTTTACAGAGGTGGCATAACTGCTGGTGTTGGAACCAGGAAGGCAAATGGATCATAAACTGAGTTTATTTTCTTCCAAATCTTGCTACTGAGGGTCTCCAATCTCACTTCAGCAATGATGGAATAAATCCCCTTGCAATTTATACAAATCACTGTCAGATCTCCGTTGGCAAAAGCCAGCTTTCAAGCTGACCCCTTTAGAGTATAGGACTGTCTGCAGCTCCGGATCAAATCATTTAAACCAGACAAAGGGGAAGGGAATCTCAGACCACAGAATAAAACCTACCCTGCTTCAAAAGCACATTCCTGTGTAGAATCCCTGTCATACTCAACATGTGCTTCTGGGTCTAACTGGTAATTCATGGTCTATACAAAGTAAGAGTGCCATGCTCCACCAGGGGAAATCTTCAGCTCTCAGAGAAGCCAAGCAACAAAATCCACTCACCAAACAATACTACCAGGATTGTCCTGGCACCATCCAAGGCCGAAGCTCCTGAGACTTATTTCGTATAAGCAAGTGAGTTCCTGCAAATAAGGTTTCTAAATTATAGAATAAGGTGAGATATCAGGCAGAAGTAAAAAGAGGTTTTCATGGATTGGTGTGGTGTGGCCCAGTACCTAGTGTGTAGAGGAATGGGAACTAGATTGAAAGTCAAAAGACCTAGCTTGAAATCCAACCTCAGACACTTATTAGCTGTGTGACTGTAGTTATTTTATCTCTGTTGGGCCGGGTTTCTCATCTTTAAAACAGGTATAATAATACTCAGAACCATAGGTGAATGAGGCTTGGTTTCACTGATCGACATCAAGGTACGGGTGTGTGTGTGTGTGTGTGTGTGTGTGTGTGTGTGTGTGTATGTGTGTGTGTGCGTGTGTGTGTGCGCGCGCATGTACATGTGTGCACCCATGCATGAGCACTGGGGGTGGGGATTAGGAGGGAGTATGGGATCTGATACAATTTTTCTTTGGAAATTCACATATCCTGGATGAAGAGATCAAAAGGCATGTCCCTCCCCTAATGGTTGTTCACCACCTCATATTGCATGCGCTATTGTCCCCGGGGTAACCTTCAGGGTTGTACTGTGTGTGTGTGTGTGTGTGTGTGTGTTGGCACAGAGGATAGTGAAGCTGTGAGTGCCCTTGTGCCAGGAGAGGGAGAGAGAGTAGTCTGTACCCTGGAGAATCTAGCCCTTGTTCCCAAAAGGGTTAGGGCAAAAGTGGACCCCAAAAGAGAGATGTCGAAGCACAGTACGCACACACACATTGCTCAACTGCTTTTGAGCTTACTCAAGGCTCAGAGAGTAATTGCACTACTTAACTTATAGCATTATTGTATGGAAAGTACTTTGCAAACCTAAACATGCATATAAATCAGTTAAGTCATAGTACTAACAGTTACATTAGAATTAATAGATTGTAAATTCCTTGAGGTCATATAACTTTTATCCATATAACTTAGCACTGTCAGGCACATAGTAGGAATTTAATAAATTGTTGTCTATTGATCAACAATCTTACTGGTTCAAGCCAATCATAATTAGTGCTAAAGGGACCATTGTAGATCTTAGGCTTTGGACACAGGTAGTCATAAAATATGGGAGTTTCAGTGAGATGCAATAGTTTTAAAGGAAAAAGACAAGAGTTTGCAACCCCTCTCTGTTGCTATATTATCCTAAATAAGTCGTTGCCCCTTGTGTGCCCCAGTTTCCTTATCTTTAAAATGAGGAGGTTGGAATCTCTAAATCTTTGGTCTTCTGATACTCTATGCTTTTCATTTGAATCACTTCTCATCCTTCTAGAGTTTATTGATAAATAGGTGCCAGCGGTTATCTTTTTTTAATTGAATAAGTCTTATTTCTTCACCTACTTTACATATTCCTGGAAGGTAGGGAATCTATTTTATATTACTTTGTGTATTCCTCAGTGCCCTAATACAAAGCCTCTTTGCCTAGTGGGACTTGACCCTAATTTCCTGAAGTCACTTGTATAGAAGTTTGTGAAACTAATAATAGAAAAGTCTTCAATTTACTTAAATTAGTAAAGAAAAATAGCTGTACCAACTGGGAGTAAAAGCCAATGTTGCTGTTGTTGAGTCATTCCAGTCATGTCCAACTCTCCATGACCCCATTTGGAGTTTTCTTAGCAAAGTTACTGGAGTGGTTTGCCATTTCCTTCTCAGATGAGGAAACTGAGGCAAACAGGGTTGAGTGACTTACCCAGGCTCACACAGCTAGTAAAAGTGTCAGAGGCTAGATTTTAACTCAGGAAGATTCATGACTTTAAGCTTGGCACTCTATACAATTGTGCCAAAAACCTGCCAATAGTGAACAGGAAAAGATCTGCCACTAGGGAGCACTAGTAAGGAAGCAGTGATCTTGCATCCAGAGAATAAAAGGGAATCTTAGCACAGAATCTCTTTTCACATCCTGTTAAATGGTGTGTGTGTGTGTGTGTGTGTGTGTGTGTGTGTGTGTAAATTTGACTAATTCCCTAAGTCAGCCCAGAATCTGATCAAAATAGAAGGAGAAATAGTACTCCACTGTTTCTTTCATTTACATTAAGGGTTTGATGAGATTTGGGGTCCAGTGGGATATTGTCAGTCTCCTTACTTCATCCTAGGTAAAATCAGGATAATGACAATTCAAGTATCTACCTCACAGGGTTGGTTCATAGATCAAATGAGATAAGGAATGCAAAGCAAATGTCAATTCTCAATATTCCAGCTGAACTTAGTTTTTAAGGTGGATGTTTACATTCGATCAATTAACAGGTATAAGCACCTACATTCCCATGAAGTTCAGTGGCAATCAATAAACTTTGTCTTTTGTATTTAAAATAAACAACACAAAATATGTCACTATTATCATCATCACTTACAGTAGCAGTTCAAGGGAATTAAATCCTTACTCTATCCTACCAGTTAATGGCACATTTAGAATTAAATCCAGAGCCCTGTTCAATTCCAGTCTCTATTCACCAAGCCATCTCTCCTACCTATGCCCTATTACTACTGCTTTCCTCTAACTATCCTTTATCATAATAATAAACTAAATCCAAGCCCTTCTGTGAAATACAACCACCAAATCTCACCTGCTATGGCTTCTCTAGATTAGATTCAGTATAAGGGGAGCTTCATTAAAATAGAATTTGGGGGCAGCTAGGTGGTTCAGTAGATAAAGCACTGGTCCTGGATTCAGGAGGACCTGAGTTCAAATCCAGCCGCAGACCCTTGATACTTACTAGCTGTGTGACCCTGGGCAAGTCACTTAACCCCAATTGCCTCACCAAAAAAAACCCAAAAAACAAAACAAAAATAGGATTTGGTCTTCCACTGGTAAGTGTGGGTGATAATGACAATTAACGGTGGTAGTTTGTTGAGTTGTCACACTTTGTTATGCAGGGTCTGTAAAATAATTGGCAAAATTTAAAAACGAATTTGAAATCTCTTGTCTAACCAGTCACACCTCAAGAGTTGTCACTAATAGCCAGGTTTGACATCTGAATTTAACTGACATCTATGGAGTTGGCTTGAGTTTGCCATTAACTACCTCAGTCTTCCAGTAACTGAACTGACTGCCTTAAAAGCAGCCTTAGGGATTACAAATGAGTAAATATCTGGAATTCAAATCCCTTTAAATTACACTAATTATCTGCTATGGGCAAAAGAGAGTTTTGACTCTGAACTCCTATTAGAGTTAGATTTCAAGGTTAATGAAATGTATCTTAAAGCTGCACCCTGATCCCAAATGTCTTTCCAAATCTCCACTGAGACAAAATTCTGTACACATACCTTGGTGAATCTGTGAACAACTACTCGTCAGGAGCCACCTACTCTGACCATGGTTATAATTTACAGAAAGCAGCATCCTGAAGACAATGGGGAGCCTGGCTGATGATAAACATCTTAGGACTTAAGCTGCTACCCATGCCAAACAGAAAACCATTTCCCGAATTTGGTTGATTATAATTGAATCTAATATATATATTTTTTGTTGTTAGTACTTTTTCAGTTGTACCCAAATCTTTGTGACCCTATTTGGTGTTTTCTTGACAAATATACTAGGGTTGTTTTGCCATTTCCTTCTCCAGCTCATTTTTCAGATGAGGAACTGAGACTAACAGGGTTAAGTGACTTGCATAGTTCTGTTGGTTGGTTGTCATTCTTCGTTCTTGAAGAGGACCAAAATAATATCACTAAGTTGAGGGTCAAGGTCCAGTGTGCCACCACTTCAGCTACAGTAATCTATCAAGTGGTCAAGAGGTGAAAAATGATAGGAGGATTACAGAAACCATCTAATACACTCCCTAGCTTCAGAGACCCAATCATCACTTAACACAGGTACTGGTCTATATTTTTCCTTTTTTTTTTTAGTGGGGCAATGATGGTTAAGTGACTTGCCCAGGGTTACATAGCTAGTAAGTGTCGAGTATCTGAGGCTGGATTTGAACTCAGCTCCTCCTGAATCCAGGGCCAGTGCTTTATCCACTGTGCCACCTAGCTGTCCCTATATTTTTTTCTCTATAATGTAAGTATAAAATATTATTTTTCAATGATGAGTGAAGGTTGCTGGGGTCAAAGGCAGGCATATTGGTAAGAATTTTAGTAGAGATGCCATGATGTAAATAATGGGTTATTAAAAACATACTTCCCAAAACAAAATCAGAGAGGCCATACTGAACAACAGGACAAATATCCAAGGAGCAAGGGACATTTCAGTAAATAAGATACTTAATGAGTATTTAATGAGTATTTGTTCAAGTGGACTAAATTTTAAGACTAGGTTAGAAAAGAAATGTTTTAAATGAAATAACTTTTAAAATTTTCTCAAATAGTCCCAATATAAAGTGATGATAAAGAAATATGAACATCTACCTCTAAACAACTTTTCCAATTTTATCTCCCAATACTTAGAAAAATTAGGAACTATTTTCCCTTCCTCAAATATTCCATCTTTTCCCCATTTGATACTTTCATTCATTCCTATCTCCACTTGATTTGCCCTTTGTTCTCATTTCACTTACGGGAATCCTGAGCATTCCTTAAGGTGCAGCTCAAATGCCCCTGCTTTTCCTAACCACTCCTGATTCCCTCCAGCAAAGGTGAAATTCTCACTACTCTGAATTCCAATAAATCATCATTTGTGCAGCTAGTAATAGGAGAACAGGACCTGAAATCAGGAAGACCTGAATCCAAATTCAGTGTCAGAAACTTACTAACTAGTATGACTCTGGGAAAGTCACTTAACCTCTCTATTGTTTCAATTTTCTCATCTGCAAAAATGAGCACCTAACTCCCAGGATTGTTATGAAGATCAAATGACATGATATTTGTAAAGCACTTAGCATAGCATCTGACACTTAGTAGATGTTGCATAAATGTTAGCTATCATAATAATCCCCCTCATCATTATCTATACCCTTTTCCTAGTACTTATCACATTCTACTTTATTTTTTAAAAAACAATAGTATTTAATAGTTTCCAATTACATGTAAAGCCAATTTTCAACATTCATTTTTTGAAAGATTTTGAATTTCAAAATTTTCTCCCTCTCCCCTCCCCCTCTCCAAGATGGCAAGCAATCTGATATGGGTTACACATCAATTCTACTTTGTATGATAGTTATCTGTGTATTCATCTTATCACCATTCCAGATTGGATGCTCCTTGAGAAGAGAAACATCTAATACATTTGCATCTTCCACAGCTCTTAGCACAGTGCCTACACACAACAGGTGTTCAATAAATATTATCTGAATCAATCAATGTCTATCTAATCTGATGCTATAAACCCTTTTGGTTTCACTTTCTGATCTGGATTTCCACATACTGGCCATTAAAGTCCTACTCTGATGCCTCATTCTGGCAAGGAAGTGACGCTAGATTCTTCAAGTCTTTGCCAGCAAAATGCAAGTCCTTAAGAACCTGGGAAGGCTTCCAGTAAGGTTCTAGCCGTGGGATAGATGACTCTAGTCTCAGGACAGACCTAAAAAGAGTTGCATCTTGAAGTTGTTCAGTAGGTAAGGGATTTTTTTTAGACACAGCAAAGCAAAATGACAAGTCTACCAAGGAGGAATAGAGAACAAATCTGTGAATCTCTACTGGTAAAGGACTCATACCCATACAATTCCTTACCGCATATGTATCTGCCATAAATATCTCACCATTACTACATGGTACAATTCACAGGTTCATAGATTTAGAACTGAAATAGATCTCAGAAACTATCTAGTTTAAATCCTGCCTCATTTTACATGTGAGGAAACAGACTCAAGGAATTTACCTGACTTGCTCAAGGTCACATGAGTAGTGAATGTCACAAGTGAGATTTGAACTCAGATCCTCTGAATCCAAAGCCAGCATTCTTTCTACTGGCCTTTTATCCTTTACTTGATCGATACTTGACTATTTATATGAGGAATTTGTCATCACATTTGTGTAGAGGAGAGGATAATCTTAAGACCCCAATCAGGCAGTGAGTTTCAGTGTGACTTGAGCAAGATGTGTGCATTCTTCAGATTTAGGTATCCTGAAAATCTTTGCTTGATTTCATTGGCAAGGAGATGATTATCGATAAAGGACAACTCAAGCTTCTCCTCCCTCCCTCCCCCCCCAATTTCTCTCAAGTGGTTGTCATTCACAGGACTTTCAGCAGCTAGAAATTACAGAGCAGATTTTGCAGTTTTTCAGCAGGTGCATGGGAAGCACCATATGCTGCAAACATTTTTTTTCCTAAGAAATTCTTGCAACGTTTGTGTTAGAATTATTTCATTAGGCAGATGTCTTCATCTACAGTGAAAGTATTTTTTACCTTTTGTTGCTAACAATAGCATTGAAAGAAGAACCTCAGTTACTTATAATTATCTCTGGCTTGACCTGAGACGTGAGATTTTCTTTTTTTTTTCTTTGTGGAGGGAGAGTGGATGGAGGGAATAGAGATTATTGATTGAGTCTTAAGTCACCGACTGTTGAAGGATCAGAAAAGTCTTTGTTTTTCTCAAAAAATTAACCAGAGTTCAAAATCTTGATGTCATCTTGGGTTCTTCCTCTTCCCTCATTCCCTATATACAACCACTTAACTAATTTCTGTAGATACAACCCATCTCCTTTATACTCTTGTGGCTACCATCCACTTTTAGAATGTGGACATGGACACTTCTTGGTTCTTCTTGCCACCAGGCTTTCCCCGTCTAATCCATTTTGCATATTGCCACCTGAGTATGCTTCCTAAAACACAAATTTGATTATTTATCCAAAAATCTTCACTGACTCCCTAAAGTCGACCAAATCAATTCCACTTTCTTTGGTTTGGCATTTGAGTCCTTCTATAATCTGATTCTGTATCTTTGCTTGTAGTTTGTTTGTTTGTTTTCTAGTTGAAGTTCTTTTTTGTGACTTCTCTCTCCTAGCCTATGTGGACTTACTGTTCTCTGAGTTTCTATTGCCTTTTTTTTGCCTCAAACAGTTTGTTAACATTCTACCATGCCTGTAATGGAGTCTCTGTGCATTTTTTTTTTTCCTGTTGAATTGCTTCTAGGCCCTCTCCAGAGTCTATCTTTCGTACTTTGCAGAATCTTTCTCTTCTTTCCACGTTCAGCTCAGGTTCTAATTCTGTGAAGCTCACCTACTCATCTAATTGATTTCTTCATCAAAATTTCCTCCAGTACTTTGACCTCTCCCTTGCTCCACTCTCTCCGTTTCTGATCTATACTTAAATGTCTACATGTCGTATCTCTCCACTTAAATGTAAACTTCTTAATGATATAGAATTTTTTTTCTCTGTAACCCTATCTACAAACACAGTGGCTTACATGTAGTAGATGTTTAATAAATGTTCATTGAATTGGACTGAATTGAAGCCTTATATGATATCATTTTCTCCCTCTCATTTTACAGGTAAGAGGGATATCTTCCCCCTCACATTATCACAGCAATTTGATCCTCCTTGGACTAATGTTCTAGTTCATTTTATAATTATTTCTCTCGATATGACTTATCTCCCTCCTCTCAAAAGATTACAAATTCCATAAGGGAAGGAATAGGTTTTAATCTTTTCTCAGAAATCTAGCACAATATACACTGTACAGAGTAGCAACTAGACATTTGTTTGTTGAATAGAATAAAAAAGGAAAAACTTCATAATTCAATCAATTAGCATTTACTAAGCTGCTGTGGTGTGTGGGGTATTGTCCTTTTTATGGGGTCTTGTTTTCACCTTGAGTCTTTTATCATATCCTCCTTGCATACATAGATCTTTAGTTTACTCAGAAAAGAATTTGGATTGAAAAACTAATAGCATATCAGCATTAGGACTTTTAATTTGGAAACATTTCCATTAAAAAATCATTCCAAACACATACCTAAGACTTCTAGACATCTTAATAACATTCCTTCCTCTTCCCCCCACTCCAGGATTACAATAATAAATACTTTTAAGGCAGCTCAGTTAACTTAACAAATGTTATATTTATCTAATTAAGTGCTGAGCAATGCTAACTCTAATGGGTTTGAAATGAAAGTGGGAAAAAGAGGCCAGGAACTGTATATTAATCTTCTTTGTATCCCCAAAGATAGCAGAGAAGCAGCAAATCATGTCTATAGCTAAATACTCATTGATTGAAGGAATAGAGCTTTTTTTTTTTTTTTTTTGGTGAGGCAATTGGGGTTAAGTGACTTGCCCAGGGTCACACAGCTAGTAAGTATCAAGTGTCTGAGGCCGGATTTGAACTCAGGTCCTCCTGAATCCAGGACCGGTGCTTTATCCACTGTACCACCTAGCTGCCCCAGGAAGAGAGCTTTTTTTTTTTTTAAAGTGACATCCCTTGCCTTTAGTTCATATAACTATGACACTGATCACAATTCTCTAATCTTTAATATCCTCTAACATTTTTTTTTACCTTCTTCATATTTTCTTGTATCCTTCATTGAACTCTCTCTGTGTGCTTTCTTTTCCCACCATGGCCTAGCTTCATGTCCCACATCCTCCAGGAAGAGATCATCTTTATTCACTTATCTGCCTTTATCCATGTGCCCTACATTGATTTCTCCTCATCTCATCTTTGAGATTTCTGTTTTCTCATACTATTCTCTATTGGTTGGGAGCCCATATGGCAAATCTTTATTCTTCATTTTTCACCTTGGAACACGAAGCTTCTTGAATTCAGGAAGGGAGATACTACCAGTGGGGCTTTCCACACATGCAAAGGAGTACCCGTAAAATCCCATATGCATATAAGAACTTTATATTAGAGTAGATCTTTATCTTTTGTGGCTGTTTAAAAAAATGTTCACTTCATTTTCAATAATGACAATTTCTGAAAGATAAGGAGAAAGTCTTTTCTAATCTAATGCCCCTCTATTTCTTTCTGCCACCCAATTTATGAGGGTACCATTTGTTGCAGTGCTGATGGAATGAATTCAATAAATATAACCAATGATAATATCCTCTAATTACTTATTCAAGAGTTGCAAACTGTAAAAAAAATTATTAACTAGCTAATCTTAATCTGAAAAAATTTATAACTGTGCGCTATAAAAATTATAAGTATGTGAAAAATTATAACTTTAGAAAAATTATAATTGGGCTGTAAGTCCCATCTGGGTCACCATTGAAATGTAAGAATATTTTTAAACTAACTGCACCTAATTTGGGGGGACTAATCTGACTGGGGCGGGGGCTAATCTTATTGGAGGACTAATCTGGGGACTTCTGACTGGCTGGCTAACTATTAATTTAATATGGGTCATTTATAAAGTTTCTCCACACTGCTCCCAAATTGATAAGCAAAGGATTAAGAAGCCTCTTAATTAAATAACCAAAGCAGAATTTATTTATAAAAATCAATGTAAATGATAAGGGTAAAGAAATGCAAATTATTCTACCTGTCTGCTTTTAATAAATTAAGGGCCATTGCCACCTCTTGCCTTAGGGTATGCTCCAGTTTTCTCCAACTTTCACTCTTTTTTTTTCTCCTTCACTCCAGCTTCCCTGTGCTTTCACTGCTCAGCTGCTGAATAGCCCCCTGCTTCACTCTTTAACTTCTCTCTCACTATCTTAGAGATAAACCACTGAAAAGCCCCTTACTCCTTACTGATCCTTCCTCTGTCTGTCTCCTCTCTTACTATCTTCTCCAACCTCCTTGTACCGTCTCCCCCCTGTTCTCTTAATCTTCCGGCCTTCCCCTTCACTGTCTTCTCCCCTGTATATATGTTCCTCTCTCCCCTCAAACCTCCGGCTCCCTGCGCCCCTCACACTCCAAATTAATCCACTTGCCACACTAGTGCTGCGGCTGGGTGGGGGCTCGAATGTCCTGTGTGTATCGCACCCAGGGCTCCAGGGGCCCGTGCCCCCTGCTGCAGGACCTCTGTATGAGCTGCAGTAGGGCCTGGCAGGACAAGCCTGGGATCTCCGGGGCATATCCCCCCTGCCCAGGGCGCAGGGAGCTGGGGCTTTTCTGACCTGGCAACCCATAAAACTCAGCTGAAGTGGAGGGGGTGGAGCACCAGCCCCTCCCACACAGAAAAAGCCTCTGAGGGTCTAAGGCTTTTTAATCTCAGCCCAAAGGCAGGATCCCCAAATCGAAATAAATTCCCACAAATGTTTGTCTTACATGTTAAATGAAAAAAAAATCAACAAACTCCTATTCAGACAAAGTCAATAGCAAAGTACTATTTTTGATTGTTAGAGAATTTGATTAGCAAAGTTTATAGTTTGAAATGCCATTTTCAACTCTTTTCTATATTAAATGAACAAAGGCAAACCAATATGTTTCATTCCTTCACACTCAGATATAATGTAATTTATATCATACATTCTAATTGATTATCAAGGTATATACTATGCTGAACAATATATCAGAATGTTGGAGTGTTTTTCTATCCCTTCCAAAAATGTGTACCCAATCTCTTGTATGTGGCAAAGACAATCGTATATCATGAGTCCCAGAGGTAAACACTAATATGTCTAGCATTAGTTTATATGATAAATTAATTTGTCATAAAAAGACTCCTTTCCTGAAATTTCACTTCCAGATACTAAAGGCATGCAAAGAAATCTGACATGGACCAACCTAGTGCTCAAACTTTTATTATTAATCAATCAGTCAATAAACATTTACTAAGTACCTCCTATGTGGTAAACATGTTTCTAAGAACTGAAGAAACAAAGAAACAAACAAAAAGTAAATGATAGTCCCTTCCCTCAAGGAGCTCAAAAGTCTAATTTAGAGAGATACAACTTGGAAAAAACTGGGCACCAACAAGCTATATACCCAGTAATTTGAAATAATCAACAAAGGAAGACCTTAGTTATTTACTTTAGAAGATCAATGTGAATAACAAGATGGCAGGACCCTTAGTCCCATCTCTACCATATGGTATCTCCTTTGAGTTATTCATGTGCCCAGCTGAAATAACCAGCCACTGGATGTCACTCTTACTCTACACCAAAAGATAATAACCAATATCCATGAGCAAATGACTGGACTGGCCCCCTAAATACTCAAACATTTGGGTGGACAGTGAATCTGAATTCTGTTGTATATAATTATAAGAAAAAAACATTTGCATATATTAAGTGCATTTGTAATCCATTAAAGGGGCAGAGGTGATGAGCTGTGGTAACCTAAATCCTCCTACTGTCTTCTGAACAGGTAAAAGAAAAGAGGCAAAGGCACAACATTTCCTATATGGTCCCGACCCCTATCACTGTGAATTTCTCTGTCACAAAGCCTTGAAGGGCATCTAGTAGAACAGAATGGTTTACTCTTCAAAATAAGAATGATCTTTGACTTTTCTACTGTAATTAATGATGATTCTAACTGGGGAGAAATTAAATGGGGTGATAATTGAAGGTGCTGATGATGACAGTAAACTCCCCCCAAATTCTCATTTCTTTCCATGTAGGCTATGATCACAGGAAAATGCCTGCTATTTTCCTTCTACCAATGATTTAGCTCCTAGCACCCAAGTCTTTAATGTGCTAAAAGCATTCTCTCGCTCTCCTTAATGCCCCCCCCCCATAATTTTACATTATATTTACTACTTGCTCCCAGTTACTCAGATACTCACCTTTCCCCATTTTTCTATTAGATTATAAACTCCTTGAGAGGGTCTTTTGTTATGGAATTACTCACTCACATGGATTGCAAACACTCTTCAAGCCTGGGGTGGGGCAGTGGTGTGTGTGTGTGTGGGGGGGAAGGATCTACCACTATTTCCTTTCTTCAACATCATGAGCACTAATGGGGGCTCAGAACTGTGCCATTTAGTGTAACATCCACCCGGGCTTTTATCCTATTTCTCCAACATTGAAATTACTCTGTAGGGGGTGCTAGGACCCAGAATAACCCATAAGCCCAGGGGTTTACATAGACACAGAATGCCATCTTCTGATAATTGTCCCTAAATAGTAGCTTAGGGTAAATTCAGCTTAGGGCAAACCCAGGACTTGTAATTCATACTAACCCACAAAGCACGGGAATATCTGATGGTTTCATTTAAAGGGTTTGATGATTTCAGTTCCAATCTCCTGGCAAAAGACCAAATTCATTGCTATATTATGTGCCCAGGGTTTATGATTAGTAGAGAAGTCTAATGCATTTTTTAATGACTTGCATATGATATTCATGCCTTCCTTGGTTACACTGGATGCAATCAAGCTCAAAAAATGGTGGCAAATTTATTAATGTATATGGATTCTTCAAAGTGTCTTTTTCACATAAAGCTTGGTTTTCTCTTTTTAATATGAACAGGAATAATTTCAAGTAGTCTCCCATCCTTTTCTTTTTTAAAGTTTTGGTTCAGGAGAACTCTATACATAGGCTTTGCTCTTCCTGGGGTACCAGGTAATGTTGAACTAATCAGTCCCGACACTGATTCTAGTACTTCTATGCCCATTCTCTCCATGTCTCATTTACAAGTTTCTCTTCTTTACACTCCCTCCTTCACTTGCTTTGGATTGCTCTTCTATGTCTCCAATATCATTATTTAGGAGGGCATCATTCAAATGAGCTCTTTTATTACTACTCACAAAGAAGATTCTGAGTGTTTGATTGTGATTTTTCATCCTCTCAAAAGTGCTTCATACACTTGCTAAGAAATCTCCTTTTCTCACCAATTACTGCAAGATAAAATACATGTAAAACTGGGCTCTTCCTTCATCTAAAAGGCTGACACTTCATTTTTTCCTCTTGCCATCATTAATAATAATCTAAAGATTCCCTATTCCTGTATTTATGGAGCTATCATTTTTCTTCCTTGTTTGTTGTATTCTACCTATCATCAAAACCAGTTGTTTCCTCTAAATTCTCATCATCCCCACAATAACAATGATCATCTTTGTACCTAGTGAATCCTAATAACCTTCTTGCCCTATTTCCTGTGTTTAGACTCTCACTACCTCCACTCTTCCACAATTACCATTGATGCCATTTTATTCCTTGCCTAAGTGCCCTTCTGTAGTTATCAAATGCCTTTCATGTCAAATACAAACTCCTGATCACAGGAATTTAGATCTCATGCAAATTATATCCTCTTTACCTAAATGCCCTAATCTCTCAGCACATCTAGTTCATAGTCTCTCTTTTGGTCAAACAAAGCTACTAGTTACCCTTTTCTCCTTCCCTGAATGATATCTATCACTCACATATGTCCTCTTTATTCTCGTTCATCACATCCTCTTCATTCAGAGCTCATTTAAGGAGTTGTTTCTCATCCAGAAAGCCTCCCTTCATAACCTTATATGAAGGGATCATTCCTTCAAAATTTTTTGTAGCAATTTGTCTCACTCTCTTCTTAGCCACACTGTTTTTTAATACATATATATGTATATATACATATATATGTATATATTTATATCTTTGTGATGAAAACTGGGAAAAATAAGATTGATTTTATTTTGTTATTGATTTCTTTCTGTATCCCTGTTGACATTTTTTTTTTGCAGGGCAATGAGGGTTAAGTGACTTACCCAGGGTCACACAGCTAGTAAGTTTCAAGTGTCTGAGGCCAGATTTGAACTCAGGTCCTCCTGAATCCAGGGCCAGAGCTTTATCCACTGTGCCACCTAGCTACCCCAACTGTTGACATTTTTATTACTGCCTAAATAATGTTTCATTTGTCTCAGAGTTAAGTTTGGAAATTCAGCTTTCCTGTAAATCACTCATTTTCTTTGAGTTAAGTTTAGAAGTTCAGTTCTCTTGCTAATCACTGTTCTATTCTTACCTCAAGGAAAGCTGTTATCCTTAAAAGATGTAGGTGTACATCAGGGAACACGTTCTATCTAAGGCAGTCTAGTCCATTATTACTAAACTGTCCTTGCAGGTGGACTCAAACAATGAACATTTCTTAGGGAAACGATTGAAGGAGGAGTTGCTGATAGTGCCTCATCCTAAATTTCTATCCTATCATATTGCTCTTTATACCTATGATGCTACAAACTCTGTAACCTACCCCAATGTTTTCCATCTATGATGATGCCTTCTATTCTGGTTGCTCCTTTTGTCTATAAAAGAGAGTTTTCTCTCTCATTTGGGATCTTTTGGCTTGCTTAGGAGCTGAGACACTTCTTTTATTGGTAACTTGCTAGCCTTAAAAATGGGCAGCTGAGTGGCACAGTAGAGAGTGCTGGGCCTGTAGTCAGGAATACTCATCTTCTCGAGTCCAAATCTGTCGTCAGACCCTTACTAGCTGTGTGAGTCTGGGCAAGATAAATAACTGTTTACCTCATTTCATTTGTAAAATGAACTGGAGGAGTAAATGGCAAACCACATCAGTATCTCTGCCAAGAAAACCTCAAATAGGTTCATGAAGAGTTGGACATGACTGAACAACAAAACCAACAAAGCCTTACCAATAAGTTAAACATGCTCAGAGTTTTATGCCTCAGTTTATCTTAATTTCAATGATAATATAAGATATGCCATATACCTTTATTACATTGTAATCTTCTAGCAGACAAAGAATGTGGTATTTTTTTATTTTAAATACCCATTGACTACAATGAATGAATTCTTTTTTTTCATAAAAGAGCTTACTATTAATGAATCACTGTGCTCAGCATAGAAACTTGAACTTACTAGGCACTTGATCAATTCTTTGTTGAATTGAATTATTCCTGGCTCTGTGACTTTGATAAATTGCTTTAAATTTCCTTACTTTTCTTACCCTTTCATTACTAAATGTCAAAAGTGACAGATGCCAATCCACCTACAGAGACAGTGCTTTCTAAAACTTTGGGTGGTCTGTCAATTAGATTTAGGTTTTATCTGCATAAATTAATTAAGGAAATGAAAAATTGGATGAGTTTGGGGAAAATGCTTAATCCTATCTTTGGGGTTTAAAAGACTTTGTAACAATATTTCCTCAGATAACAAAGTACAAGGTGGATAGAATTAATCAGATTTCTATAAACTTTCAAAAATTTAACCTATCACAAAATGTGCAACAGGGAACCAGTAAACTAAGTGACATAAGAAGAAAATAGAAAAAACACATTTCTAGGGCCCTTTAAAGATCACAAAATGTTTTTTTCTTACTAAACGTTGCTTTATTGGTAGGGCAAGAAGAAAACGGTGAGAAAGGGATGAACCATTTATATATCATCTACTATGTGCCAGGCATAGTGCTAAGTACTGTACAAATGTCATCTTGTGTTAATGTGTTATCATGCTAATTTTATAGATTTGGAACTTGAGGTGCATAAAGGTTCAGTGACTTGCTCAAGATGATGCAGCTAGCCAGTGCTTGGGCTAATCGATGAATCCAGATTATCTGGCTCCAATGTCCAGTGTTCTTTACTTGATGGGAGGAGAAATGGTGAATTCCCATACTTGTTTCCCATAAAGCATGAAAATAAAGTATAAACCAAAACTTAAAGTATGAAATGAGCAGAGATTAAAAACAAAAACAACAAGAAAATGTGGCTTTAATATGGGGGAAATATATGTGGCAGTATTAACTAATGAAAAAAATTCTGGGCAAAATATGTGGGAAGAGGGGAGGTATTTGCATAAGTTGACATAAAGATCAGCCATTGCCCTAAGAAAAGCCCCCCCTTTAATATTTTTGCTGCACAAAGGTAAACCTCAGGAAAGAGATAAACAGTAACTAAACTTACTCCAGAACTGCATAGTCATGTTGGGGTGCTGAAACAAGAGAAAGGATGGTAGAACAAAGCATAGCTTCCTGGTACAAAATGACAATTCTTCATTTTTAAATCACTCATGGTTTGACAAACGATACACAGGACACATGTCACAATTCATTACCAACCACCTATGGTTAGGAAGAGACAGGGCTGGGGAGTTTCAGGCAAAATGGAAATCTGTATAATGCAGTAAAATATGATTTTGATATAATGAAATCAGAATCAAGGTCATTTTATTTGAAAGATTTTTTTAAGTTTCTCCATAAAAATAAAATTGGCAACTTTCTCTAATAAGATATTGCAAGAACTGGGTGTATGCCTGGCATGGAGAGGGTGGAAACCTAGAATAAATTCTAATGGACCATTATTGAGAAAAAAAATACTAATTGCTATAAAGAAGAAATAGCAGAGATATGCAACCTAGCAGATTTATTAGTCATTTATCATATTTAGGGAAGAAAAGAATAATTGTTTTTCCCTCAGAAAGTGTGCTGCGACTTTGAGTAAATAAACAAATTATATGCACACACGCACATATGTATATTTATCTTTATACACATATACACAGATGTAAGCATGTACACATATATATGTGCATACCTATATTATATACACAAATATGCATGATGAAGATTCATAAATATATGTGTATATGAGTATATGTGCATTGCTCACATGTGTGTATGCATATAATAAATATGTGTGTATATTTATATATGATTTCAGTAAAGAATACTTCCATGTTATTCTCAAGGTCAAATTATATAGAAATTTAAAGAGCACCACTCAAGAGAAATGCATCATCCAAGTAATTTAATGTCAAATACAGGGCTTTCTTCCATTATTCCATGATTTTTTAAAAGTCCATTAACAATCTGTAAATTTCGTAGTGCCTAGGATTACATTCTTGAAGCACTTTGCCTGGGAAAAAAACGAAGCCTTAATTTCCTTGAGATTCTTAGCCATTTAACAATGGGTAACATATCACCTTGTTACATATAAATGTGGTGTTATAATAGCACGTTAACATGGAATTCAATCTACATTAAGATATTTAAATTGTTGGACAGGACATGGCAGCATACAACAAAAGGTTTGTTGAAAGTAGATCATAATTAGTGAAAATGTACTGAGATAGACCAGCTGATTACATTCCTGAGCATCAGAAAGATGATAAATTGCCACAATCATTTTCATCCTCAAAAATATATGTTTCCAATAAAGTGGTACAGATCACTTTATAACAAGTAGTATCCTGGAAACTTTCATGTCAGTGAGTTAAACTTTATTTTTATCGATTATATTGTCATTTCAAAAAATATGGTTTCAAGGGAGATGGGGATATCTCAATAATATGAAAAATATTTAAAATTCACATATTTAATAGAAAAATATATAAACATTAATAAGAACAGTAAATAGAGGTTTCTAACAATTTATAATAGAAAAAACAGAGTGGATAAAAAATGCATATGGTGCAAACTGACATGTAGCTGGATGGGCAGAACATCAATATGTATATGGAGACAATGAATTCAGTACAGAAATAAAGAGAGAATATAGTGTTGATTGCATGTGGAAACCTATGTAGCATTTCCAATGATATCAAGCTGTTAAATGCCATAAAATAATTTCTTTAACACCACATTCTTCTGGTGATACTATATATATATAAATCACAGAATATTAGTCTCAAAATAAACAAAATTAAAGAAAATTTTAAAAAATGATTAAAAGATACATGGCCTACATAATTATATTAGTGACAATAATTTATGCACAAATCAACATTGTGTACTGGAAAGTACTCTGGACTCAGAGTTAGGAGATGTGGGTTAGTTTGATTCCCATTTCAATATTTTCCATCTGTGTAACAATAGGTGAGTCATTTAAAATTCATGTCTTTGTTTCTTCATCTGTAAACTGGGTATGCTAATACCTTGCTTCCTACCCCACAGAGCTTGGGGGTGTGTGTGTGTGTGTGTGTGTGTGTGTGTGTGTGTTTTGTAAGCCCTATATAATGAGTTTCCTGAGCCTCAATTTCCTTAGTTGTAAACTGAGGAGGTTGGTATAGATTTGTTTTTTCAGGCCTTTGCAGATCTGTACATATGATCTTATAAAGGATATTTAAAACTATTTTCAAGAATATCTATGACTACAAAAGAATATGTATCCTTTTGTAAAAAAATATGTAATCATAGAAAATAAAACCGTGTAGATGTCACATTGATAACTCTCATGAGAGTATGAATGAAATACTCAATGAGCTATGAGAGTAAAGACCAGTTTTAAGATTCACTAACAAAATATTTAGGCATCTAGGTGGTGCCTGGAGTCAGGAAGACTCACCTTCCTGGGTTCAAATCTGACCTCAGATATTTACTGTGTGCCCCTGGACAAGTTACAATGTACTGAGAGAAGGAGGTGACAGTCACATTGTTTCCCTTCTAGTTAGATCATTTGTGTTTAGTACTGGGCACCACGTTGCCTGGTACACAGAAGATATTTACTGAATGCTTGTTGAAATGAGTTGAATTATTTCTTTTTTTAAAGAGGCAAGCAGCCAAAGGAGGGCCCTTGCGGGAGGGTAAAGGATCTCCACAAAACATCATGTGAAAATTGTTTGGATAAACTGGACAGATTTTAAAAAGGACAGTGTCTCATGCACAAAACATTGGTAGGTAGATAAACAGCCAAGACAGTTTTTGTTCTCATTAAGCTTATATTTTTCTGGTAATTTGTTCTCTCTTTTTTTTCTTTCTTTCTTTTTTTTTTAGGCAGGGCAATGAGGGTTAAGTGACTTACTCAGGGTCACACAGCTAGTAACTGTGTCAAGTGTCTGAGGCTGGATTTAAACTGAGGTCCTCCTGAATCCAGGGCTGGTGCTTTATCCACTGCGCCACCTAGCTGCCCCAACTTGTTCTCTTTATAACAGAGTTTATACCTAGTTATATCAGAGGACATATCTAGGAGAAATCATTGGAAGTTGTAGACAAACACATTTCAACTCATAAAAAGAATGAATTTTTAAGAATTTTGACTATACAAAAGTTGCCTTAAAGGTGGTAAATTTCTCTTCCCTGGAAGTCTTCACAGGGAAAAAAAAATGGATTAGCATTATGTTGGAGAGGAGGTTTGGTTATAGCTTGGATTTGATGGCCTCCAAGATCTCTTCTGGCTGAGCTGTGTGATTTTGAGATTATAGGTAGTTATCCTGGCAAAAGTTTTTTATAATCACTTTAATCGTTAGACTTCACCCTCCCTTCCTCACCCTGACCTGAAGCTGAGGAACAAAGCTATTTTTTGTTGTTTTTGTTGTGAAACTTGTTTACTGGGAATAGGAAGAAAGGTAAGAAGTTCAAAGCCAGGTATAAAGGAAGGCATCAAAAGGAAGGATGATGGGATGAAAGTAAAATAACAAAACATCTCAAGAAAGTAAGATTAGAGATACAAGACCTATAGAAAAATACTAAACAACATAATGAAAGATGAGTAGTCCAACAACTAGGCCACTAATGGGTATCATTCATGTATGCACACCCCGACACTATATAGAGACATAGACAGAGATAGAGATCTATAGATACAGATATTTCACTTACGAGGATGAATCTGAATGAGTCCAATAAAAACTAAAGGCATCACATCTACATGTGTTTCTTTAAAAATCAAATGGTTAATATTTATCCAATACACAATAATTTTACATGTGAAAAGATTTGTAAGCTCATGATATTCAACCCACAGAATGTCTGTTAAAAAATAAATGCCTCAAACAAAAACAAAAACAAACAAAAAGGGGGGCGGCTAGGTGGTGCAGTGGATAAAGCACCAGCCCTGGATTCAGGAGTACCCGAGTTCAAATCTGGCCTCAGACACTTGACAATTACTAGCTGTGTGACCCTGGGCAAGTCACTTAACCCCCATTGCCTCGCAATAAAAACAAAAACAAAAAATAAATGCCTCATCCTATAAATGAACAGGTTATTGGTAAACATCTGAGCAGGCAGTTAAGTGGCATAGTGGATAAAGTACCAGGCCTGGAGACAGAAAGACCCATCTTCCTGAGTTTAAATCTGGCATCCAGTATTTGCTAGCTATGTGACCCTGGGCAAGTCACTTACTTGGCCTTATTTGCCTTGGTTTCTCATCTATAAAATGAGCTGGAGAAAGAAATGACAAACCATTCCAGTATCTTTGCCAAGAACACCCTAAATGGGGTCATGAAGAGTCCAACAGGACTGAAATGACTGAACAACAAATGTCTGAATAAAAAGTAGATTGTAAATAGGTCCTTGGTATGTTTAAAAGTAATAGTACAACATAAACATGATTTCCTGGAATGATTTTTTTCCTGAGATTTGCCTTTCAAACCACACTGACTTACACCACACAAACTGGCCATAAAATTAGCCATTGGTAGTCACCTTGGCATGATGAAGTTTCTGTTACTCAGCCTTATATATAATAATATGTGACATATACACTATGGCATATATATTACATGTAATTATATAACATATAAGAATGTCGCATAATAAATGTGATATAGGTTTGTATTAAATACCACAAAAATGAGAGTACATAGGAGTCCATCTTGTATAGACTTTAGCTGGCATTCATTTATTAAATGGACATGTACTAGTTACCCCTTGCATGCTAGTGCTTGCTTTCATTGGAACAAAAATGCAACAACCTAGTCCCTGCTCTCAGAAACCTTCCAGTCTATTTCAAAGGAATTATCATGTATACAACCAATTGTTTATTTACATACATATACATACATATATATATATATATACAGACAGACACACAGACACAAAGTAAATACTATGCAATATGGAGCTAGGGCAATATAATGGGGGAGAGGGAGAGAGCCAAGTTAGGCTTCATGTAGAAAGTGCTCCTTGAACTGAACCTTGAAGGAAGCCAAGGTTTCTAAGAGGTGGAAGTTAGGGAAGGACTAAATCCTAAGCTTAAGATATAAAAACACAAAACAGTGGGAGATGGAATGTTTTGTTCAAAGAAAAAAATGGGTTATTTTGACTCAAAGATAAGGTATATATGAAAGGGATTCAGGTACAGTAAGCCTCAAGGTGTGACTGCAGTCAGATTGTGAAGAGATTGAGATGTCAGAGGAGTTTATACCATTTCTTGAGGCACTAGGAAGTCACTGAATTCATCACTTATAAACATACTGGGTATCGAGTGTAACACCAGACAAAAATTGGTGAAGCCTCAGGTCAAATCTCCACTAAAGACAAAAACTGGAACAGATGCCAAAAATCGTAGTAAACAGAATAAGTATTTATTGGCAGTGGATCAATTAGGGAAGAATGAATCACATTAGCCTACAGGGTCTCAGCTCAGACTGGAGCCTTTGGCCCCCATATACTTTGAACTGATGACAGCAACATTTTCTAGGAAGACAAGCTGTGATTCACTTCTTTGATTTCATTTCTGTTTGTTGTTTGTCTTCTTTCAAAACTAGACCCAGCTCATGCCTCCTGGAGTAAAAGATGACTGCCATGGATGGTTTTAAGTTCTGTAAAAAGAAGTAGCCAAGAATTCAGGCGTAGTAAAAAAGCAAAGAAAAGGAGTCAGGCAACTGAAAATGTTCTGCACTGTGTCTTGAGGCCATCCCAGAAATGCAACCTTTTTTCTTCTATGACAGCAGGAAGAAAAAAAAAGGGTAGGGGGGAGAGCTGGTACAAGGAAAATTTATACTGAAGATTAGGAAACAATGGCCTGATTCTGAAATTCTGAAGATAGCAGGTGAAGGTATTCTTCTGTACTAGCTCTGCTGTGAAATTTCTTCCCTTTTATTTCCTGTCACCAATTCTGAATGATTCCATTTTTTAATAGATGGTTGTTAAGCAACTCCATGTGTTGCCATGCAAGAAAGCTGACACAAAGGCAATTCTTTCCAATGATGGGAAAAAAATCCTCTCCTTGACACATTGTTCATATTTCTCTTGGGGGTGGGGTGGGAACAATCACTAAATGAATGTGTACATCATGTGCCAGGCACTGTGTGCTATCAAGAATATCTGTTGGTCCATTTAATTCAATGTAGATGTTTTTCATCTGTGAAAAGACTACTGAGTTATAAGATTAAGATAAAAAATATCACCCTTAATGCTAAGGAAATCGATCTTTGCATTTTTATTCATTGATTCTAAAAATACAATATTGGTGAAATAATTTTTAATGAGAATGATTTATTCTTGTTGATTCATAAAACAGCTGGTTGGAGTTGCATTACATCACTGGCATGGCCCTATATCTAATAAACTACAAGGGAACAGGGGGAGTTGAATCATGCCTTATGGTACTATAGTACAGCAAATTAGCACTTTCTGCCACCTCGGGAGCTCAAACAATTGACAGGTCAAATTGGAGTGTGTCCATTTGCCTATGACAAACTCAGTGGAAGGTGGAGTAATAACACTAGAATTTTAAAAATAATCTTCCCTGTATTGCTGGCGGCAAACTATTTCAGAGCACTGTGTGAGAGCAGGCTGTTAATTTCTATCTCCATCTGAAGATGGGAAGCTAGATTCATTTTTGCAAAAGTACCTGGGGTATCTAGATAGACAGGTTTATATCTCTGTATATCTTGGGAGGGGCAAGAGATATACAAGTGCTTTTATATCTATCTGTGGGGGACCAAACATTCAGGGATGGTAAATGTAAAGTTACAGGCAACTATGATTTTGAAAGGTCTTTATCCTAAACTGTAGCCAACACCTAGGTCTATATACAATGCTTAATCTTTATACAATACTTATTCTGGATCTTTCTTGGACATTAAAACCCATTTCGAGAGGAAAAGGAAGATAATGTTCTGTTGGATCTTACTCATTCCAGATTCTTGTTTCTCACTGTGATTTGTGTGTTGTCTAAGTCTGCACAGAATGTTTGAGCCCCAAGGACAGAACAGTCACATCAATGCCTTCAAGTGACAATGACGGGATGTTCCCTAAGCATGCTTTCTCCTCATTCCTGGCTCAGAAGCTGTCTTGATAAGGAAAAGGATGCCTGCAAGAAGCCTCACTGAAGGGGAAAACATGGCCAGAGAGATGTCATGGGGAAAAAAAAAACTTGTTTTCATACTGTTTATAGTTAATATGTAATAAAAAAATTCAGACAAAGAAACATGACCTCAGGTTAGGTTGAATAATTTGTTCTATTGATGGAAACAATAAATAGTCAATTGGCTGACCATTAAATTACTTGTCCTTTGTTAGTGCCATCCTATAATATTCATTCCTTATGATACAATGTATTGCTTTAAATTGGGAGTCAAGAGGCTTCTTGGAGAAGCTAAATGGTGTAGTGGATAGAGTACTGGGCTTGGAATCAGGAAGACTCATTTTCACAAATTAGATATCCTCAGATATTTACTAGCTCTGTGACACTGAGCAAGTCACTAAACCCTGTTTGCCTCAGTTCCTCCTCTTTATATGAGCTGGAGAAGGAAATGTCAAACTCCAGCATCTTTGCCAAGAAAACCCTAAATGGAGTCAAAGAGAGTTGGATATGAATGAAATGATTCAAAAAGAAGAACAGACTTCTGGTTGTATATGAAGCCATCACTTATGATCTGTGTAAACATAGACATTGTCACTTACATTCTCTGCATCTCAGTTACTTCATCTGCAAAATGGGTCTAATAAAATTGTATTATGTACTTCACGGGGTCATTGGGTTTAAAATACGCAGTAAATTGTAAAATATTGTGCAAATACATTGTTTTTGTTTGTTTTTTGGTGAGGCAGTTGGGGTTAGGTGACTTGCCTAGGGTCACACAGCTAGTAAGTGTCAAGTGTCTGAGGCTGGATTTGAACTTGGGTCCTCCTAAATCCAGGGCTGGTGCTTTATCCACTGCACCACCTAGCTGCCCTTTGCAGATACACTGTGTGATGAAAAATGGGAATAGACTTGGCTCTTCTCAGCAGTGCAACGATCCAAAACAGTTTCAAAGAACTCATGATAGAAAATGTTCTCAACATTCAGAAAAAAATAACTGTGAATTATGAATGCAAATTAAACCATACTGTTTCTACTTTTGGACTGTTTTTTCCTTCTTTTTTGAGGTTTTTCCCTTGTGCTCTGATTCTTCTTTCACAAGATGACTAATATAAAAATATGTTTAATGTGATTGTACATATACAACCTATATCAGACTGCTTTCCATCTTGAGGAGGAGGGAGGGAAGGGAGGGTAGGAAAAAAAAAATTTGAACTAAAAATCTTGTGAAAACAAATGTTGAAAACTATCCTTATATGTAACTGGAAAATAATAAAATACTTTTAAAAGATTGTGAAAATTAGTTGTTATTAATTCAATATTTCAGTGAATTTGTGGTGTCATTCATCTGAGTAGTCCTATTGATGCAGTTTACAACCTATTCAAAATTTCTCTTCTGAAACTTTTGCTCATTTCTTTATAGGATTATACAATTAAAGATTCAGAACTGGAAAAAAAGATCAAGTCTCCATTATTTCACAGATGAGAACAATTGAAGCTCTGAGTGAGTGACTTGCCCAGGGTCACTCAATGAGTATCAGAGACAGCATTTAAACTCAGACCAAGTCCAGGACATTATTATCCACTTCAAAAGAGGTTGTGAAAACAGCTTCTAGTGAGTTGTGTATATTATAATTGTTTTTTGTTTTTGTTTTTGTTTTTGAGGGGCAATGGGGGTTAAGTGACTTGCCCAGGGTCACACAACTAGTAAGTGTCAAGTGTCTGAGGCCGGATTTGAACTCAGGTACTCCTGAATCCAGGGCCGGTGCTTTATCCACTGTGCCACCTAGCCGCCCCGTGTATATTATAATTTTTAAAAAAAGGTTAGCAATTGTTGACTCCAGAATACAATGTAAGATACTAGTTATATAAATACAAATATCATTAAGTCTCATACATTTTGAAATAGTCACTGATAGCTATACTGCCTTGTAGGTCACATTTGTCACATTAAAGTTTGCTCCTTTAGAGTTTTAGGACTTTTCTGATTTTGAATGAATTTGGTATACAACAAAAACCCATCAAGATAAACATGAAGTTGTATTTGAACATGTTGTCTAGTCAAAATTTCCAAATGGGTACACTTTCTGTAATTGCACTGTTATGTCAACAGTTCAGAGAACGATTAGTAGAAACATTATCAAATACTGTTGTAAATCTAATGTCTAGCAGAAATTATCACTCATAGTCAATGTTAGTAAAAAAAAAACTGACCGAAAAGTCTTTAATAAATAAAAAATAATTATTAGGAATTAGCACATTGATTGTTTGTAGGTGAGTGATTCCTCAAAAGATGCTGGAAAGAATACTAGATTTCCAAACAGGCTTTCAGGGTTCAATCCCATTTCTTCAGCTTTTTTTTTTTCCTGAGAAGAGACAAGTGACTTAGAAAACAGAAAGTTAATCTCAAATCAGGAAGACCTGTTTTCAAATCATGCCTCTGACACATACTAGGTGAGTTAACAGTGAGCAAATAAATCATTAAATGTCTAAGTGTTGTAGGCAATCCTTTAAGGCAATACAAGCAGAGCAGATGCTGAGCTTCAGTGATAGAGGGAGTTTTTCCCATCTAGGAGTTCCCAACTCCAATTAAAATCACAGATCTATTCTTTATCTCTATACTCCATTTCTACCACTTGCTGTGTCACCTTGGACAAATTATTTCATCTAAGGATCAGTTTCCTTATCTTCAAAATATTGATAATATGCTTTGTCTTCCTCATATCACGGGACTGATATGAACATCACATGAGGTGATATACATAAATTATATTGCAACCACTGAGTGCTATAAAAATTTAACTATAAAGTACATAAAATATTCACCCTACAATTGAGTAAAGTGTTAGTTGGTTCTTGAGATTGCTTTTAAAAAATTTTACAAAGGTAAACTTCATACAAGCTTGTGTAACAATTTCTGAATTAACTGTCTGTGTAAATATGTTATTACAATGGAAAAAAATCTGCATCCAGAGAAAGAACTTATAGATAGAAGTATGTATAGAATAAGTTACATGCACACATATTTGCGTCTAATGGTAGGAATTTCTAGGATGGGGCGAGGTAAGAAAAAAAGGAAAAAAAAAGACATTTACATGATAATTTTGGTTTGAAAGGAATAACAAGTTGTGCATAGTGGAATTGCAGTTTCATGCACAATTATCTTTTTTATTGTTCTATGATATGAAATGCTCATTTTATTCCATAAATTAAAAATAAAATTTAAAAAGGATAGCTTATTTCATTCTATTTATAATTATATAAATATACATATATGTGTATGTGTGTATATGTGTGTATATATACATTTCTTAGTCTTGAACAAATTAAAGATTTCTGGAATTCACACTTTGCTTGGCATAAACCAAAATTTAATAAGGATAAAAAGATTTCTAAGAATTCGAATGAAAAATATCTTAGACTCTGGGTGAATGACCAAGAAGAAAGATATATTATTGTTAATACTTACTTTTCCTACCATTGAGATCTACTCCAAAGGCCTGAAAACAATGTCAGTTGTCTTCATGAACTATCACTATCTAATTATATTTCAAATACCATGTCATGCTCACAAATATATATTCCGCTTCTGTAAATAATTTTCTAATTTAAAACTGGCCAAACATAGGTCACACAAGTCATTTTCCCTTTCTCATTTTGTGTCATTGTGCTTAGTTCAAAGATTATTTCCCTGAAAAGTACCATGAAATGCAATCACATTAGCAATGTCTCTATCTACTTCAAAGGAGCAAGATTTCAGTCCAAATGATTAGATCTCTCTGATTCTCTCAAGAGAAATTCCATTTTACCCTTGATGAAGTGACCTTGTGCCTAGTACTGAATTTTGTTTATTGAGCCAGACCTAGCTCAAAGTACTTTAAATGGGTGAGAAGTGAAGACAATAGAATGGGGAAAACAAGATAAATGGATGAAAAAATGAAGAGAAAATAAAAGAGAAAAAGAGGGAGATTTTCCATTTTCCATTTTCTGTTCCAGGCAAAATGGCTTGCTAGCTATTCCCCACACAAATAGCATTTCATCTGCATATTTGTAACTTTGCACAAGTGCTGCTCCCTTCTCCCACTAAGTGAAATGTGCTCTTTCCTTATCTCCTACTTTTATAATCCTTACCTTTCTTCAAAGTAAGGCTAAAGCAGAACCTCCTCCTTATCCCTTCCCCACTCCAATTTATATTACTCTCTTTCCCTCCAGTAATTACTTTATATAAAAATGTATTTATTCATCCATCCATCCATTTATTTACGTGTTCATACGTATGCATAGACATGTATGCACATATTTGTACATATACGCTTTGTTTGTATGTACAATGCATACATATACATGCCTTAATGCACATGCATATATGTGTTTATATATATGAGCATGTATGTATCTATATCTACGTCATCTATATCTATATATGTATATATGTACATGTATGTGTATGCAGCTTCCCCAAGTTGAATATAAGTCCTCTGAGAAAACATACTATTAATTCATTTTTCTTTTTATTCCCTGGGTCCTTAACACACAGTAGGCACTTAAAAGATTTTGCTGAATTCACTGGCAATGTGCAGCCTGCAGTACAAGGTGCTTGGGGACATACACATTCATATAACATATAATCTCTGTTCTTACCTTACAGTCCAGAACAGGAATGTGAAGCTTCACAAGTAAAAGTAATTTAGAATATGTCCCTGACAAATACACTTGTATAAACAATTTAAGTTAAAGTGATTTTGCAGTCCAAGGAGATGGGGGAGGGGAGTGGGGTGTTAGCACCAGGAGAGATTAAGAAAGGCTTTATGCAGTAGTTGGTGTTTTGTTTTAAATGACATGTAGGAATTCAACAAAAAATTCAGGGTAGATTGATGATAGATAGACAGACAGACAGATGATAGATGATAGAAATAGATGATAGATATAGATTATAGATAGATAGATAGATAGATAGATAGATAGATAGATAGATAGATAGATAGATAGATAGATAGATAGATATAGATAGATAAGAATAGAAATATACATGGAGTAACATGACTCTAACTGAAAATGCCTACATTATGTTTTATCAATTGACAGGGCATACATTCCTCTGAAATTCAAACTTGATCAGATTCTAATGATTTAGGTAAACTGGAGTTATATGAAAAATAGGCGTCTTTTGTGTGTGTGTGTGTGTGTGTGTGTGTGTGTGGCAATTGAGGTTAAGTGACTTACCCACGGTCACACAGCTAGTAAGTGTCAAGTGTCTGAGGCTGAATTTGAACTCAGGTCCTCCTGAATCCAGGGTCGATGCTTTACCCACTGCACCACCTAGCTGCCCCAGGCATCTTTTTTTTTTAAAAGTAATCGCATAAATTAATAAAAGCTTACAGTTTGCCAGTCCTTCTTAAACAGAATTTCTTTCTATTTAAATAAGACACTGGTAGATTTTAGAGTTCTTTAACATACTTTTGTTTTTCCCCTGTCCATTAGCCAGGGATTATTAACCATCAGTGTTCTCTCTTTGAAAGCAAGACCCTGGTAAAAACAATACTATCACCTCACTGAAAGAAGGGAAAACATTTTTATTTTATTTTATTGCAGAAACTACTGTATCTGAATGAGCAAAGAAGTTGATACTGTCAAAGTATACAGAAAAAACAGACATCCAAGCAATGAGTCTGGCAATTGTCTTTCTCTCATTCCCCAAAATCTGCCTCTAAGCCCAGCAGAGTATCTACAAGATCATCCCTAACAATGATGTGCTATGATTGTCAATCTCTTTATCAAGCTTCGTATTAATATGCTGCTGTGTGAGTATTCTACTGTGTTGGGCCCTATACAAAGTAAGCACTTAGGAAATACTTCAATGAGAAGATGGTGAGGGAATTTAGACAATGGAAGAAATTCCAAATACATTTAAGAGATGATCTCATGTGTCATATACAAATCAAATGAGAAAATGCATATAGAGCAAGCATTTTGAAAGTACATAGCACAATATGTCAACTATATAGGCAACTAGGTGGCAAAGTGGATAGAACACAGGACTTGAGTCAGGAAGATCTGATTTTGAGTCTTGGCTCTGGAACTCTCTAGCTAAGTGACCTAGGCAAGTAATTTAACCTCTCAGTGCCTCAGTTTTCTCATCAGAAAAATTGGATAATAATAGCACCTACCATGCAAGTTTCTTATACAGATCAAATGAGTTAATAGATATAAAGGACTTCACAAACTAATGAATGTCACACAAATTGATAAAAGTTCCCAGTTTGCTAGTCATGCTTAATCAGAATTTCTTTCTATTTTAATAAGACCACTAGCGGTATATAAATGCTATATAAGTGCTACCTAAATGCTAGCTGTTGTTATTGTATGTAAGGAAAAGGAGAAATTTTATTTAAAGGAATGCAACCTGATAGAAGGTCTCAGAGAGGAAGCCTAGCACAATGGGTAGAGATCCTGGAAAGCATGTGTGAGAGAAGAGGCAGGAATTATGACCTTTTAAGGTAGAGGCAATACCCACATTGATGAGATCCCAGATCCATCCACGTTAGAGAAACAGTAAAACTGATAGAACACTACTGACTTTTGATAAATAAAGTAGATGCAAATGATACCTTTAAAAGTATTAAACAGCTGGGTGTGCAGTGAATAGAGCCCTGGCCTTGGAGTCAGGAAGAACTGAATTAAAATTCTGCCTTAGACACTTACTCTGCCCCCCTAGGGAAGGCACTGAAACTCTCCCTCAACCTTTGTTTTTTCATCTGTGAAATGAAGGGGTTGAACTTATGGTGCCTTTAAACTCACAGATCTGCTCTATGGGATCTTGCCCTGCAAATGATGAGGAAGGGAGAAAATTGGCATATATTGCAAAGACTAGCAGGTTTGACATAGGAAGATGAATTTCAGTTGAAAGGGCCAAAAGTTCACAAGAAACAATATCTGGTAAGAAGGGCAGCAATAAAACTCATGGTCCCAGATGTCTGTTCATAAAACTTCAAAGTATATGTAATAAACAATATAAAGTAGATGTTTTAATTTAAGGAAGAAAATTTCATCTCATTTGTTGCTGAGATTTGATGAGACTGCAGTCATATAGAGAATATAGCTATGAACTAGTATGTCTTAATCAAAAAGAACAAATTACTTAGACATTTTTGGGGCTAGTAAGCATTGTATAATAGGAGCATTTAGTTAGCAGTGTAGAAAAGTCATGTGAGGATCAGAGGAAGGAGAAAAAGAAATGATATTGTAGTGGGAGCACTGTAGAAACCACCTGAGCAAAAGAAGACAGATGATGAATTCCTGGCAAGCAAAGGATCATCCAGTATGCAACTGCAACTGGGGAGTTTGGTCAAGGATGGAGAGGTAGACCCTAAGAATCATTTAAATGGAAAAATACATCCATAAAAATCAACAGTAAAGATAATGACATTATTTCAGATGTCTTATATTCACATTTCACTAGAAAAATTGAATGGAAAATTAATGACTCTGAGACTATAGCTATGGATTTCTTTTCAGAACTGCTGCACCCATTCACTCCTCTAGCAATAGTGTATTACAGTGCCTGTATTCCCACAGTCCTTTCAACAATTATTTTCTTTTTCTGTCACATTTAATGTGATGGATATGAGGAAGAATCTCAGTGATGTTTTCATTTGCATTTAAAAAAATATCAATTATGTGGAGCAATTTTTTTGATATAGCTTGATTTTCATATGGGTTGATAACTTGCATTTCTTATTTGGAGAACTACCTGTTTATGCTAAAATATGATAAATTATTAGTTATATTACTTAGCATGATGATATTAAGATTCAAAAATACCTTTTGAATGGCAGTATAACAGAGATAAAATTAATTTTATTTTACAAGGCATTTTTTCACTTAAAAAAAAATACTAAGGAATTTGGGGGCAGCTAGATGGCGCAGTGGTTAAGGCACTGGCCCTGAATTCAGGAGGACCTGAGTTCAAATACGGCCTCAGACACTTGACACTTGCTAGCTGTGTGACCCTGGGCAAGTCACATAACCCACTGCCTACAAAAAAAAAAAATACTAAGGAATTCAAGTCATGTTATACTTCCACAGTTCTCCATAGCCAAGTCGCTCACTATCCTCATATCATAAAAGACAGACTGAATGTCACAGGTAAAATTTTATCAACAGTTTATAGTATCACAAAACCAAATACCAACAAAGCTCCTAACATTTAAAACAAATTTCATGGTTTTTGTTTTGGTTTTTGTTGTTTTGTTTTGTTTTGACCTTCATGGACCTTTGCAAATGGATATCCAATGTCACTCATACCAATAGGAACAACCTTGAAAGAAGAGGTAAGAAACCACAATATCATAGCATGAGAAAAATACTGTAAAATGATAGTTACTGTTAAAATTTAGTCTCATGAAGCTGTGTAATTCTGAATCACAGAAAAGCTGTTGTATGGTTCATCCTTTTTGCTATTTAGTTCTTGGTTACTCATTCAGACTACAGGGTAAGTATAATGATTGGAGAGGCAGGAGGGTAATTAATGGTGATCACTAAAATGAGCAATTGCTAAACGAACAGGCCAGTTACAGCATGACACAGTCTATTCCAATGGCCACAAGCATGAGAAAGCACAACATAAAACAATCTTCTCGATAACTACAGGAGTAAAGCCTGATGCTCGCTTAATTTGAATCAATATGAGGAGCCTCACCCAATGTGAATACTGAAGGAAAAAAATGTTTTGATGAACTGACATTTCTTTCTCCATTCAGTTCTATGGGTGAGATGAATGACATGATCATGCTTGGGTGGATATAATGATAAGAAAAAAAATTCCTATAAAGTTACAAAGTACTTTCCCCATGTTAACCTACTGAGGTAGTTAGTTCAAATATCAACATCTTCATTTTTCAGACAAGTAAGCTAAAACTCTAAGAATTTATCTGACTCAACCAATGTTTCACAGCTAGAAAAATTAGAATTTGAAATCACACTCAGGGCTCCTGACTCCAATAAGTTGGCACAGAGACATGTTTAGGTCCACATGAAGAAGAAATTTCTAACAAATAAGAGCTATTCTAGTACAGAATGTGATCTCTTGGGAGGGACTGGGTTCCATATCATCAGAAGTGTTACTATAGTGAGAAAATAATTATTAATAATTGATATATTGGGGGACCCAGGGATCAGTGTCTTAGTTCTTCCTCCCTCCATGAGATAATCCATCAAATCTCATCAAGTCAAACCCACCAGACCCTAAACTCATAAAAGGAGCTTAGGTGGAGATAAATTCTTTTGTCAAGATAGCCCAAGGATTTACTTATGAGATTAAACTATACCTAGATGAATGGACTATGTCCAGACCAACTTGAGTATGGGAGGCCGGAGTCTTTCATTCCTTTCTCTGATGTCATCCTTGGAATTCATATTCATATAGCCTACCTCCAATCATGCCAACCAATATATCTGAGGGATGCGAACCAATTAGCTTTGATTAATGTATAATTACCCACCTCTCTCAAAAAAGGATAAAAACCCTTGGAAAATACCATGCGCGGGGTTTTTTTTTTTTCCCTTTGGTGGTGGGGGTGGGGGTGATTTCTCCTGCTTACACTGAATGGCATGCTGAAGTTCTCTGCCTCTTCTACCATATACCCTGGGATCATGAGAAGATAGGGAGACACTTAGTCAATCCCTTACTGACATAATATCAATAAATAAATAGAAGCTTATCCAAAACTTGTGAATGAAGTAATTATTTTCAATGTCGCAGTAACCAAACTGTCTCCCAAGTCTTTCAGGATCTGAGAATGTAATTCATATGGACTCTGCTACTTGAATTGAGCAGAGGTTTTTGGATACTATCTCCTTACTTATCTTGAGTATGAATTGTGAGGAACAGATTCTTTATTACAAGGCAGAATAGAGCAGACACTTAAGTGGGCAGAGTAAACTTATATGGAAACATATCAAGTGAGGGTAGTGGCCAGCTGCCATGGTCAGAGTTAGGAGCAAAAAGCTCAATTGTATTCAACCAAAGCAAATGAAATACATGATTTTAAATGGATTACTGTGTCATTTACTTATATAAGAGGACTGGCTTAAGAGGAGACTGGAAATTTGTTTTATTTGGACCATTAACATTTTCAATGTTTAGAATTCTGTAAATATCTAATGTGATAGTGGTGGGTGAAGGGAAGTCTATAGAGTCTATAGAACAATACAATTATATCATTGGCTAAAAACTATATAATTTCAATATGTTTTCTGAAAGCCATTTACTTGGGTCCATTTATGATACTTTACATAAAACCCCCAAAGTTTGCAAAGATATGATAAAACTTTAAAAAATAATACATGTATGGAATAAATAGAACTTTATTTTGAATAAACCCAAATATTCAGTTAATCTCAGCATGATTTTTGCATATTTTAATATTGAAAAATATGCGATTTTTCTTCTTCATTAACCTGCTTATACCCTCATGAATAAGTGCATGTCACACCACTATATAGATGAACAATACAGAACTCCAGGCTAAGACACAGGAAAATGTCATTTTAAATTAACTAGGTTATATTGCTGAGAAAAAGGAAAACAAATTTCATCACTTCACTGCTTAATATATTCATATATTCTATTTAGAAGCATTCTATAACTACATGTTATTCTGTTGAATACAAAGGTTTTTTTCTCCATCATGCTTGAAGAAATATATAATTTTAAGCCTGGTTATAATGGTTTTTTCCAATTATAAAGTAGTTTTATAAATAGATAAAAATATCTAGTAACACATATTATGTTTTCATCTCCCACTTTTCTCCATGAAAAGCGATTGAAGGGGTGGGGTGGGGAATCATGGTTTCTAGCTACTTATTTTGATACTTAAGTAAAGAAGACTCAGTGTTATTGAAAAAAGATAACCATGAACATAATACCATTATACTTTCCATATGGCACTTTATCTCCTCTGGGAGCTTACAGTATAAATACACAAATATTTTATCAATGTAAAAAGTAATACTTTTGTGACACCATCTTGGAAAAGGCACTTTAACTAAGTCTTATAACTGACATCTGCCTGAGGTGGGATGGTGGAATTATTATTGATGGAAGAACAAAGAGGCTAAATGCCTTCTATGAAGTCACTCAACAAGTTACCATCAATGGTGTAAAAATATCTAATTACTGGAATACGCTGAATTTCCTTGTTGCTCTAGTGTCATTGGTATCAGAGGGACTTACTTTGATCTGACAATTATATGCATACCTAGTGGTAAGAGAAGAAATGAAAAAAAATGAGAATGACTAAGAAAAAAAGAGAGAAAACTCAGCAAAGTTCTAGGAATGAAACTAGACTAAATCGTGAGGCATTCTCTTCATGGTTTCCAGCTAGTAATCAAGGCCTTTGTCTTAAGAGAAAAAAAAAAGAACCTCTGAAATTTCCCAGGTTGACTGAAGCTTGAATTCACAAAGAATGTTAGGTAACCATCTGTCAGATTTAGAAGATTTTTTTCCTTATTGTTTGTGTCTTCTCTGCCTGATGACTTCAAGATTAAAATCTTCCTTGACCATCCCCAAGCTCTGCAATGCTGGGAGGAGATACTAGTTAGTCTCATTTTTGTTGTTCGGTTATTTCAGTTGTGAACGACACCTTGTGACTCCATTGGGGGTTTTCTTAGCAGAGATATTAGAATGGTTTGCCATTTCCTTCCCCAACTCATTGTACAGGTGGGGCAAATAGGGTTAAGTAACTTTCCCAGGGTTATATAGTATCTGAGGTGGGATTTGAACTCATGTTCCTGACTTTAGGTCTTGCACTCTATCCATTGTGCAACCTACCTCTCTAAGCTAGTCTCATACTTTACATTTATTTTTTACAAACCAAAGTGATAACTTGCATCTGGGATTATTAAACAATCACTAGATATCTTAGTACTATAATTAATAAAGTTCAGAACCAAAGAACTGGTAGCAGGGTGTTCTCTGGGAGAGGGGATAAGAATATGGTGGGAGTTATAATGACTAATTTGTACTAAAGCTTTACCATCATCTTCAGTCAAATTCAGTTGTCGATTCAATAAGCATTTGTATATATAAACTCTGTGAGAGGCACTGTAGAAACACAAAATACTTCCTCCCCGCAAGGACTGTACATTTTATTAGAGGGTAGGGAAGGGAATTATATATACTATACACACACACACACACACACACACGTGTTTGTGTGTATATATGTATATGTATGTGTATGTGTGTGTATGTGTATGTGTATATATATATATATATATATATATATATATATATATATATATATACACACACTTAAGTAAATGAAAAATACATACAAATAATTTTATTATGGGTGGTTCCTGTTAACAAGTATATGAGTTGATTTCAGTTTCATTTCTCCTCATCTTCTGCTAACAAAAAAATTAAGAATGGGATGGGATTTGTGATTACACTGGTATAAAGAGCTCCCCCTGTAAATGGAGTTCAACATGTTTTCTGCAACTTATAGCCTTAGGAAGTTGTCTAGAAGAGTGGTGAGAAACTTGGGCTACATATTGACATTATCTATGTTCTACTGTATTTTTATTTATTTTGTTAAATATACCCCAATGACATTTTAATCTGGCTCCTGATCACCAGGGAGTCTTACAGGCCCCCCAGCCTAAACTAGGAGCTTTAAGGACTTTCTAAGGGTCGCAAAACTAATATATGTCAGAGGCCAAGTGTTGAACCCAGGTCTTTCTGATTACAAGGCCAACACTGAATTCACTATACCATGGTGTGTACCTAAATAGATTAACACAGTGAAATCACCCAAAGAAGTCTGTGTGTGTGAGGGTGGGATGGGGTGGGGGGTGTATGGAACTCCATATCCAATTTACAAACTTAATTTACTCCTGAATATTCAAAAGTTGATTTAACTGGGCAGCTAGGTGGCTCAGTGGATAAAGCACCAGCCCTGGATTCAGGAGGACCTGAGTTCAAATTCGGCCTCAGACACTTGACACTTACTAGCTGTGTGACCCTGGGCAAGTCACTTAACCCCAATTGTCTCACAAAACAAAACAAACAACAAGTTGATTTAATGTAGGGACTTATCTAAGACTGGATGAGCACAGAGGATTATCATTATCTTACAATTTTCAGAATGTGTGTGTGTGTGTGTGTGTGTGTGTGTGTGTATGTGTGTGTGTGTGTGTGTGTGTGTGTGTGTGTGTGTGTGTGGGGAGCGGTATCCTGCCATAAGGGCAGATTTTAGTGTGAGGAAGATATAAAAGGGTTATTGTCCACTGAGACTGAAGAAGAAATTCAATCATAGCTTCTTTTCCCTGTCACTAACTATGAGTGTCAAAAACAGATAAACAAGAAAGGATAATATAGCATAATTTTGGCAGCTAATGCAAGGCTCAAGACTTGGGAGGCAAAATTGAGCATTTCAAATCATACACACTGAATCAATCATCTGGTAATATTTTATCTTTGACAGGTGAAGTGAAAGTACCTCCCATTCTCTCCTCTTCCGCATTTCCACCACACCATTTCTTGGAGTATTTGTAAAGACATTAAAAGGGACAAGACTGGGCTTGGCTCTGAGGCAGGAGACCAGGCTTGCTTCTTTCCTGACACTCCATAGCATTATCTTAATCACAGATATCAAGTCATCAGTGAAACTGACCTTCGTAGAAGGGCATACAAGATTGTCTTGCTTTGGAACAGACATGCATCTCTCACTCTGATGTTTAAGGTCTCCTCTGATTTATCTGACTGACAGTCGTTGCAGGGCACAGACAGTTCCTGTAGTGATGTTTACGGTTTATTACAATTAGAAATGAAATTACTGCTTGAGTCTTAGCTCCTTCCCTCATTATTTCTACCATACAACTTCCACTTAGGCCTTTGGAATACCTGTTTCTACTAGCTCTTTCTATGCTGAAAGCATGTGAAAGGATTAAGATGAGAATTAATTGCACTGAGACAAAGCTACCAAGGGACATGCCCTATGAGAGTTGCTCCTCTGCCCCATGGGATTACATGTCAGAGAAACAATCGCAGCAATATATCAGGGAACCTAATGTTTCTGATGCTTGACACAACCCATTATGCCACCAATAAGAGATGTTGAATTCTGTGGGAAAATCACAAAAGAAGAGGAAATGCACTGTCACTTTTTAAAGCAGATTTATTAGAAAAACAAGGCTTCTTTATGTTTAAATTTGACAATGAATAGATCAGGCTGCTATTTTATTACTGCTGCTATTAAAAGTAAATGCAAAGGATGAATTTTTTAAAAAGAAACATTTAAATAATATAATGGAAACAAAACAAAGCAAACCAAGGTGAAAGCCAAATCACATTCTGTTTGGGGATATTTTATTCCCTCAAATACTGCAGCATCCATAAGCTAGTCCTGTTGATATACCAGCTCTAAATTACAGAGATCTAAGTTAAACTCAAATCAACATGTATTTGGTTTAAAAGAAAATTATTAAATTTCTTATAAAAATTCACTCTTGTTACTTGGGTACAAAAAATAACTAGAAGGGAAAGCTTCAAGAAACAGAAAAAAAAAATCCCTAGGGTTTTTGAAATGAAAATTCAGGTCTTTGCTTTACTGGAGAATTTCATTTAAAAAACTCTCTTCCTTTTCTGTTTTCTGGAGTTTTCTCCAGTTGTTTTCCATCTAAGTATCCAAAATAAGTGCATTTTTATAAAGATTTTTATAACTGCCTTTTAAAATCATTTTTAATGGTGTTTTTCTTAGATCTTTGTAGTTTGGAGCTAGTTATATTTCAGATAATGGTTTATAGGTGTTACAACATTTAAGGGAGGGAAATGACCCATAAAAAAAAAAAGGTGAAGACTTGATTTTCACCTTGGATCACTTGGTTTTGTTGTCATATTTCTGGAGAATTCAGTATAACTCCAACTTCTCTGAACAGAGATTCTAGTTGCCTTGTGACATAGAAATGTCTTAGAGAAACTTCTGGGGATTTTCACCAGAAATTTCTCCATAGAAAATCTACCCTCTAGGAAGTTTTAGGATTAGTTTAAATAAAACAAAATCTCTGGATTATAACTATTCTAACCCTAGGCAATCATATTGATAATTATTCATACTCAGCCCTGACAACCTAGAATTTAGAGGGAACTCCAGAGGAAAATCTGTTTCTGTGACAAAATTACCTGGAGTATAAGATGGAAGGCAACATGGAGACACAGTTGACTAGAGAGAATACATTTGTGAAAGTAGTAAATTAGCAAATCTTTATTGATTTATTCCCAGTCTTCAGTCCAGGCAACCAGAGATTATATTTTAATATTCTTTATTTGGGGTTAATAACCTTGTAGGTGATAATTAGTTAATTCTTTGTTGTACCCATAACTTCAATAAATCTATAGAAAAAAAATCCACATCATTTTGTCTTATCAAAAGGGAATATTTTTTTTAAATTAGGGAAATAGTATTTATAAAAGAGACTAAAGGTCATTGGCCTATCATAATAAACTACCCACAAAGAGAATCTGACACTGAATACTAACTTATACCTAAGACAGGGACTAATCTTACTAGTAAGAACTTAGAAATACCCTACTCCTGCTTTTAAACTCAGAAGGCAACATCTTGTTTCTGGGAAAAGCACTGAAACTGGATGCATAGTACTTGAGATCAAATCCTACCCCTTTCCACTCCAGGGCCAATATAATAAAAATAACCATTTCACCTAATTTATATATTCAATGCCATCCCAATTAAATTACTAAGAAGTTTTTTAATGAATTAAATAAAGTAATAAAATAATTCATTTAGAAGAACAAAAAGTCCAGAATATCAAAGGAACTGATGAAAAAGATAATAATGATGATGGTGGTGATGGTGGTGATGGTGGTAATGATGATCATGATCATGATCATGAACTTAATACTTGTGTGGTCGAAGCAGCTAGGTGGATAAAGCATCGGCCCTGAATTCAGGAGGACCTGAGTTCAAATCCAGCCTCAGACACTTGACATTTACTAGCTGTGTGACCCTGGGCAAGGCACTTAACCCTCACTCCCCCCCCCAAAAAAAATTTAAATAAATAAATAAAATAATACTTGGGTGGTCTTAGGCAAGTCACAAACTCTCTGATCTTCAATTTCGCCATCTGTACATGAAGGGGTTGGACTAAATGATCTCTAAGGCCCCTTCAAATAGGATCCTATGTCCAATTAAGAATAAGATTTGAGGGGCAGCTAGGTGGCGCAGTGGATAGAGTACCGGCCCTGGAGTCAGGAGGACCTGAGTTCAAATCCGGCCTCAGACACTTAACACTTACTAGCTGTGTGATCTTAGGCAAGTCACTTAACACCAATTGCCTCACCAAAAAAATAAATAAATAAACAAAATTTGATATTTAAGTAACCTTCATATTTTCAGGATGATGTGCCAGCACTTTGCTCTAAGGAAAGGAGACCCTTGAAAGTATAACTAAAACAGAAAAGAGTCTCATATACTAATGTCAGACCATCTTCCTTACAAACAACTTTGTTGTATAGTTTCACCAAGGAACAGGAATGACATACAGGATCCTAACTAATATTTACTTCAGGAAGCTAAGTACAAAATACACAACGGGAGAAAGGAAACAATGGAAGAAAAAATGAGAAAAGAAAGCAAAAGGAAGGGAGGGGAAAGAGAAAGGACAAGGCAAAGGCAAAAGGGAAAGGCAGGGGAAAGTAAGAGCTGAAGGGGATGGAAGAAGCAAACAGAAGCAGAAAATAAAATCAAAGGACATGAAATTAAAACAAAGTTTAATTTCACCCAATAATTGGCAGTTTTCAACTATAGGATTCTAGGCATTATGCCACATAAGTGTTATTGTTAACCCGATAGAATGTAAGCTTCTTGAGGACAGGGGCCGTTTAATTCATGTTTGAGTAAAACAGTGCCCAGCACAAAGGAGGCACCTAATAAGAGCCTTTTAAATGGGATCGAAATGTATGCTGTAAAATGACACTACCTAAAATGTCTTTCACATAGACTCAATCCCCTATTTTTGTAATTTACAATTAATTGGCATTATTGTAATAAAAGGGACTGAGCAAAAGATTTAAAATGTTCACCCTGCCTTTTCAAGTTTTATTTTCTGGTAAGAGAGAAAGAAACCAACAAGAACATAAATATTCACATAACTCCTTCCTTACCTGAATTTTACTTAATATTTATTACTCTGTGATCCACTCTAGAAGAATTTGCTATGACCTTAAGTATGAGTCCTGAATCAGTGGTAAAGATGTACAATATTGTCAAGACCTATTATATACCCATAGAGGCCATAATAGTTAGAATAGCTAAGAAGAGGTGGTGGCAAGTGCCACAATGTATTCTGAAGATAAGTTGGGGACATAACCTACTTTGAGTACACACAAGATAATGGGAAAAAAGATTCTGCCATAGAACAAATTAGATTCACAAAATACAGATAAAAATAAACATAGAAGCAGAGTATTTGATAAGCCCAAAGACCCTAGTTGTTGGGATAAGGACAAAAACTACTGGGATAACTAGAAGGCAGTCTAGCAGAAATTAGATATAGATCAACATTTCACATTGTATTTCAAGATAAACTACACATGGGTATATAGCTTAGGTATAAAAGGTGATATAATAAGCAAAGTAGAGAAGCAAGGAAAAAACTAAGGTGAGTCAATAAATAAATGAGATAGAAAGGGTCACAAATATAAAATGGACAATTTTCATTGCAGAAAATTATTATTATTATTATTATGAGAAATAAAAACAATACAGTTAAAATAGAGGGAAAAACAGTAAATGGGGGAAAATCTTGGGAGCAAATTTCTCTGATAAAGATCTCATATGGGGCAGCTAGATGGCTCAGTGGATAGAGCACCGACCCTGGAGTCAGGAGTACCTGAGTTCAAATCCAGTCTCAGACACTTAATACTTAACTAGCTGTGTGACCCTGGGCAAGTCACTTAACCCCAATTGCCTCACTAAAAAAAAAAAACAACAACAACTTATATGCCAGCTACATAAGAGACTGATTCAAATGTATAAGAGTACACAAACCATTCTCCAATAAATATTCAAAGGATAGAAAGAGGGATTTTTTTACAAAAGAAGAAATACAAGCTAAAATAACTATATAAAAATACTCCAACATACAAATAATTATAGAAAGGGGAGCTAAAGAAACTCCGAGGTTCTACTTCTACTTCACACCCATAAGAGTGAGAAAGATGACAGGAGAGGAAGACAACTAGTACAGGAACTTCAGGAAAACAAGTGCTTTTTTCTTTTTTAATTGTGGGGAGTAGAAAGGAGTAAAATTAAATGTTTAATTGGGAAAAATAAAATAAAGAGAAGGGGACACAGAAAAATAAGGTAGTCTTGCTACTGTTATGTTAAATTAGAAAGAAATGAAAAAAAATCCATATGGTATATGGAGTGGGGGTGGGGGAAACTATGTAATAAAAGTTCACAATTTCAACTAGAATCCCCTTTTTACTTTCTTTATGTATTGGAATAGTCATTTTTTGCCATTTCAGTTGATAGCACAAAGAAAATTTATTACAAAAACTTGCATGTTAATAAGTTTGAGATGTAAACCTCCCTATCTCTGAAATAAAACACTAGTAACAGAAACAAATAATATGATGTGTTCCCCAAAACAATATAAGTAAATGATATCAGTAAGATTACAGTTTAGAGCTCCCCAAGTTCAACCTTCTCCATCTTCAAATATAGTAGGAAATAGAAGAAAAATCCATGGATTTAAACCTAGAATCCATGGGTTCCGTTTTTCTATTCCACTACTTAAGAGCTGTGTAACCTTTGGTTAGACATTGTACCTTTCTGGTTGGTAGCAGCATATTCTAGCTCTCAGTCTCATAGATTGCGATTTTGTGATCTTTACCTGGTTCATGTGAATATCAAATGAAATTGCCCATGTGAAGTACTTGTCAACCCTATAATGCTAAAAACAACAACTTTTCTATTATTACAGACAAGAAAACTGACACCCAATAGGAAATTGATTGGTCAAAGTCACCCTGATAGCCCTACCTACATTCTAGTTAGTATCCTCCTCCACAAGTAGTAGTTTGACCTCAAATAGTAAACTACAACCTTGATCAACATTTACCTGGGTGTAAGGTCTATAAATCTCATTAGTTTAACTGGGGTCAGAGAATACAACAGTTCTTTAACATTGCAAATTAGACCCATTCAATGATTTTGAAATGAATAGAGCTCTACTAAGATCAAGGGCCCTAAATTCTTTGCCCTTAGGTAATCCTTTCAGATGCTAGGGGGAAGAAAATTTTGCATATCAAATAGAGAAGATTTGGCTCTTTCCATAAAACAACTCCCTGTACTCAGGTTCATCAACCTCCTCCCAAATCTAAAACCTCTTTCAAATTGAACAGCTTTCTTTAAGTTATGCCTTACTTTAAAAAGTAAAACTGTATCTTTTACTAAGTACACCTTTCCAAACAGACTTAAGTCTCTCTGTCTTTGTTACTACTCTCCTTAAAAATCTTTCAATTCCTCCTTGTCAATGGAATCCAGTTCAGATGCTTAATCTTTCATTCAAGGCTATTGGCTTCAACTTATCTACCCTTTAGCCTTAGTTTCCCTCTTACTCAAACCTAACTAAATTTCTTGCTGTAATGAAAAGATTCAAAGTTAGTGAACTTAAATATAAATTCTGCCCCTTTTATTTAATTAGTTCTAAATAGGGTAATTCACTTACCCTGAGTTTCTATAAAATGAGAAAGTTGCATGGTCTTACTCAACATTCCTCACTCTCCCTCTCTCCCTTTCTTCCTTTTTTTTCTCCCCTACTTCCCTCTCTCTTATAAACACAAGAAATAAAAAGTGTCCCAGGATCAGTTGATTGGTACTGGTGCCAATTAAACAATCAACAAGGCAGAGATATGGAAAGACCAGTTTGTTATGCTCATAGACTCACTGTATACAAAAATCAGTGAGCCCTAAGCCCTGACTTTTAGCAACCTTTTAGTTACATAAGCAAGATGGGTACAATGGAATATCAAAGAGTAAATAAGGGGAGATGCTTATTTACAGCCCAGAGAAGAGGTGGCAGAAGGGGAAGAACTTTATCAGGAATACCCAGAAACTAGCTGGTAAACATTAGAACTATAACTAATAATCTCAAACTGTAAATTTGCAGACAGAGAAGGAACTAACCAGTTAACACCAGAGTCAGTGTGATTTTGAAGACATTAGTTAGTTACATGGCCTACTCATTTTAAATAAATGATGGTAATAAACTTGAGCCAGAGATTCTCTTCTCCTCTTCTCTTCTCTTCTCTCTTCTACCCCCCAGCCCCCACAATAACATGGCAGGTGATATGATGGTTAGAGAGCAAGCCTCAGAGTCAGAAAAAAAAAAGTATTCAAGTCCTATCTGTGACACACATTCTCTGTGTTATTTTTAGGCTAATTATAACCTCTGAGTAATGCCCAAAAAACACCTCAAGAATTTAAGTTGCAGAACAGTTTTCAATCTTCATTGGTTAATGATTGGAATGACGCCACCTGCTGGAGACTTACTGTAGAAGAGTTCCGCCCATGAAGCGAAGGTCTTTGAGGGCAAGACCAGAAGTCTTTTCTTTGGCATCAGGAAGTGGCGTTGTCTAGTGGGAGGAAGAAGGAAGAGACTAGCGCTCTGTCTCGTGCTCTTTCCTTTGGACTCTGGTGGAGAGTGGAGCTAGAAATGTGCTCTCCCTTTAATAGATAGGAATCTAGGCCTTTCTCTCTCTCTTTACCAAATTCTTATTCTCCTTAATAAATGCTTAAAAGCCTAACTCTTGATAAAGCTTATAATTTATTGGCGACCACTCATTAGATATTTTAGACAGTTTAGCTAGAATTTTTGCCCTTAACAGATGGCGACCACAAAGAGACAAACCAAATGTTCGTCTTCTGATCTTCAGCCCTTAACATTGGTAAAGAAAATTTCCTAACTGGGATATGCCTATGCCAGGGGAATCACAGTTTGGTTTTGGACATGTTGATTTTGCTTGTGCCAGTAGAATATGTGGTTAAAATTTCCTTTAGGGTAAATAGGAATTTAGAGAAAGAAGAGAAGAAGGCCTTGGGAAACACTCACATTAAGGAAATAGAAATCCAGAGAAGGAACAGGTTGGCAGGTAAGAGCACAACACAGAAAGATGCAATTTGGACACCAAATAAGATCAAAAGCTGAGAAGTCAAGGAGAATTAGGGTTGGGGAATGGGTATTTGATTTGTTAATTAGGAGTCCTAAATGAAAAAATAAGTTGGGCAAAATGTCATGGGAATCAGTCAGCTTTCAGTCAATAGGACATTGTGTATAGATCACTTGTGAGTGAAATTTAGTTAGGAAGGGGAATATAGAGCTGATTGAGAGAAAGACTGCCCCCTTCCCCCCCATTTTTTAAGAACTGGGGGAATCTGAACATGTTTGTACTCAAGATGGGAAATGAGAGTCACTGGTGGAGAGGGAGAAATTGAAGACTGAAGTGAAAGGAAGGAGCTTATTGGTGAATCAAGGTCTTAGAGGAGGTGGAAAGGAAGGGCATTAAGAATGAATAAGGCAGATTAGTATTCAAGAAAAGTAGGGATGCTGATTCTTCTATGACCTGAAGAAAACAAGAATGTCAGTGGTGATGCTGAGAAAATCTAAGAAATGGGAAAAAAAGAGAACTGAATTTGGCCATCAGATAACCAGTCTTTTCTGAGAGTAAGAAGTTATCATCTGTTTTAACTAAATATTTCTAGGGGTTTTGAAGGAAGATAGTACTATAAATATCTTATAGAGTCTGAGTTAATTTTTAGTAATAGGACAATCTAATGACTATAGGAGCCATGCATTTTACTTACTCCTTTTTTTTTAAATGAAAATGAATTTAAGTGGTTTCAAATGTTAAGCATATTCATGGAAAGAACAAATAACTACTGCATACAAAATTAGTCCTCATCATTTCCTCTCTTAATGTGGTAGAAGTAATGCCCCATCACAAAGCTCTAATACAATAGAACATTTCCAGTGGCTTAAAAAAATAAATCTAAATTAGTCTAAGTGGATTGAGGTTAAACTGGATGTAAATTTAGATCATCACAGGGGATACTGAATGGTTCATTACAGTTTCTGACTAGTGTGGCATTTTGTATTAGAAATATCATAAAAAATATTTAAAAAATTATATCATAGGGAATAACATTTAATGAGGAGTTTTCATTCTGACGATCAGATATTAGTTATAAACTTGAGTTATAGACATTTTTCAACAAAGCAAAACAAAATAGTAGCACCTTGATGATCCTTCCTGACTGTAAATGTGTGGTCAGCTAAATTACAGGCTTTTACAATAGCTTGTCTGACAATCAATACCCCCAGCCCTGTTCCCATGGCTTTATCTATTTCATTAAAACTATTTGCTTTCAAAATGGATGGGCTTAATCTAGTGGATTAATTTAATTCCTAACATATTCTTCTATAGCTATATTAATTTATTAACCAATGATAAGAAAAAATGCATCAAACAAAAATATAATTTTAATGTTGAATTACATAGTATAGTTCTGGTATCTGCTATCTATATTTCATACACCTAGTTATGTCCTAACTCCTCTGTTGTTCTGGGCACAGTGAATAAAGAAATGGACTTGAAGTCATTAAGACCTAAATTCAAATCCTGTCTCACATGTTACTGAATGTGTGGCACTGGGCAAGTCATTTAATCTCTGTCAACATCAATTTCTTCATCCATAAAATGGGGATAATGATACCTGTTACACAAAGTTGTTGTAAGGATCAAAAGAGACAAAGAGTGTTTTGCAAACTTTAAAGTGCTATGTCAGTATCATCTTCATTATAAGAACATTTCAACGAAAGCATAACAAATTATCTTGGAAAATTTGTTCACTGTGTACTGAGTTGTGGATTCAGACTTCATCCATCTGAAATGAATATACTCATCTTGGTAACTATTTCTAAAACCATAAAATTCTCATTAACCATTAAATAATTACTAATTACTAAAGGTTTTAAAATTGGAATCTTTTGGACAAAAAGAGAAAGGAGAGTTTATCATAAACTCTGTTTTCTGAGTTGACCTAGTAATCAATGTTATTTTGAAGTTTCCAAATTAAGAAGGGAAAGTAGTTTCCCTTATCCTAAGCATTCTGAACAGAACATTGATTTCCATATGTACACAAAGCTAACATTGATTTTTAGATTAGCTCCATAAAAAGCTTTCTACAACTTGCTCTGTGAGCTGATGGGCTTAATCTTGCGGATTAAATTAATTCCTCACCTGTTCTTAATTTTATTCCAATTATGATTGCCATGCTAAAATTAAACAAAATGTATACACACTTCTACCTTTGGGAAGAAAAAATAATGAATTTTCATGTGAATCTCTATCCATTTTCCTTTGGGATCTTCACTTCCATTTTAGGCCTAGAAATGGAAAGCAACATTAACAATTAGTGTTCCACCTCAATTCTGTCCAGTCTCTCTGTTTTTTTCATGAGAAACTCCATAAAGACGTGGGTAGTCCAGGAGCAAACCTGTTTTCTCATGGGTTTCTCGGCCAGAAAGAATACAGAGTCAAGTGGAGAACTATAAATTTTAAATACCACCTAAATTCTGACTTCATCTCTGACCTTAGTATTTGAGGCCTGAGACCTGTAATTATTCTCATATCTGAATCCAGGTGTTCTTTCATTTGTCCTTGTAGTGACAAAACAAGAGTAATTGAGATGAAATAATTCCATCAACTATAAGAGTGAAGGAACAATTCTTAGCATCTTCAGAAATCTTTTGCAAAGAGAATATATAAAGAATATATGCATGAAAGCAGGGCATGTATAAAGCTGACCTTGTTTCTCACCAACCACATGTTCCTGACACATTGATCATGCTTTCAGATGATAAGGCAGAGCTAATGATTCAGAGATTATTTAAAAGGGAGTGACTTCACCCTCAAGCTTCTCTTCCATTCTAGTTACAAGATTGTTTTCAGCCATTTCCTCTGAATGGTGTGTAGAAGCGGTGGATTAACCTATTCCACACCCTTGCCAACCTGAGACTAATGGGCGCATTTCAGATAAAATGCATGTACCTGAAAAAGCAAGCATATTTCCCCCTGACTTTTTGTAATTGTCCTTTCCTGATCTTAGAAAACTGAATATCAATACCAAAAGATGGATATATAGAGAGCTAGAGGCAACCCTGTGAGTTTGAGAGGTAGAGAGGTCCTGAATTCTTTTGGTCAGAACTGACTTGAAGCCCAGAAACGCATCTGCAGAAGCTAGTCCAGTATTCTTATTGAAGATGATTACCAAGAGAATGGGCTAAAGGTCCAGCCTGCCCTTCCAGAAAATATGGCTTTGAAGTGCAGATTCTGGGTAAAATGTAAAATTTATGATCAACAGTGTCACCAACTGTTTTATGTATTGAAGAGGTTTAATTATCAGTCTCCTGAGAAATCATAAATAGTTCTGGTTATTTAAGTTTTGTTGGTGCACACTGCAAGCTTCCTATGTCTTACAGTATTTTTTAAATTATGTGCCCTAAATAAATACCTGTCCCATACCTGATTTACATAATACACTGAAAGAGAATCTTTTCATTCTCTCACTACAAAATCTAATTTTTAAGAAATTCTTCCCTGGAGTACCTTAGTTGGGGGTTTAAAGTGCCAAAAGTTGTAAGAAAATGAATCTTAACTGCTCTCCTTGGGGTCCTGGCTTCCCTAGAATTAACCCTGATCCAGACCATATGCATGAATCAGGAGTTGAGAGGAGCCCTCAGGGAAAAGGGAACCAGCCTCTTTCAGCTAATAGTGGTTCTTTACATTAGACAAGGAAAGTAAATATCTTGCACTTACCAAACCATATGTTATTTAGCAGTGGAGCAAACTATCATTATTATGCTAATGCTGGAGCAAGGTTATATCAGTCTTTTTCAAATCACATGCAAGATGTATTTTATAAGACATGCTAAGACTTTTATAAGACTTGACACATTTCCACATAATGATATTCTATCTTCTAAGATTTCTGTAATACCTGAATTATCAAAAATGTATACTAAGACATGAAAGATAATAGAAATTACATAGTTATAAATAGTGGAAACTGACAGAAGAGGTTGATAGTGGATAAAAAGGTTTTGGATTGGATTTCTGTCATGAAAACCTTGACCTCATTCAAAAGATGGTATGGGAATTATAAAGCCTTGGGATCCTAGAAAACATTTTTTTTCTTAAAATTAAGGATTATTCATTCAAGTATCATTCAAGCAAGGGGCACATTAAAAAATTGATAGTACAAAGCCTAGCATAAACATCAGCTCTATTTTCATGTTAGGTAGAACATGCTGGCATGCCTGAAGCACTGATAGTGATTATAGAGCCTCCACACAGTGGACCCTTGCCTATAAAATATGCAGGATATGAAGAAAAGACTGGCCCTGACTTGGGAGGTGATTCTTTTCCTATCTCTAGACAAGGAATAGAGTAATGGGGAAGAGAGGAGTTATGCCAGGGAAGGGTTACAAGGAAATTGAAGTGTTGCTGCACCAGTATTCAGGAGCTTGGTTGTCATCCTCTCCCATGAAATCTAAGGCTTTTCAGTTGGCATTGTACATAGTTTCATCATGGATATTCATCAGAAAATTAAATAAATGAATAGATTAAAAATTTAAAAACCAGGATGTAAATCCTAAACATCAAAAAATTTCAATCCAATCATTCTGGGTCATTTCTGATCCTGAAACCTATTAGAAACCAGGTTAGTTCCTGAGCTATCCCTGTATTTTATCAACATTTATCAACATTGGAATATAGGTTTAGATCTACAAATTCAAGACATGCTTGGATTCTTGAATCTACTATGGAATTGAGTGAACTTCCCCAACAATTGTGACAATAGTTTCGGAATTCTCTGTAAAAAGGCAATTCATTCTTTAATTCAGCTAATATTATTCAGCATATATTAAGTGAAATGTTGCTTGCTATTAGAATGCCCTCCCCCACTATGATGAAGATGCTGATGATAATTAGCTTTTATATAAGCACTTCAAAGTTTGCAAAGAGCTTTACATATATTGCTATTTACTCTTTGATTTATTTACTATTATTATCCTCATTTTACACATGAACCAACTTCATCTGAAGGACAATTAAGTGATACAATGCTTAGACTGACAGAGCAGGAGTAAGGAAACTCATCTCCCTGAGTTCAAATCTGGCTAAAGACACTTACTAGCTCTGTGACCCTGAGCAAGTCATATAACCCTGTTTGCCTTAGTTTCTTCATCTGTAAAATGAGCTGGAGAATGGAATGACAAACCATTCTAGTTTCTTTGCCAAGAAAACCCCAAATAGGCTCACAAAAAGTTGGACATAACTGACAAATATTAAAAAATGTTTTAAAACTCTCAGTTAAGAGAGGTCAGGTGACTTATCATGGATCACACAGCTAGCAATTGTCTGAGGTAGGATTTGAACCTCAGAACACCCTGACTCCAAAGCCAACATTACCTACTGCAGTATCTAGCTGTTATGAGAAGCCTCACAAGGAGCTATGGATGGGGGAGAATATCCAGGCATTGATGCAGTGGTCCAAGAAAGGAAATTAAATAAAATATTCTGGAAATTTTACAATATGAGGTATCCATCACTGCTCCAGAAACACCAGAATAGTACATACTAAGGTATTTTCAGGCTATTCAGCATCTCCCTCTACCCTGGAGAAGGAGATAATTTGTATTTAAAACCAATTCATTGTTGAAAAGGACAATAATCGGAAATGTTCTGGCACTGTTGTGGCCCTGTAACTACTACCAATTTATTTTACTATAAATATTCTTTTCTTCTCCTTGGAGGCTCCAAATTCCTCTGTGGAGCTTGAAAAAGGAAATGTGTGTGCGTCTATATGTAGATTTGCATCTATAGCTACATATGTCTGTAGTTAATCTATACCTATATCTATCTACACATATAGCTATAACTATACTACAAATAGGGATAAGAAGAAGAGGGATAGGGATACATAATAATGAGAACAGCTAACATTTATTTAGTGCATATTATGTGCCAAGCATTGCATTGAGCTAAATGCTTTAATTATTATCTCAGTTGATGTTCACAACAACCCTAGCAGGTACGTGTGATTATTATTCTCCATTTAAAGATGAGGAAACTGAGGCAAACTGAGGTTAAGCAACTTGCCTGGGTTCTCACAGGTGGTAAGTTTCTAACAAATGACTTGCCTAAAGTCATATCAGTAGTTGTCAGAGAAAGTATTTGAGTGTAGTTTCTCTGACTAAATCCAACCCTCTTTCTACTGTATTTAGTTAGTACAGTGTCTGGTACATAGTAGACCCTTCATAATTTTTACATATATGTATATATGTGCACACACATGCATACATATTTACATATGTATCTATATACACATTTTTTTTTTAGTGAGTCAATTGGGGTTAAGTGACTTGCCCAGGGTCACACAGCTAGTAAGTGTTAAGTGTCTGAGGCCAGATTTGAATTCAGGTACTCCTGAGTCCAGGGCTGGTGCTCTACCCACTGCGCCACCTAGCTGCCCCTACACATTTTTATATATACACATGTGTGTGTATGTTTCTGACCCAGAGACCCATGAAGTATTTAAACGGCAATTTCCTCTCAGTTTGATAGTGGACACCTGATGCCTTAATTTGAAAGAGGGAGTAAAATACTGCTTCTTACAAATTAATATTTGGTGTGCCAAGGAAGGAGATTGTGCCCTGTCAAAGACTACTCTCTAGGTTGGCTAGCATGCAGACATTTTGTATCTGTAGGAAATTGATCACCTCCACAGATGTAATTATACCACAGCCTCCTGCCAGGAGCCATTAAAATGCATAGCCTGTTGTCTTGTTGCTTAATTACAGACTTGGGTTAACTAAACTTCTCCTGAGTGTACTGTACCTGATGCATCCAGCAAACCTCCTAAGTTGATGAATGTGCTTTGTTATATCTTGACATGGATCCAGAAATTTTAATGGAATATGTTATCCAAATAGCAGCGTGTGCTTCTAATTCATCTCCAGCTCAGTTCATCAGGAATACCATTGCTGTTTAATTTCCCAGACCAATAATAGTGTAATCCCTAGTGGTTGTACAATTGCTTCCAAGTGAAAAGCATAAGGGACACACTCAAAAAATGAAGGTATAAACCAGAAATTGAGAGAATATACTAAATTATCAACAGCACATTTTATCCTTTCCAATTTACTTGTTATATCCACATTTAATCTATATCAATAAACAATTTTGCCCGTCTTAATTTTCTTGGTTTAGCTATATGACACTGAAATCCAGTCTTGTTTTTAGAGTTATAGAGGTAAGGAATTTTGTATCTGGAAGGAATCTAAGAGAAGCAAAGTGGAGCTTTGGAGACAAAGGCCCTGGATTATAATCCTACCTCTCACATTTATTATCTGGGTGACTTTGTAATAGTCATTTAACCTCACTGTGTGTGTGTTTTTTCCTAATCTGAGAAAGTTATTAATTAGACTAAGTAGTTCCTAATTCCTTTCTACCTTCGAATTTATGACACTCCTTTTTTATTCCAGCATCATGATAACTACTCATGCTTTTCAGTAACTTCAATAATAGGATATGGTATAACAATCATGTGGGGAAATTCAAAGAGAATATATTAGAAGGTTATGAGAGTCCCTCCCTCTTCTAAATTCTTATAGAAAGAATAATCTAAGATATGAATTTATTCAGCAGCTTACATCTGAAGGTATCATTTTTTTAAGCAAACACTTTTTAATGCTTAAAGGTAGGTGTGTATTCTTACTCTAAATGAACATAACAGAAAACAAAATGAACCTGTTAACTCTTCAGCATAAAGTCACAAAGACCAGTGCTAGAATTGGGTATAGATTCCTAAATTCCTATCCAAATGGTGAGAAAAGGAAGGGCAAAGTAGGAATTGATAGGTTCCTTATGAGTGGGGATTGTGTTATTCATTGTACTTACATCTTCAGTACCTAGGATAGAGCCTGAAAGATCTCTGAATGTGAGGAAAGATTCGAGTTCTATGATTTAACTAGCTGCAAAATCCACTGTCTACCCAAGTCACTGCTGTACCTTAGTTTCTTAAGATCTAAAATGAAGATTCTCTTTGATCCCTTTCACCACTGACATTCTGTGATTCACAACTTATAATTTTAGCAATGAAATGCCAGATCAGAGAGATTTTCTCTTCTTAACAATATTCAACTTGGGATTTTCTCTTCTACAGATAATCATTTAGTGTCATAGGCTAGAATTTGGACCCTTTTGTGTCATCACAGAGAGTTACCTCCCTAATCTCACATTCCATGGAGGTCTACTTGTGATTTGAGAGCTATACTAAATCTCTCACAACCAATTTAAAGACTACCTCTTATCAATATGTGTGGGTGTTACTTTTCCAAGAGCTACTCTCCATTATTTACCCAGGGTCTGGTAAGGTCAAAGGATTCAACTTTAGAAGTAGAAGCAAGAGTAGATATAATCTAATCTAACCCCTTCATTTTAGAGATGAAGAAAAGAAAGTCTAATGTCACAGAGGGAATAAGTAGCTAATCCAGGAAAATCCTTTGATTCCAAATCCATTGGAATAATAAAGTATTAGTTAAACCAAATTTTCATGGATACTATGGGATTGCTGGTTTGCAATTAATGCCATTTTTTTAAAATCCTAAGTATGACAAAATTTGAGCAGCACTGATAATGGTATTCTACTTCTTATGACTCTTGTCTCCTCTTCTCCCCTTACATCCAAATATACCAACCCCCTTGGGATATTCTGACCTGAAGAAATCAATGACCTTTAATCCTCCCTTGGATTAGATCACATCTCTTCTGACAATTGTCTGTTGATTTTCCAAGTTCTTTTTCTCCCCTCAAGCTTACTCTAGCTCAATCACTTCTGAAGTCCCAAAAGATCTATGGCAGGTTTTCATTATTATGTCCAGAATAACTCATTTATGTAACCTATATACTCTCATGGCTTCCAAAATCATCTATCTCTATTTGGATACTTTTAACTTATATTTCCAAGAATTTTTTTTCTTTCAGTTTACTTCTTTCATCATCCTGCAACATCTCTTACTTCATACAAAAAGTGTTCATGAAGATCTACAAGTACTATCCAAATAATATAAATAATGATAACAATTCCTAAGATAGTTAGCATTTATGTATTGCCTCAAGGTTTACAAACTGCCTTACTAATATTATTTCATTTGATTCTTATAGCATTCTGAGAGGAAGGTGTTATTATTGTCCCCATTTTACAAATGAGGAAACTGAGGCAGGCAGAAACTAAGTGACTTGACCAGGGTCACATAACTTGAGTCACATAAGTCAGATTTTAACTCAGGTCTTCTTTAGTATAGGTCCAGGCCTCTACCCACGGTGCCACCTAGCTGTTTCTACAAAAAAGATAGATAGATGACATGATGGTAGATAGATAGGTAGATGGATGGATGGATGTAACACCACATATTACAGTTAAATAATAAAATTTCTCTAAATCATTCATTGACCTGTAGTTTTTAGAACGTAGTACATCACTGTTGAATCCAGAGGCAAAATTAATGAGCTCTTTAAAATGTACTTCAATATTATATGGTGGAACAATAAATGAATGTTGACTTTGAACCAACTACATCGGGTCTTTATGATGAAAAAGGTTTATAGGTAATTACTATGATGAAAATATTAGAAACTCTTTTATAATAGAATGCAAATATTTTTATCATTATGATAGATCCAGTTTTGATGCCTCAGTGCTTAAATTTTAAAAAGGTACTATCCTCTTCTAGATCCTAAGAAATCCAATTTTACCATTCCTTCACAGTTTGTCTACTGGTGGAAAACAATTTTTGCCATGCACAATCAATAAAAACAGAAGACAAAAAAACGATGTAATAACAGCATTTGCACACACAGTCAATTTAGTCATATCTGTGGATTCACTTACAGAGCAGCCTATGCTTAGGAGGCTCAAGAGTGTTTTTTAAAGATAATAAGATAGAACCAATAAAATTGACATTTTCTCATAATCTGCATTAACATCATACTTTAGAAAATTCTCTAGCATCTTTGATCTGTATGAGAATTTACCCTTACTAATTAACATATTTCCTTTTTTATACCACCTAAGTTTTTTGACTTCTCTTCCATCCTCCCAGAGGACCAGACATATAAAAAAGATTTGAAAAAGAAAAAAATGAAGAAGAGAAAAAGAAATAATCAAAACTGATCAACAAATATATGCAGTATTTCATACTTGTGGCTCTCATAGCCTCACAAAAGAGTTTAGAATTTTGTCTTCTCATAGCTCTTCTTTGTGGCCATGACTGTTCTCTCTGATTTGTGAAAGTAACAAAACCATTAACTCCATGTTTATTTCATCCTTTTTCTCTTAACATTAACATCTAAATAGTATGCTTCTTTTCTCTCATGAAAATCCTATTTGAGTACCACATTGTAATGTAGAGTTAACCTATGTTTTTCTTTTTTCTTTTTTTTAGTGAGGCAATTGGGGTTAAGTGACTTGCCCAGGGTCACACAGCTAGTAAGTGTTAAGTGTCTGAGGCTGGATTTGAACTCAGGTACTCCTGACTCCAGGGCACTATCCATTGTGACACCTAGCTGCCCCTGTAACCTATGTTTTTCAAGTCTACAATTCTATTCCAATAAAGATCTCAACATCTGAGGATCAGCCTATTTGTTTGAAGAGGCTCATTACCAGAAAATTAGCTATAGTAGTATAAAGTTTCATTTCATTTCATTTTTTTGTTACAACAACTTACAAGGCCAGTTATTAAAGAATTGGTTGGGGGTGGAATTGGGAACCATGAGCTGTGTCAATGTAAGTAGTTTCCTGAACCAATCAAATTATAGCTCTTTAACAAGAAAAAAATACATAGCTCCTCTTGCTTAGAGATCACTAAGTGCTTCTAAAACATCCTTTCAATAATTTCCCCAAAGCTATTACTTTTATAGATGACCTAGTTTATAAGATAAAGTATTAAACATTACTCTAAACACTGAAGGATAAGTAAGGTAAAAAACCAAACCAAACCAACATTTCTCTTTTTCATCCATGTCTCTAATCACAAACATGCCTTTGTTTCTTAAATTTATTCTTTTCCTCTGTAATAAAATGACAACATTTGGGTATGGGAACTTCAGAGAATATTTAGTGCGATGCTGACATGTTACAGATGAGGAAATGGAAGCTAAGAAAAGGGAAAGGATTTCCCCAAGATAGTTCATGTATATTTGATCTAAGAGTCTAAATCTTAACTATTCTTTCTCTTTTACCCCAATATTTTGTTTCACCCTTAACTCAAAAGAGGGGCATAGAATCTTAGATCTATAACTGGAAGGAAACTAAGAGAATTCTCTAGTTTGATCATTTTATTATATAGCTTGATGAATGAAGGGCCTGAATGGATATGCCCAAAGTTCCACAGGTAGGGTTAGAGGTGGGAATGGAGCCTGGATCTCCTGACTCTTTGGTTAGTCATCTTTCTACTGGACCTCACTACCTAAAGTCAAAATACACATAAATCAGTCAGTAAACAAGAAATTGTTAATTACTTTTTATGTGCTAGGCACTGAGTTTGGCACCACAAATACAAAGACAAAAACAGCCCCTGCTGTAAAGGAACTTAATTTCTATTCAGGGAGAGAACATAGGCACATTTAATAAGTACATTCAAAGTAGATGCAAAATGGTTTTGATATTGATACCACATTATTACAAAGTAAGAGGCACTAGTACCTGTGAAGGTGAGGAAAAGCTTCTGGAAGGAAACACTGTTTGATTTGAGTTCTGAAAGAAACTAGGGATTCTTAGAGGCAGAGGGGAGCAGGCAGTGCATTAGAGGCTGTACACATGTATAGAGATGTAATGTATGCTGAAGAGCAAAAATGTCATTTTGGCTATATTTGAGTGTACCAAGGGTAGTATCAAGAATAGTAAATAAATATGAAAAGTGAAATTGAAGACTGGTTGTGAAGGGCTTTAAATGCCAACATGGGAGCCTGCAACATATAACAGGGAAGCATGAAAGTTTGTTGAGTGGGGGAGTTACAATCTGTCCTTTAAGAATACCATTTTGGTAGCTTGTGTGGAAGACAGACTGGAGAGGGGATAGAGTTATGGAGAGCAATTAGAAAATTATTGTACCATTTCAGGTGAGAAATAATAATGACTAGAATTAGGGTGGCAACCATGTAGATAGAGAGGGATGGATACCAGAGATGTTATGAATGAATAGGTAAAACTGGGTGACTGAACAAACATGATTTTTAAATAAGAATATAACAAAAACACTACAAAGGGTGAAAAATACATCTTTGCTTTTAAAAAATAATGACTGTAGCTCAAAATCTGATACAAAATGCATTATCTGTGACATATTTAAATAGAGAGGGAGACAGAGAAACAGACATTTTGTGCAAGGACTAATTTTATCTTGGAAGCTAGGGTGAAAATTACTCTAAAAGAAGGGAAAATTTTATATGTAAGGAAAAAGCCATCATTGTAACTGTAACAAAAATAAGAGGTAGCATTTATATGGTGTTTTAAGGTCTACAAAGCCCTTTATATGTATTATATCATTTGATTCTCCTAACAACCCTAGCAGGTAGGTGATATTTTCACTCTTATTTTATAGATGAGAAAAGTGAAATTGAGCAATGTTAAGTGACTTGTCCAGGGTCATAGATTAGTAAGTGGCCAAAGCAGGATAGGAACTCAGATCTTCCTAACTTCAGGTTTAGCATGTTATCCACTATACCACTAACTGCCTTTAAAGCATACTTAAAAACACTTAAGGCTCCACACTCAACTACTTTGATTCTTCATTTGGGGTGGGAGAATGACAAAAGTTCTTGAAGTCCTTTCAATGATTTATTAACTCTGGTAGGTTTTGCAAAGCTGGAAATGCTTTGAATACAGGTATGCCCGAGGAGCAGTCTAGCTAAAATGGCATCAGGTAGTTGCAAAATTGAAGCAGGGTGATGAATTTCTCAGCCATAATAACTCTTAAAAAACAGCTCTTAATTTATAGAGGGGTCATGGTCTATGTCAAATGAGGGACTACCCTCGCAGATTTTATTATAAATCTTTGAAGTACTGAAAATTAACTATAAGTCTTAACATCATAAATACTATTTTTGTTTATCCTGGTTAGCAATTATTCTCAGAAAAAAGTTGGCAAAGTTCTTTGCAGGTAATAGTGACTAGGAAAAAATAAATTTGTAACCAAAACCTCTTGATTCTAATTTGGGGCATAATCAAGCTAAACCCATGGGAAATCCATCTTATTTTATTTAATAATTGAAGCTTAGCATTCTAAGGAACTTGAAAGATTATCTAGTTCAGCCTCCAAAATCATGTAAGAATGAATCTCTCTCTCGATAATCTTAACAGTTGATCTGTTGTGTTTTAGTTACCCAAAATGTCTGGTAACTCACAATAAAAAGGTTAACCTATTTTCAGCCACAATTTTCTGCTCAGAGACTTCTTTCTCATTCGTCCCAGTCAAGTACTTTTTAGCTAAGTGCAAAAAGGTTCCACTTCTACCTGGCAGTTTTGGAAATACTGAATGACAACTATCCTTCATAGACTTCATAAACCTGTTCTTCCCTAGATTGAACATTTCTAGTTTAGGCTGTTCCTATTATGATAGTCTCAAATCAGCTCAACATACTGGTCACTCTATTCTGCACAATATTTACTATGTCAATGAACTTTCTTAGTATGTAGTACTTTGAACAGAATTGAGTTCTCTAGATATAGGTTTTTGTTTTTGTTTTTATCAGCACAGAGTACTGATGGTTTCCCTTGTCTGGAATGCTGTAGCTCCATTAATGAAAAAAAATTTAGGTCACCTGAAACAAAAAACATTTTATAGACCTTACTAAATTCTCCAAGCCCAAATTTGAGGTGAAGAGGTAGCACAGCATCATAGAGAGTATACTAGGTTTTAGTACCTGGAGACATGGGTTCAATTCCTTGCTCAGGTATCTGCTATCTGCATGACCATTTGTTGTTTTTCAGTCCTTTCTGACTCTTTGTGACCCCATGGATCATAGGACAAGTCCATTAACCTCTCAGTTTCCTCATTTGTAAAGTAAGGAGGTTGAGATAGATGATGATTAGAATTCCCTTTCAACTCTAACTCTAGGACCTTATGAAATTTTAAGCAAAATTTTCTAGGTTTCAGAAAGGATAACAAATTCTCAAACAACATTCCATTTTCTTTAAATTAATATCTTCAATAGGAATTATGTCCTCTTGCCTGAGTTTATTCATGACCCATGGATTCTAAAAGGCTGGAGATAAGTGAAGTTTCTAGAAGCTTTCAGGAGTTGTTTTACTTTTTTTTTTTAATCTCAAGAGGAAAGTCAGAGATGAAGGAGTCCCTTGGCATTCACATGCTATTCTTTTGGATAACAAAGTTCTTGCTTCAGGCACAGTGATTCATCTTGAAACACAGCAACTACAATTATGCACTGAGGTGGAGATATTGTACATGTATATTTGCATAGTTCAATCCAATCAAAAAGCATACCAGGTCATTTTGCAGCCAAGAACTCTTGTCACAAACATATATTTTCATGTTAAGTAGAAAAATATCTACATTTAAAAAAAATAAGTAGGGGCAGCTAGGTGGCAGTGGATAGAGCACCAGCCCTGGATTCAGGAGGACCTGAATTCAAATCTGGCCTCAGACACTTAACAGTTACTAGCTGTGTGACCCTAGGCAAGTCACTTAACCACAGTTGCCTTACCAAAAAAAAAAATAATAAGTAGGGAGAGATGTTAGAGATGCTACTTCCCAGCATCTTTCTCTCCCTTCAGGTACCTGAATACAGTCTGGATTATGTGTCTTTTCTATCGAACCTAGAAGCCAAAAGAAAAGGATCTCTCTTTTCTCCCATGTTCTTGCCAACTATACCTCTCACACAGGCATGGATCATTGAATAATCAATCTCTACCAATGAGGAGAGCCCCATAAAAATGGACTGTGTGGCATGAGATATATAGATAAGGAAATGGAGGCCCAAAGAATTTAAATGACTTTTAAAATCACGTGGCTAGTTAATGGCAGAGCCAAGATGACTCCATGACTCCTAATTCCCAATCTAATGTTTTGTTTGGTTTGGTTTTTACTAATAACCTTATTGCTTCCCAAGAAATATTGGCACTATCAACAGTAACCCTCCCCCCCAAAAATAAGTCTTCACATGCCATGATCACTAGTTAGAAAAATATGAATCCCTGCTTGGGGCTAGCAACTCAAAGGGTTTATATTCATTTTGGAGTGAGAGCTGCAGTTAATGCCTACTGGCATACTAAGTCTAATCCCACAAACCTTCAAATGACAAGCCTTCAAATACTCAGAGACAGCTATCAATCATGTGCCCCTAAATATCTTCTTTGCTTAGACTTGAAATAGAAAAAGAAAACAAATGAAATGAATATAATAGTCACTAGGCAAATGCAACTCATGAAATGGTAGATATTATGAACTCCAAAAAAAAAAAAGGGTTATTATGAAGCTCACTTTGCCACTATACAATGATGTTTTTGCGTACACACTGATGAGATTTACATGTGTGTGTGTGTAAAATATTTTCATCTCAGTGCATAATTTGAGGTGTTATCCTTCAGGATGAATCACTATTTCTGAAGAAAGAACTTTATCACGTATGGAGCTTATTATCCAAATGAGTAACATATCCCTCAAAGCTCTAAATCTATGATCCAATGATTTTATGACTGCCAAGAGAGTTCTTCATCATCGGTTTAACTTGAGATAATCAAAAGAGTCCTGAAGATTTTCAGAAGCTTCAATATTCCCAAGCTCTCAGACTGAGTGTCAAGAGGAGGCTCTAACAGAAGCATTTGGCACTGGATAATAGGATCATAGATTTAGAGAGCTGAAAGGTACATCAGAAGCCAATTGAGTTCATTCCCCTCATTTTAGACACAAAGAGGTTACGTGACTTGCCCAAAGTCAAACAAAAAACAAATGTTAGTATTGAAATTTTGAGCAGGACTGGGATTTTAATCAAGGCCCCCTAATTCTAAATCCAAAGTCTTTCCCATAACATTGCCTTATATTGTAAGAAAGAATTTTTATTGAGAAAATGTATTTGAAGCAAATCTGGTAGAAGGGAGAAATCTATTTTTGCATCTATGAAAAGAGGAAGACTATGAACAAATAATGTAGAGGTTCAAAGAAGGTAAAATGAACAATGTTGTTTACACAAAAGTGAAAAAAGTTTTTCACAAACAAAATGAATACAACTAAAATTTGAAGGATAAATAACTAGGAAAACCTTTGCAGCTATTTTCCATGGTAAAGGTCTCATTCCCAAGATACATATGGAACTAAATAAGATTTATAAGATTAAGAGTCATTTCCCAATTGATAAGTGATCAAAATATAGCAGATTTCAAAGGAAAAAATGCTATCAGTAGCCATATTTTTTTAAATGGTTCAAGTCTCTGAGGTAAATGTAAATGAAAGAAACTCTGAGTTTCTATCTCATACCCATAAGATTGGCAAAGATGATAAAAAAGGAAAATTCCAAGTGTTGGAAGGGTTTGGGGAAAAGAGGCATACTAATGTCCTATTGGTTGAAATACATATATGTGCATCTATATATCATCGCCCCAATATACCATCCATATGCAATCAAGTAGTATTTTAGCAAAACAGATTTTGGCAATTGAGAGAGCAGAATCAGTACATGCAAGGATCTAACTATCATATGGAGATATACTTCACCAAAAAGAATCTACAATAATGATGTAGTGATGCAATGGTTTAATCACTAATGGATATGAGATTAGGTTATATTCTTGATTCCCTCCCTGACATTTTGCATGACTTATGGCAAGTTACTATCACTATGTGCCTTAGATTTCTTATCTGGGAAATGAAATTCTATTTGTTCCTGCATGTTTATGTATAAGGTGATATGTGCTAATTTTAAATTTCTCCAAAGATTTAGGATATCACCAGGGAAGATTGTTTTTTATGTTCTTAAAGTTTGGCAATCTTAGTAGAGAGAGAAGGTATTGACAGCCAAATACATGAGCCATAGTGGGGGGTTGGGCGATGAGTTTCTTTTGGCTCTATTCTCCTCCCTACTGTAAACCTTGCCAAGTCAAGAAGAGGGAAAGAGAAAGTGGCAAAAGCAGCTTGGAGATCTACCAGGTGTGATTTGGAGAGGATCTATTGGCATTTCCCCCATAAATGTTTGGGGACCTATGGTAAGAGTCATTAACTTTTTCATATTTTAAAATGAATTTCAATTCATATCTTCAGTTTTTACATCTCCTAATGTCCCTCTATATTTCTCCCCTTAATTTCTGCCAGAGTCATCTCATATAGCAAATAATTTTAATAAGGAGGAGGAAAAAGAGAGATTCTACCAAACCATAGAATATATTGAAAAAAAGCTGATAATGCATGCACTATTTCACATGACTTTTTATGCTGGGAAGTATACTTTGGCCAGAATTGTTTTCAGAGGCTCCAAAACTTATTAAATTTGGAAGCACTGTATGACTCTTAGCTCTTAATGGACAAAATAAATGAAACTTGAAATAACTATATATACAATATTCTTGCAAATAAAACTGACACAAAAGGAGACAAGAAGATGGGTTTTTTTAAAAAAAGGAAGAATGAAGAATATTCTTTTAATTTGAAAGAATTGTCTGTAGATCACAAAATGCCTGATCAGTATCTTTTTTGTTTGAACATCAGGAGAGATAATACATATTTCACTATTTTTTCTCTCCTCTTCAATCTGACCCAAATTGTTAATTTATCAGGGAAACAGAATTTTACTTTCACAACTTCATGAAAGCATTCCCCTTGTGAATTCTCTAAAGGAAATTTCATAGCCTGAGAATGTTTAGAAGGAATATTATTTCTCCAGGGAAGCATTATTTTGTCTTTGCTAAATAACATTTTCAGACAAAAAAATAGATTAATCATATATATCCCATGTCATTTCTACACAGGATTGTCTATGGAAAAAAAAAAGATTTATCAACCAGAAAGTACCACAGATTTGTCCTAGTAATGCTGCATCCATCAGAGAATGTTATAGTGGATAGAGAGCTGGCCTCAAAGCCAAAAAGGTTTTGAATACATATTGGCTCTGTGATTCTGGACAAGTCAATTAACATCTAAATGCTCTAGGAAAATCTCTAATTCCCTAAATTTCAGAGAAGGTGTTGGCCCATGTTAGTAAGATAAATTGCTTCATCTGGGAGTTTCCTATGCCAAACTGCAGAGGTCCAGTTCCTATACTCATTCATAGGTTTTATAAGATATATCCAATATTAGCTAGTAAAACAGAATCACCTATGCAGAGAACCTAGAATATAGCCTGTGTTGAGGAACAACATAGAGAATTTGCTTTTTTATTTTAAATTGTTCCAAGATTCAATCAAAGAAGATTATAGGTACAAATGATTTGAGTAGGTTTTGTGAAAACCAAGATTCTCAAGACATGCTACATTGTACCATCTTCTAGCTTGCCTCACCCAGCCTCCATGTTCATTCTGATGAGTAAGACTCGAGCTGTGAAAGTGGCTTTAAAAAATAACTGCTTAAAGAGGAAAATATCAACAATATAAAGCATTGATGAAGTGATACAATATCCTTAAAGATGACACTAATGTTATCTCCTTGAGGAGAAAAGCAATTGTGATTTCTGTTGGGTTTTTTTTTTTGTCATGTCTTATTTATTTTAATGTTCATTTAATTTTTTTTTAATTTCCAAATTTTCTTCCTTCTTCCATCCCCTCCCTCCACACATTGAGAAAGCAAGCAATATGAAACTTATTTTACATGTGAAGTCATGCAAAGCATATTTCCATATTATCCATGATGGGGAAAAAAGCAAGAAAAATAAGGTGGAAAAGTATACTTCAATTTGCACTCAAAGTTCATCAATGTTCTTTTTAATGGTGAATATTATTTTTAAATTTTTTTGGTGAATAGTATTTTTAATCATAAATCCCTCTGAATTGTCTTGGATCATTGTATTGGTCAGAATAGCTAAATCTTTCACAATTGATAAACATTACAATATTGCTGTTACTCTGTACAATGTTCTACTGGTTCTGTTTACTTTATTTTGCATCCATTAATTTAAGTGTTTCTAGGTTATGTGGTTTTTTTTTCTGAAAACACAACCCCTCTCTCCATGTCATTTTTTTTTAGCACTATAGTGTTTCATCACAACCATATATCACATTTTATTTGGTCACTCCTCAATTAATCGGCATTCCATTGGTTTCCAATTCTTTGTCACCACAAAAAGAGCTGCTACAAATATTTTTGTATATATTGGTCCTTTCCACTTTTCTTTAATCTCTTTTGGGGTGGGGGTCATTCCCTTTTTCCCCATATAAATATTTTATTATTTTCCTGTTACATTTAGAGATAATCTTTAATCTCTTTGAGATAAAGACTGTGTCATGTTCTTGCTGGGTATGAACAGTTTTATAGCCCTTTGGGTAAGGTTCCAAATTGTTCTCCTTAGACCAATTCACAATTCCACCAATGAATACCTTTCATATAGTGATTAACAAATTAATAATGAATCATAATGAATGAAAGCTAGGTAGCAATGTTGATAGAGCACTGGGATTTGAATCAGAAAGACTCATCTTCCTGAGTTCAAATCTAGTTCCAAACACTTACTAGCTGTGTGACCCTGGGCATGTCACTTAACCCTATTTGCCTCAGTTTCCTCATATATAAAATAAGCAGGAGAAGGAAATGGCAAACCACTTTAATATCTTTACCAAGAAAATGTCAAATGGGGGTCACAAAGCATTGGACATGACTGAAAATTGACTGAACAGCAACAAAAACAATGAATTGGACTACAAGCTAAAGAGGGAAAGGGAAAGCATAAAAATAGTGAAAGTTCAGGGTAAGATAAGAAGAAAAGGAAGAGCAGAAGAAAGGCAATTGTAACTATGTTGTAATTGTAAAGGCAATTTAACTCTATGGTTGGAAGTGACTTCAAAAGTCATTTAAGCTCATTCTTCTCATTTTTACTTATAATGAAATTGAGGTGCAAGAAGGGTAAATACCCTGCCCGATGCTGAGCAGGAAGTCAGAGGTGGTCTGTGAACCCATGGCCTTTAAGTCATGAAGCTAGTACTCATTGCACTGTGGTGATGATTCACATGAAGAGGACGATAGGAGAAGGAACAGAGGGACAAGGATGAAGAAAAGTAGAAAGAGAAGAAAAATGAAATACTAGTTAAGAGCTCCAAAATTTTTTTCTGCAGTTGGGACCAATGGTTTTTGTGTTAAAGAGGTCCTCATGATGACCTCCCTTCACCAAGACAGACCATCACCTGCTCTGCAATTTATAGTCTTAAAAGAATTTTCTGGAAATACAGGGAGGTATAGTGACCTGACCAGAATCATAAAAATCAGGATGTACCAGAGATAGGATTTGAATATAGGTCTTTCTAACTTGGATCAGTTTTTTCTTCAAGGCAAGAGAGTGCTTTGAACTTTTAAAACTTTTATCACTGGTCTTTCAAAACCTCATTTATGAACTTTAAATTGAACTCACTGTTGGGTTCTTTTGTGTTTAATCTAAAAATAAACTTCCATGAAATATTATATTAAATTCAAAATTGCAAGACACATACAAATTTGGACCTGAGGGAGTTTGACTTTGAAAATAATAAAAATTTTGTGCATGGAGGGGAAGACAGAAATATGAAAATAAAGGTTTGGCCATTTATACTTAGAAACTAATAAGATCACCATTATTTCAAAGCAATACACATGTACCTATTCAAAAGATGTATTTGGACATAATATGATTTTAACCAAATTTTTCATTATGATTTTCTACTGCTTTTTCTTTCAGAAAGATAGTTTATCACTTTAAATTACTGTATTTCTTTGTTTTTATTTTATAATAATGGAAACTTTCTTGTTTAAAGTAATGGAAGGTAATAAAAACTCCAGATTTATGTACTATGTTTATATGTAGTACCTTTCCCTATAATATGGATGCTACCTAGTTATAATAAACTTCATTCTGGATTTTATGCTTAGTTGCTTCTAAGTAATCAGTACATTGCATGGATCTTTCAGTGAAATCTTTCAGATTATTTGGTTTTGCAGTTACTGGTCAATAATTTCCATTCAAAATTGTGTACACCATGACTCTTTGGCAGAGATTTTTAATAACCACTTCAGGGATCTTCTTTGTAATATCTTGCCATCTTTGTTATTCGACCAACCAGAAACTTCTTCATACTCCTTTAGTATTCAAGTTATTCTTGGAACAGGTTTACCACATCTGGTCTTAAGCCTAGCATAGGAGTCCTTGATACCAGACCATAGATTGGGTAGCACAAAGTCCCTTATCTCTGCAGCTCCTTAGCTAAAAACCAAATCATATTGTAAAAAAAATATCACAGATATGAAGTTTTCATGGTAATTTATTTATGACCTGCCAAGATGATAACAACTTTCAAATCACATCACAAATCTTTCTAAAATAAAATAAGCTCCTTATAATTTTATACCCTATCATTTAGAACGTTTTCACATACAACAGATACCTTCTAGCCTAACTTGCTGCAACAAACAGCTATTATTATTCCATTTTATAGATGAGAAATAAAAGCATCAAGGGTGGTAAAAAGTAATGAAAGTGGGGCAGCTAGATGTCGCAGTGGTTAAAGCACCGGCCCTGAATTCAGGAATACCTGAGTTCAAATCTGGCCTTAGACACTTGACACTTACTAGCTGTGTGACCCTGGGCAAGTCACTTAACCCCCATTGCCTGCAAAAAAAAAAAAAAGTAATGAAAGTAAAACTTCTTATAGAACCAGGAAGTGAGAGAGTCAGGATATAAGTCAGATCAACTAACTCAGTTTTAAGACTTTGTATTGACTCAATTCTGCAGTTATTTAAGTAATAATGATGCCCGGAAGTCATAATAGTTTGTATGCTAATTAGCATGTATTAACTGTTCTAAAATACTTTTAAACTTATGTTTTTAATACATCAAACAGTTATTTAATGAGTACAGAACTAATGTAAAGAAAATGCATTACAGTATAACATGATTTGATAGAAAAGACAGTATACTGTGGGTCTGGACATTTACATTAGAGTCCCAGTCCTTCCATTTGCTAACTTAAATGCGTGATCTTAGGTAAATTAACTCATCACTATGATTTTAAATTTCTTTTTCTAAAGAGTTTCCCTTTTCTCTCCAATACAGGCCAATGTTCACTCATCACTTCTGCCTTCCATTGTTGAAATAGCCTCCTAAATAGGTTCCCTGCTTCTTATGTCTCCAATCTATCCTCTGCATAGATGTCAAATGGATTTTCCTAAAACATGTCTAACAATGTGACTCCTCTGCTGAAAAACTCCTCCTTTAGGATCAAATACAAACTCCTTTGTCTGGTATTTAAAGCCCTTCACAATTTGTACTATAAATTATTCTCCTCCAAATATCATGAATTCTATGTTTCAGGCAAACTGGTATACTTGCTGATATTCAATAATGTTCTCACCTCAAACTTCCTACATACAACCAGCAAGCTTTTTTTGCATGACAGGTGAGAAATTATTATTTCCAGTTGCATAATTAAAAACCTATTTTTTAGGGTTGTAGGCTGTTATTTTTGTTTATACTTTTAACTCAAAAATAGTTGCTAGACAATTATTTCTAGCTAAAAATTCAATTATGGATAGAATAGGAAGTAATTTGCAAAGAAACAAGACATTTCTGAAACAGAAAATAAGAAATAGTGTGGCAGGACTGAATATTATCACACATATGTATGTGTGTGTATGTATATATCAATATAGATAGATAGATAGATAGATAGATAGATAGATAGATAGATAGATAGATAGATAGATAGATAACTAGCTATTTGGAGGATGAGAAAATGGGAAAGAGCATACAGTATTAGTATATGCTAACCTTAAGAAGTCAGGAAGTAATTGATTGACCATTCAATAAACATTTATTAAGCACCTACTATGTGCCAGGCACTGTGCTATTTAATGAGGGTACAAAAAAGGTGAAAGATAGTCACTGTCCTTAAAGGGCTTAAAATCTAATGGGAGAGACAAGTCGGTAGGAATTAGTCAAATCATTTAAAATTTAGATTTATATGACAGAAATATTAACATCTTTCTAAAAACAACTATAATATTAATGTAGTTCTTTCATGATATATGTTTTGATGATCTTACTAGGTCTAGCTAGGTCTAGGGTAAAGTACCAAATTGTACCTTTACCATTGAGTAATTCAGATAAAAATTGATTTTCATTTAATTTCTCAAGGATCCACAATAATACAGTTCTTTTGAGCCCTTGAATCATGAAGAAAACTGCCTGCATTCTCCACTATCATTTGTCAAAATTTAACATATATGAGTGTCTATGTATGTGTCTATGCATACATCTTGTTTTGAATTTTTTGATATTTGAATTAATATTTTTTGCTACATATGATTCCAATTTCTTATTGTTGTATAATATATATAGCAAAAATGTGATCCCTTCAAAATACCATCAATTATTTGTCTCAGTGAAGATATATGAGGATTTAGTATAATAAATAATGTCAACAATGTAAAACAAAATGCTCCTTTTAAATCCATCATATTTTCACTGACAGCATCATTTGGGGATATTTTCCATTGCCATGGAAGAAGTGTAACCACATAATGCACTGGTGAAATAGGCCATCACAATGCACTGGTGTGCATATGTATTTTTTAAGACAAGATTAATTCTATGAGTCTTATAAATATAAAAGTCCTTTGTATAAAGAGGAAACATATCTGTGAAGAAGAATATATATTTCTTATAATGTCACTTTAGATTTAAAAATATCTAGCTTAGGAGAGCAAGGTAGGGTAGAAAAAGCAGTTGACTAGGAAACAGGAAGGGAAGAGAAAAGGATAAGAATTTATATAGTACCTGATAAATGCTCTAATTTAGTCAGTGCATATAATTACTTTATATTACATAACATCTCTTTATATCTGCTACAGTTTCCAACACAGAATTCTGTACACAGTAGGTTCTTAATAAATAATTGGTGGTTGATTTACTACATAGTGAATTTTCCTAGATATATTTGTGATCACAAGAAATATTGTTCTACATGCTTTTGGAAGTAGTTAAGGCAGTTAACTGCTGTGCAGGTAATGTATGCAAAAGATGTAAAATATCATGGCATAAGTTTAAAACAAAACAAAAAAGGCCAGGAAAAATTTTGTAGGAATTTCAAAATTGCAAAATAACTGACATTATCCACTCCAATATCCCACCAAAATATATAGAATAAGGGCAGTATTTTACACTTGCTATTTTTTCATCTTTATAAAAAACATGATTTATTGTATTCTTTATATTTTATTCTATTATCAATGACAATTTCCATTTTTTCAATTGCTTCCAGTAGCATTATTTCACTCACAGTTTTTTAAATGTAAAAATGATGAGAATTTTATCAGTTTACTTTGCAGCATGTAATTGTCTCCCTTATGCAGATCTGACATTTACAAGACGAAATTTATAAATTCCACAAGAAGAATATTATTGACATATGACAAGAACATTTCCTTTAAGAGCCTATATTAGCCATAAGAATTTCAATTAATTATGCAAATCAGTAAATGTACAGTTTCAAATAGCTCATCTACTAAAATACATAGGTAACTACATATATCATAAAGTTTATGTCTTTCAATGAATTATCTTCAAGCATTTCATTTGATGTCCCATCCCCAGATTTAAGAACAATCTAGAACACATAGAAAAAAATTGTGAGTACAAAAATTAGGTTTAAAGTCTGGTTTTGCCATGGTATAATACCAAACCAATCATTTAATATCTCTAACCCTTAGTTTTCTCCACAATAAAATGAGAGTTGCAATACAGGGTTTCCTGGAAGCCTTGGTGCAATCTTAAGCTGAGTAAAGCCCAACAACTTTTAAGACACCCTGTACTTGCAACATCTGTTCTCATATAGGTATTATAAAGATTAAAGCCATGGATGTGAGTATTACTTGTAACTATAATAGTGCTATATAAATGCAGGCTATTATAATTTTAGTGAGCCAGAGGAAAATAAGACATTACTTTTTATTCTCCACTTTGCACCTGCTTCCCTACCTGGTTTCAACTCCATGGAACAAGATATGCTCGTGCCAGTATGTCCTGGTGTCCCATTTCCCTCCCATCCCCCAACTTTCCTGATTCCTCTTGTGTTGTCTCCCCCTTTAGATTGTAAGTTCATTGAGGGTAGAGACTTCCTTTTTATTAATTGCAAACCCAGCACTTAGCAAAGTGCCTGGCATATAGTACACACTTAATGTTTATTGGATTAAAAATAAATTAGTTTTTATAATTCAATGACAATTCTTTGAACAATAGAAGAAAATAAAGGCAATTTTTATCAGAGAAGTTATCCTTTTTTGGAGGAGCAATGTCTTTAATCAAGGGTTAACTTCTTCGGGGGCAGACCTAACTGGATCAATATAATATAACTAATTCAATATTTTAATGTCACAACCCTAATGGATCAAATTACTTTGGTCTCAATTTTAAATGTAGTTTATTTACTAACTGGTTGTACTCTTACATTTGACTCCATCATGCTCCCAGAAATTGCATTATCAGGAAACTCATCATCCTACAAGATTTTATCAGCTATTGTTCTCACAGCTCACCAGTAACATTAGTATGTTATTAGTATTTTGTCTGCTTGCTTCTCTGATTGGAGAGCTGAAGGAAGGATCAAAGACTTGTCCCCCAAACTGATATTTGAGGAAGGCTCCTAGGCCAGCTATCTCTTAATTTTCCACTCAACTGCATTCCTTTGGACTGGACTCTATCATGCCCTCCTTGGCCAGGTACTTTCCTCCTCCAGCCCACTTTTTGGCATCCTTTTGTGTGTTGTCTTCCCCCAATAGATTACAAGCTCCTAGAGAAGAGGAGCTGCCTTTCTTTTTCACAGATGTACTCCCAGCTCTTAGGATAGTGCATAGCACATAATAGGTTCTTAATAAATGACTGACTAACATGAGGTCAAGGGAATACAAGAAGCAAATGCATAGGGATAAAATCTCATACTGATACATCCAATAATATGCTGATATCAATGTGACATTAACAGAAAGATAGTGATAACAGTTGTAGGTGTGAGATAAAGAAATCCAGCAGTTCAACAGTGAAGTGAATTGAGTTAGAAACCTTTAAAACAAAACAGTAGGTCATGAAATGCCAAATAAAATTTTCTTTTCTATGAGGAGATAAAAGGAAAGAGCATTGAATTATGTCTTTTAAATAGATTTTGACTAAAAATCCCCAGAGCTTTTCCCCTCAAGCCTGTTACACTAATTGGAAAAATATAAAACAAAGGTTCTTTCATCTCTCTATAAAACTCATCAGACACCCAAACTGTATAAAGGCTGAAAAGCCAGATCTACTGATGAATTTATCAGTCACATGTCAGTTTACTAAGTGCTCCTGAAAAGTAGACATTTCCACCTACATAAATCCTCTCATTCATCAGTGAAGAAGACCAATCATTATAGTCAACTTTCTTTTCCTAGAACTCTATTTAACCAGCTCTACACTCAGTCTTACTTATATGTCTTCCTCCTCCACAAAGCCTGATTTATTTTTTCACTGGTAGCCAAGATTGACAAGAGAATGGTAGGAAGGTGTGGATAGATTTAGTTGCATATTTCTAACACAGATTTCCTAATTCACTACTTGAGTCATTTGCAGAATGAGAGGCTATATTTAAAAGATTTATAGAAAGAATAGAGAAATTTCCTTTAAATATCAGATCCCTGCCCTTAGCATTTCTTGTGTCTCATTTCTTAGTCCATACACAACTTCCAAGGGATAACAAGAAAAATCAGAGGAGTCAGTCTCTCTTTCTTCTCTCTCCCTCCCCCCTCTTTCTCCTTCTCTCCCTCTCTCCCTCTCTCCCTCTCTCTCTCTCTCTCTCTCTCTCTCTCTCTCTCTCTCTCTCTCTCTCTCTCTCACACACACACACACACACACACACACTCACATTATAAATTAGGAAATTTGGAGTCACAGTATGGTCTAGCTCAAATAGAGGGAATATGACTAAGATGTAACAACTTTGGCAATCAAGTAAATAATGTGGAAAGCATTCTTCCTCCTCCTTTCTATTGTTCTAAGGTTATCAAGATATAACATTACCATTCCAAGGTTCTTTGTTTAATGAGACTCCCCTTATGACCCCTAGTGATCATACAGTTCAGAAGGGACTTGTTTCCCCACATTAGAATGTAAGCAGTTTTTTCCTCTTATTTTATCTCTTAGGCTTTTTCATTCATGTTTACCTTTTTATGTTTTTCTTATCTTTTGTGTTTGAACACCAAAGTTTTTACACAGCTCTAGTCTTGTCATCAAGAATGCTTAGATGTGCTCCATTCCATTAAAGGTCACCCCCCCCCCCGGGAGGATTTTTTTTTTTAAGTTGTCACAGAAGCCAACTTGAGAACCATCATTATCTCTCACCACCTTGGGTTTTTTACATTTTTAATTTTTAATTTTAATTTTTTTTGCAGGACAATGAGGGTTAAGTGACTTGCCGAGAGTCACACAGCTAGTAAGTGCCAAGTGTCTGATGCTGAATTTGAACTCAGGTCCTCCTGAATCCAGGGCTGGTGCTTTATCCACACTGCACCACCTAGCTGCCCCCACCCCAGAGGATTATAAATTGTTTTGATAAGTAAATTAATCTTGGCTGTGAGACTCTAGTCTTTGCTTTCTGGAATATCCTTGTCCATACTCTTTGTTCCTTCATGATGTCGGTTACAAAATTATGTGTGATCTTGACTGTAGTTCATTGGTACTTGAATTATTTTCCTTTTTGTCTGCTTGCACTATTTTTCTTTGACCTAGAAAACTTCTTTCTCACTATAATATTCACGAGAGTTTTCATTTGGGGATTTCTTTTCATAGGTGGACAGTAGATTAATTATAATAGAATTTTATTGCAGGATTGTATATTTGTTGACTCATTCTTTCAGCATACTTCCTGACATCAGACTTTTAAATTATGGTTAGACTCAGCATACTTTTGGTGGGAATGTCCAAAATGGTTCTCCTGCTGCTTTATTGGGGAGGGCAGGATTTGAATATTGTGCTATTTATTTCAGACTCTCTGTGACACTTTAGTCTTAGGACCTGAAAGTTTTCAATGAGTTCAAAGTGGTCTGAGTCCTACCACCTCTCTCCACCCCACCCTACCCTGGCCCCATATGAACTTTTTAAGTTCCTGTCTTGTATAAAGGTCTAAGTACCATGCCTGTAAGCTTTATCTGTGTGGTGCTTTATGATTCTGCTGCTGGACTCAGTCACTATCAGCCTGGAGAAAAACTTTACTGGTTCAGAGTGACAGAACTATAGGCTTTCTTTTGGTCTGGGATCTCATGATGCTTATTCCTCCTCAGTGTTCAGACTGTGCTAGAAGTTGCAACAGAGAACCTGCTCTGTTCTTGGTGTCTGAACCACACATCTGCTTGTTTCTGAATTTTCTATTTGCTTGGTCCATAGGCTAAGGCCTACTTCTACTATCCTTCATTTCAGAAGGTCACAATGAGTTACATGTCCCTTCTTCAGTCCATCATGGATCTGTGACTCAAAACCAGTAGAAAAGCAACAGAGCTTTCTGTTGGTTGCTGTTTCTGCACCCTACTTACGTTTAAGTCTCTCTATGCCACATCTGGTGCTTTTCTTGCACAGAAGCACAGCCTTTCCCCTTGCCTGAATTCCCTATTGTACACTGACCTAGGCTGGAGAAATGCCTCATTGTGATGTTTTTCTTGGATTTCCTAATTAAGATTTTATCTGGTCCATTTTCCAGATCTGTCTGTAGGAACTGTGGAATAGGGAAGTTGCTGCATTTCTTTCTATTTCTCCCTTTCATAGTATTTTGACTGTATTTATCCTTTAAACTTACTTT